>NC_084799.1:55365187-55678772 GCF_963169125.1 Humulus lupulus
TTTTTACTGCTCGATCGGTGACTTCCTGATCTTGAAGTTTCTGTCAGTGGTCCTCCGATTAGAATTATTATTTCTTGCTCCCTGGGAGGCTGCTCGTGCTGCGGCTTGAGCATTGGCTTGGGCCAATTGGGTAGCCGCTTCTAGACCAAGTGCTGCTTCATGATGTCTCCGATCGACTTCCTCCTGTCGCTGTCTGAGCTCTTCACTTCTGGCCTCCATATCGCGCATTTGCTGCTCTAACACAGCTCTTTGCTTGGCCATCTCTTCAGCAAAAGACTCCTTCCGAGCATTGAATTGCATCATATCCTCTTGGAAAGCGCCTATTTCTTCCTGGAGTTGTTCAACTTCTGGAGTGGTCTCCTCGAGAAACACCCTGGGCTCAGTCTCTGGGTTCTGCGGTCCAGGATCTTCTGATCTAGCAGGCTCTTTTGACATGCCTGACTTTTTGGATGCCACATTGGTATTCTTGGGCGCCATTTCGATATGATAGTCGTGTGTTTCTTCTCTTCAGGCTCTCAATGAAAGCACCAAAATGTTGACCACGATTTTGGCCAACGACGAGTAGACGTCAAAACTACAATGAACCTTCAAGAGAAAAATACGACACAGATAACTTTATAGTGGTTCAACCCCAATTTATTGGTAATAGCCTAGTCCACTTAGAGTTATGATTATGAATCTACACTCAAGATCAGATGAACCTGAATCAACTGAGTTTCTTTAGTGCAGATGAAAAGAATATAATATTTCTCTCAAGATACAAACACTCTCTTAGGAAAATTAGAATCCCCCCCCCCCCCCCCCGTTTTCCCTGATGCCATGAGCTTTGTATTTATAAGCCCATGATCGTACAAACGCAATCCCTCATAATCGAGATCTTTCTATTATTCTTTCAATATTTTAATTAATAATAACATCTAAAATACAATAATGTGCGATTCTTAGGGATAATATGAGAGATTCCCGTGCAGGTATGACCGATTCTAGCTGAAGCCGTTACTAGGATCTCTTGCGTAGCAATGATCTATTTAGTCGGTCCACATCACACTCAGAAGGAAAACTGGAGGGACAAAACACTTCTCCAGTCAGCCAAACCCTCACTGGTCGGCCAAGACAAGTGACTGGTCGGCCAAACACTTGACTAGTTGGACAATCACCTGACTGGTCGGACA
Organism: Humulus lupulus; assembly: GCF_963169125.1. NCBI lineage: Eukaryota > Viridiplantae > Streptophyta > Magnoliopsida > Rosales > Cannabaceae > Humulus > Humulus lupulus. The sequence continues at coordinate 55,366,360 of NC_084799.1, forward strand.
ATCACTTGATTGGTCGGACAAGCACATGACTGGTCGGACAAGCACCTGACTGGTCAGACAAGCACATGACTGGTCGGACAAGCACATGACTGGTCGGTCATGACATTTGACTGGTCAGTCAAAAATCTTCATCGGTCTACCGAATCACTCCTAAGCCAGATTACCCAGCCATTCCTTGCCATTTGTCACTTCGATTGCCACATCATCGTTTTCAAATTTTGGGGATAACACTAAGTCATAAAATCATAACTTAAATAATTTAAACTTAAAACAATGTTTATTCCACAACTCATGTCATAACTAAATCTAAACTATGATCATATTTAAGGAGCTTATTTCTTACCAAATTTTACTTACCAAATACCTTGGGATACCGCTGTCTTATTTCTTCTTCCTATTCCCACGTGGCTTCTCTTTCAGCGCTATTGCTCCACAATATTTTAACTATAGGGATACTTTTGGACCTTAACTCCCTAGTTCCCCGTTCTAGAATGCGTACTGGTCGTTCTTCATAACTGAAATCTTGCTTCAACTCTAGAGCCTTGTAATCGCGCACATGGGATGGATCTGATACGTATTTTCTCAACATCGATACATGAAAAATTTTATGTGTTTCAGCTAGTGATGACGTTAATGCCAACCGATATGCTACTTGCCCTACTTTGTCCACTATCTTAAATGGACCTATAAACCTCGAGCTTAACTTTCTTTTCTTTCTGAAATGCATAATTCCCTTCATTGGAGATACTCTAAGAAAAGCTTGATCACCTATTGCAAACTCAACGTCTCCTCTTTTAGCATCGGCGTAACTATTCTGGCGACTTTGAGCAGCGACCATTCTATGTCTTATCTTTTCTATTGCTTTTGTTGCTTCTCTTATAGCTTTAGTTCCTAAATAATATTTTTCACTGACATTGTCCCAATGAAGTGGTGATCGACACTTCCGTCCATATAACATCTCATAAGGTGCCATGCCTATTGTAGCCTGATAACTGTTGTTGTAAGAGAACTCTATTAAGGGTAGATACTTGCTCCATGATCTTGAGAAGTCTAATGCACATGCCCTTAGCATATCTTCTAAAATTTGAATGGCACGTTCTGTCTGATCATCGATTTGAGGGTGAAATGCTGTACTTAGCTTTAACTTAGCGCCCATGGCATGCTGTAGGCTTTCCTAGAACTTTGAGGTAAAAATCGATCCTCTATTAGAGACTATCATCTTTGGGACTCCATGTAATCTTACTATCTCTGCCACATAATGCTCTGCATGCTACTCAGCGTTATAAACTGTTCTTACCGGCAAGAAGTGAGCATATTTTGTGAGTCTATCTACCATCACCAAACAGAGTCATGCTACTTGGTGGTCCTTGGTAATCCCATCACGAAGTCCATCGCTATATCTTCCCATTTACATTCGGGAATCTCTAACAGTTGTAATGCTTCAGCGGGTCTCTGATGTTCGGCCTTAAATTGTTGGCATGTAAGACATTTTGCTACAAACTCTGCTATGTCTTTCTTCATTCCTGGCCACTAGTACATTGTCTTGACATCGTTGTACATCTTGGTTGATCCCAGATGAAGTGAATACGGAGTGGTGTGCACTTCTCGCATGATACTTTCTCTTAATCCGTCCTGATTCGGCACACACACTTGGTTTCTATATCGTAGCATACCTTCCTTTGTTATCGAAAAATCAACATTTTATGAGCTTTGTAGTGCTGCCTTTTTCTTAAGAAGAAACTTGTCCTCTTGTTGTTTCTCCTTAATTTCCGCCATAAGTGTTGACTTGATTGTGAGATCAGCTAATTGTCCCGTTATCAACTCGATTTCAGATTTCTTAACATCGTCTTGTAAGGGTTGTGCAATGCCCTTAAGTGTTGATATGCTACCATAGCTCCATCTACTAAGTGAGTTTGCTACGACATTAGCCTTTCCCGAATGATACAAAATCTCACAATCGTAGTCCTTAACTAGCTCCAGCCTCTTTCGTTGCCTCATGTTGAGCTCCTTTTGCGTAAAGAAGTATTTTAAACTCTTGTGGTTCATATAGATTTCACACTTCTCTTCATACAGATAATGCCTCCAAATGTTTAAAGTGAAGACCACTACTACCAACTCCAAGTCAGGGGTCGAGTACCTTTGTTCGTACTCCTTTAGTTGTCTCGAGGTGTATTCGACCACCTTTCCGTCTTGCATCAAAAAGCATCCAAGTCCTTGTTTTGACGCGTTGCAATATACTACATACTTACCCTTGTCATTTGGGATGCATAGAACTGGGGTTGATATGAGCTTGTCCTTTAACGTTTGAAAGTTTTCTTCACACTTCTCTATCCATGTGAACTTTTGTTGCTTCCTTGTTAAATTTGTTAAGGGTGTAGCTATTTTGGAGAACCCTTCAACAAATCGTCTATAGTATCCTGCCAAGCCTAGAAAACTTCTCACCTCGGTGGCACTCTTGGGTTTGGGCCTGTCCTTCACTGCTTCTATCTTGGCTGGATCTACTTCTACGCCATTTTTAGACACAATGTGTCCTAGAAATGCCACCTTATCTAGCCAGAATTCACATTTCTTAAACTTAGCGTATAGTTGGTGATTTTTGAGTTGTTCCAACATCATTTGCAGATGCTCTTCATGCTCGGCTTTCGTCGTTGAGTAGATCAATATATATTCTATGAACACCACAATGAACTTATCCAAGTAACCCTTAAATACTCGGTTCATAAGATCCATGAACACGGCTGGTGCATTTGTTAATCCAAAAGACATTAGTAGAAACTCGTAGTGTCCATATCTGATCCGAAAAGCTGTCTTTGTGATATCATCTTCTCGTACCCTTAGCTGATGATACCCTAACCGTAAATCTATCTTTGAGAACACTGTAGATCCTTGTAGTTGATCAAAAATATCATTTATTTGGGGCAAAGGATACTTGTTCTTGATCGTCACTTTGTTTAACTCTCGATAATCTATGCACATCTTCATGCTCCCGTCATTCTTCTTGACAAAAAGCACTGGTAAACGCCAAGGCGAAAAGTTTGGTCTAATGAAACCCTTATCAAAAAGCTCTTGTAGTTGTATCTTTAATTCCTTAAGCTTCGTCGGTGCCATCCTATATGGAGTTTTTGATATTGGTGTCGTTTCCGATGCCAACTCTATTTCGAACTTGATCTCCCTACTCGGAGGTAATCCTGGTAGGTCTTCTAGAAATACCTTGGGAAATTTGCATACAAAATGACGTCTTTTGGTTCGAGCTGCATCTCTTGCGACTTGTCCACCACGCTAGCTAGAAACGCCTGGCAACTGCTTTTGATTAATCGTTGAACTTTGAGAGCTAAGACTGTTGGTATGCGAGTTCGGGAAACTTTTCCTTTAAAGGTGAAATATTCTCCTCTATCTGTTTGAAAGTTGACTGTCTTACCCTTACAGTCAATTGTTGCTCCATATTTTACTAACCAATCCATTCCGAATATCATATCATAGTCCTTAAGGTTTAACTCGATCAAATCTACTGGTAATTCTTTTCCTTCGATTCTAACTACAACACTATCCACCCCTCTACTAGATAACGTTCTTTCCCCCGAGGGTAATTACGTGACAAACTTATCTCTAAAAAGTTTGCATGGATTATCTAAGCTATCAATCATATTCATAGACAAAGGAATGCGTCGCTCCTGAATCGAATAAAACATTGAATTGCTTGCCAGAGATTGTGATCTGACCTGATACTACTGTATTGCTAGTTTCTGCCTCACCTTATGTGTGAAAACTCTGGCTAGTATTAGCTTTTCGTCCTCCTTTTGGTCTCTCAATTTATGGTAGTCTCTCTTGAGATGACCTTCGTTTCCATAATTGGAGCAACCTCTAGTCTTATATCAGAATTTTCTTGAATGTTTTTCCTATAGATTGAGCATTGAGGATTTTCTACGTAAGGCTTCTGTGACAGTCAGAATCCCATGATCCGTAAGGGGAAAGACCGGGTAAGCTGTGCAATCCCGCACTGCCTGGGGAAGGTCAAGTGCGATGATTCTAAGACTGTGTAGGTATGGGACTACACAGTTGAAGAGGGCTTAAATGGATTGATGGGTACCACCTATATCAACAAGATGCATCTTCTTTTCGGTAGCCCATCACTTGAGAACTCCAAAGTTAAGCATGCTTGACCTAGGGTAATCTAGGGATGGGTGACCTTTTGGGAAGTTTTCCTAGGAAGCATGTGAGTGAGGAAAAAGCACGTTGAAAAGACTCGTGTTGGTTTGTAGGGCCAGTCGTCATTCCAGAAAGTAGCCATAGTGACGTGGGGCGTCATAAATTGTAACGCCCTGGATAGCCAAGACCGTTACACTGTGTGTTTATAAAGTGATAGACTCGCTAATCAAGTCGTTTAATTAAGAACGTGTTATTGAAACTATAAAGGAACTAGGGTTAAAATGTTTTGGTCTCAAAAGTCACATTATTCATAAAGAGAAGTTTCCTGTTTACACGGGATCCCAAAAACATTAGGATTAAAGAACGTTTACAAAAGACATATGGTTTAAATACAATACCAAGCCATATTAAGGCAAAACAGACAATTAGGTAATCCCTGTCCTGATCCACTCCTCGACCATGGTGATCGAACAGCTGGCTATGTACATTCAACCCCGCAGCTCTCCATCTCAGGATTGGTCCAGCTTGCCTTTGCCTTTACCTGCACCACGTAGCACCCGTGAGCCAAGGCCCAGGAAGAAAACACAACAGCAGAGCATAAGCAATCAACAGACAAATCAATATCTCATATTGCATCACATATTCTCAACCACATAAGTATTCAGTATAATCAAGTATTCCACATACTAAACATATCAACTCATATCATATATCAGTTCACAAATGATAACTAGGGCTAGCGCCCTCAAGTCGCTCCCTTCGTTATCCCACTGACTCCGGCCCGCTTAAACCGAGCTCAGTGAATATTAAGCTGACCTCGGCTACCAGTGGCCAAGCCGCGCCCTGTGCGCAAATATTGTGTACGACACCCTTAGGCTGCTATCACATGTCCCATGGCATAATACCATCATTGACACAATAAATATATCGGGAGCACTTAGTCCCATCACAACATATAACCGGGTGCAGTTTTCTTACCTTTCGATTCGCTAGCTTTGATCACTTGACTCCTTGAGCATGATCCCTCTCGAGCCCTAGCGCTCACCTAAACACAACCATAGGTCAAGTCATCATCAAACCCCAAGTCCAAAGCCTAGCCTTGGGACCAATCCTGAGCCCCCGAAAATTTCTAGTTCCACCAAACAAGGTGGTGGAATCAAACCCCAAACCCTTGGTCAAAAACCCTTGCAAACAACCCTAAAATCCCTTTCTGAAAGTAGGGCAGCACTACAGCGCTCTTAGGAGGGCGCTACAACGCTACAAACAGAAGCAAAATCCCCTCAGCATGCATGGCCTAGCGCTACAGCGCCCAAAGGCTAGCGTTGTAGCGCTAGTCACAAACATGCAACCTCCAAGTTTTCCCTCCTGCGATTTCCTCGAACCAAACTCAACCAAAACTTCTCCAAACCTTCACCAAACTAAAAAATAACCTTATTAACACACTTCACTCATCCCAAGCACCCCAAATACCCAAAACTCAAGCACATGCATCCCTAATCCCAAAATTCACCGTAGTTGACCCTAAACTCAAAACTCAACAGAAACCAGTCAAGACATCAGAGTTAGAAGCTTAGAATTCATACCTTTAATGGGATTTTGATTTTAATACAACCTCTACACCTCCTTAGCTTGCTCTTCCTCAACCTTCGGCCTGAATTCCCTAAAGTTCCCATCAAACTTAGCTTATACACCATAGTTCAAAAACGAAAACCAGAAACTGAAGAAACTACAAAGCCTTACCTCAAGTGTTAGGGTGTTCTTGCTAAACCTCTGCCAATTCTCCAAGCATAGCTTAGGATTCTTGATGCTCAACCTAACTTCGCTCCTCCCTGAGCTTTGCTCCAAAAATACTCAAGAAACTGATGAAGAAAACATAAACCGACCTTAGGAAACTCTCTGTTTTCTCCCTTCCTCTTTTCTTTCTTTTCCTTCTTTTCTCTCTTTCAGACTTCTATACTTTTCTACAACTTCCACTAACATAAAGCCTTAGTAGTACCTATCTTTAAAAAGCCAAATGACCTTACTGCCCTCCCCTTTAATCTCAAGTCTTTTAATCCACTTAAGGGCATTTTGGTCATTTCACCCCAATTCCCGCTAACTCCTCGAGTGTCTCTAATATTTTAATCCGCTTAGTGTCTCCAATGATATTCCTCGATGTCAAAATAGACTCCAATATACTCACTAAATTCCCATTTATACCCCTAGGCTCACCCCGAGCCGGGTATAAATCCCTGCCATGACTTTTCCGCTAAACCGCTCACTAGGATCGTCTTGAGTCACAGATCACAAATATATCCACATAATAATGTGGTCTCAACAATTATCACATATATCAATACAGTTATGCCCATAATGGCCAAAATTACAATTATGCCCTTCTAACCTAATCAGGGTGTACATGCATACTAATACACATAGTCATGCATCTCAAATATTCAAATAGTCATATATCATGCTTTAAATCATAATCATGCATTTACTCATCAAAGTCACACATAATTCTTATTATGCCCTCCAGGCACACTAATCAAGGCCTTTAAGCCTTATTAGCGAATTTGGGTCGTTGCAGCTTCTTATTCTCATTGCCTTCCGACGTAGTTTTCCCTTTCTTGTTCGCCTTTTGGTTATGACCACCATCGTGTTTCCTTTTGTGGTTGTTTTGTTCGTGATTGATTTTCTTAGCATCCTTCTAGCCGCTCTTTCTTTCTAGATTTTATCCTTTGCCTGCTCGACTTCCCGAGCTATTTCCAACGTTTCTGCGTATGTGGTTATTCCCCAAACCAACTTTATGTCTTGGGCTATCATTGGCTTCAGCCCTTTTACGAATCTTTGAATTCGTAACGTCTCAATGAATTCCCTTGAGTTAACACAATGAATTTGTCCACCCTTGTGGGTAGAATCGCAGGGTTGTAGTATTTCTTATGGAATACTTGGATAAACTCTTCCCAAGTCATGACATTGACATCTCGGGTCTGCTTCACTATATCCCACCAGATGCGGGTGTATTTCTTGAGGCGCATGAGATTCCGTCCTCATTTCCCAAGCGCATATGTTCCAATATGGATTCTATCGAACAAAGCCATTCTTTGGCTTCTTCCTTGTCCTCTTTCCTATTTGATTTCTTGTTCGTTCAGTCTTCCGAATATTCTTAGTTCCTACTCCATTTTCTTTTATGTTTCCCCCAAAAGAGAAAATTGTAAAAACTAAGATAAACAAACAAAAATTATAACCTAGCCTATTGTACTATTGTCTATTGGGTCCATCTATCTATTAAAACTATCCTATTACAATTAAGTCAAACTCGGGTAAATGGGTCTTAACAATTGAATCTTCCATGGAGGAGAGTTGGGTTCAGTATATCATACCCACTACTAAGGCCCCCTAACTTCCACTTGGACCCAAAAGACAAGAATTTTAACCCTTGCCTTATTAATTGTTATTCATCTTAATTAGATCCAATCTAATAATGCAAAGCAAATGGGCATTCACAAATGGGCTAACCCATAAAAGATGAATTTAAACCTTACACTTTCAATTGAATCCAAAATTCTTAACATTTACTAACAATATAAATAAAAGGAAAGAAATAACATGTTTTATTTAAATAAGAAAAAAATTACAACCTAATGATCAATTCATAAAATTTTAGCGATGTGTTCTTATTTATATAATACTCCGCATCGGATCCTTCTTCTAACATGTCCTGAGTGGGATCTTCGTAATCGTCCTGAGTGTTTATGACTCGTGAGGTGAAGGGTACATTATGGAGAAATCCCATCCTAAGGTTATCAACTAACTGATGAACTCGTTTTTCCATCTCTCCATTTGGTAGGATTATATCTTCAAATATTCTAAAATTTCATGCAACCCATTCATAAATGTATCATACTTATCTTCAATAGGTACGCTATGATAAAAAAAAACCTCATCCCATGCTCTCTACAAACTTTGCTCTGCTAATGGTAATTTAAGTGCATAAGGAATAAAAAAAATTCATGCAATTTATTCTTAAAAATACTTTTTCGAACTCTGATACATCTTCAGGGTCTTTGATTATTCTTATCGTCTTAACCTTCATAATAATGTTAGGGTTCATGGTGCTAATTTCTGGAATTGAGTCATAAAGAAAACCATTATTTCACATAACAAACATATTTCGTAAATCATACTTACTTGGTAGCGAGTTGGTCCTTTGTAGCTGTCGTGTGTATTTCGTGGGAACGTTCAAGACCAATATAACTATGGCTCTGATACCACTTGTAACACCCTAATTTCTCATAAGCGACCGAGAACACAACATTTGATCATAAACATAAACATTGCTCTTTTATTGAATGAAAATTAAAATAAGCAAATGGGTCCATGGTTTTACAAAAATAAAATAATTGTCTTTAACAAAATAAAATGAGCAACATTAAATAAAACTTTAAAAGAAACATACTTTAATAAAAAAAATAGGCCCGCTTGATCTTCCTCGACTATATGGTCCTCATGAGTACATCACGAAGCTCCTAGGTCCCACTCACCACTGGCCTTTCTATCTTTAATTGTCTGAATAAAGAAAATCATAAGGGGTGAGCTTCTAAGCCTAGTAAGGAAAATACCAACAAGAGTCAGTCATATAATCATATAATCAAACATATCCTAAATTTCATAAGAGTTATAACAGAACTTATTTATACTAAACATACAACATCATAAAATCCTAGGTCATAACATAGCCTAAGTCATAATCATAAATCATAATCTAATTCATAGTTCATAGTCATAAGTCATAATTGTTGACGCCGTTTTTCGTCAAACAGTGAAAGAAGAGCACATAAACAATAACTGATAACGGCCAATTGAAATAAAACAATACAGACACATGATTTTTACGTGGTTCAGCAGTTAAATCTGCCTAGTCCACGAGTCTCTGTTATTAAACTCAAGATTATCTCTGAAAATTCTTAAGCATGAATTCTTCAGAGTTTTCTCTCAAGGTTTTGAATTTCGGTCCTTTACAATGGTGCATGGCCTCTCTATTTATAGAGAAGATCGAAGAATACTATCCAACATATTTTGGGTAGTTACTCTTTTTGTGTAAATAAAATAAATGGCTTTAAATGCCTATAATCAAATATAAAAGGAAACGTCCCCTGAAGACCAGGAGACGTATAACTGACCAAATAATATCCCACGATTCTAGGGGATTTACAGAAATAAATGAGGATTACATCTCGTATTTATAACACTTGTAGATATTCAAGGTGGTTATCATGTATCTCTAAGGCTTTAGCTTCCCAGGTTTCCCGTCATCTATCGAGCTAGAAACATCTCCCGAGGCCACATGGCTTTCGAGATCGTATGTGCGTCGAGCTCGGGACCCCTGATCCGAGATCATCCCTGAAGATGAGAGCGTCCCCGAAGCTATCTTTCGAGATCATTAATACTTCGAGGTCACCATACTCGAGGTCGTCTATGTCCTGCAGGCTTGACATTCAATCCTGGAGCATGTTTCCAACCTTATGAATCCACTTATTTGCGAATCCAACTTTCGAGGTCATATTTAACATAGCTCGAAATCTGGGTGTAACATCTTGCCCCCTCAAAAGTATTTGTTCGAATCCTAAGAGAAGGAAACTTTTGAACTACTTTCTTTGAGAACTGTACCGTCACACTTTTGAAAATGGACACGCGTCAGCTGGGTATTGCTCATTTTTGGTACTTGAGTACTTTGGAAACATGCACACGATCATCCGTCTGCCACCTTTTCGGCGCCATCTTGTCATTGATTCCCATCCGTCCGATCTAGCAAGGGTTTCATTCAACGCCCCGGATTAATCCCCCTTTTTCCATCTATATATACGAGACCCCATTCTTCATCTTCATTTTTACCTTCGTTCACCAAAAGCAAGAAAAGAAGAAAAACGAAACCAGAGACCTCCTCATAAAGTTTCTATTCTGTGCATGTTTTCTCGGCCAAAGAAACCCCGGTCTGTTCGAGTCTGTGAGTTCTTATTTGCAACCTCTTCTTCAATCGACAATCTCTCTGCAATCGCCATTATTGTGTAAGTATGCAATCTTTGTTTCCCATTTTGTCAGTTTTTATTCAAACTGTTCTTGTTGTGTATGTGTATATACTAGTTTACATCCTTAGCATAATATGATAGGAGGTTTTGATCCGATAGGCTCTTATGCTTTTTAGACTTCCATACTGGATTTACATCACTGGCTTATACCCAGTTTTCATGTTTGAGTGAGGCTCCAATTTTCTGGGTTTTGAAATTTTTAGGCGACGCTTCTTGTACACTAAGTTTTCGGGTAAAAAACACGGGCCTTGATAAATGCACGAAACCCAAGGTTGCCTTTCCTGGTTAACCGCCACTTTCTTTTCCCTTGATTTTCGAGATTTTCAAAAAATTATCCACGCTCCTTTCTTTTTCGTGGAACGCACGCCCTGACTCTTCAATAAGGGTCTTAATATTTAGCTTGTTTTGCTCCTAAATCCCCGAGCTCATAAGTTCGAGCTCGGAACTCTTGCATGCATGGCCCTCACCATTTTTTCTTTCTCGCTAGATGTCACAGAATCTGGAAAGACGGTGGGGGTCGTTGCTGGCAATCCCTTACGAGCCAAAATCTCCGAGCCCAGAGTCGCTGTTCGCCCGGAATCAACGTCGGATAAGAGAATATGAGCTTGCGCGCGAGCAAGAGGACATTCGAGCTCACTACCGCCGCCAGATAGACGAGGTCATAGAGGGGAAGAGGAGAGTTCTTCGGGAGGCCCTCTATCCGGAATCCTATTCAGGACCTAGGCCGATTCCTCTCGATCCTGCATTAGAGGTTACTGTCGCATACCATCCAGGAGAGCTCAAATTTTCACTAATGGGGGAACCTTCTTCCTCGCAGCCGAGGAGAGAGATGTTTGAGGCCGAGCACTACTGGAGCTCGGTTACCACAACTAGTCAGATAACTGACATCCTGGCTTTCCACGGCCTTAGCCTGTCAGGCTCCTTGAAGTGTCGACCTCCGGTCGACCATGAACGGAGCTGCTTCGCCCCTGGGGGCCGCGACGCCAGTGTGAAATACGCAGCCTGGAGCCAGGAACATATGAGGGCAGGAGCTCTGTTGCCCTTGAAGTCTTTTTGCAAGGACTTCACGGATTTCTTTGGGTTAGCCCCGTTCCAACTCAACACCAACTCTTACAGGGTACTGTCTGCCCTGAGGTCCTTATACCACGAGATGGGGTGGAAAGGACCTTCGCCTCAAGAGATCTTGTATCTCTTTTGTCTGAAAAGTAACCCCTCCTGAGCTCGGGGAGGGGATGGCTTTTATTACCTCTCGAGCTACCCCAAGGAGAAGAAGGTTTTTGAAGATCTTCCCAATCATCCGCCCGATTTCAAAAGGGCCTTCTTCTGGACAGACGGTCTGTCCCCATCTCGACACTATTCGTTCAGGCAGATTCGTAAGTATTCTTGTTATCTTTATTTCTGTGCTCGTGACTTTAGCTCTTAGATCCGTACTTAGTAGAAATATGTTGTCTTTCATCCAATTTTCAGCGTCCCACTCCTGACGATACAATGAAGGAGCATAGAGAGACCCTGCTCCAACTCCCACATGGCAGGAGGTCTCTCTTATACCTTCTACACGAGGATAAGCTCCGAAAGTGCGGAATTTTGGGGGAGGGCTAGTCCACCTTTGACTGGTCCAATAAAAAATATGAACACTGGGAGCAGGTGCCACGGCCCACAGGCGCCCTTCCTCCGAGGAGAGAAACGAGGCCGCCACTTCCAGTTCGCCCGAGGAGTCCGCTGTCTAGGAATGAGGCTAATGATGAAGCCTCAAGCTCAGATTCGGATGAAGGTAAAGTCCTTCCTACCTCGAGAATGTGGTCCCCCACCTTACTAAAACACAGGCCCAATAGGTTAGTCTCGTGCCCACAGGATAGATACCACTTCTACATATGGAGTTGGGTAGATGACTGCGTCCATAGGTTTGATAGTGGGCTCGGGAAATACGACACCATGTATACCACGGATGAGGTGTGGAACGGGATAGCTGTTCAGTATGGGACCAACGATTATAGGGACCTTTTGAGGTTATCACCCACATATAGGGAAGGCACTCCCCCCGCCTCCTCTGAAGACGGGGGAATTTCATGGTCCCCAAGCTCGAGCTCGGGGGAGAGTTCCAGTTAGGTTTCTTCTATCATCACTTTATACGTCTGTGATACTGAAACAACTTGTATGCTTCCCTTTTATTAACTCGCTCTGTGTTGTGACTTATGCAGGCAAGATGGACTCCGACCTCAACAACATCATCGACAGCGCTGGTGCCAAGAGGAGCAAGCGCCCCAGAGCGGGGGCGCAGAAGACTGATCAGCCGGGCAAAGGCCCCAAGAGGTCCAAGAAAACACCTCCCTTTGCTCCGCCGGTTTCGAGCTCCATCGCTGCGGCGACTTCCCAGGCCGGTGCTTCCACAACGGCGCCGTCCTCGCAGGTTGTCGCCTCGGCAGTGGCGCCGACTTCGCTGGTCGGTCCCTCTGCTATGGCTGAGTCCCAACCCCCCGTGGGGGTTCAGTCATCCTTAGGTCCGCCTTCTAGAAGGCCTTCTACTTCTCGAGCACAGAAGCTATCAGTCTCCACCCACATGGATGCATATGTGGTTGATAATGCCGCTGGGTCCCATGGATCTACACTGGTCTCGGATGTTATGTCTCGGATCGGCCAGAGTTATGGCAGTCTCGAAGCTCCCCAATGGCAGTGCTTAAATGACACCCGAGACTGCACTTTTCTCTACGAGAAGAGTATCGAGCATACTGCCGCGGTGAGTATCCTTCTATAGTCCTTCCTTTTCTGCATATAATCACACTGACCTGGAGCTAATGGTGGTTCCTCCCTTTTTCAGGCTCTTGCCTTCACTGCCCAGCTCAACTATAAGCTGAACAATGAGATCCACTCGAGCAAGTCTCATGCTCAGGAAGCGAAGGATCTCTAGCTCAAAGCATGCGATGATCTGAAGGCAGCGAATGCGAAGCTTGAGGCAGGAGCCAAGGAACGTGAATACATGGCCACCGAGATCGGGAAGCTGAAAGCTGAGCTCGAGGAGCATAAGAAGGAGATCACCCAGCTTTAGGAGACCAACAAGAAGCTTGAAGAGGACAAGGATGCCACCTTCGAGATCATGGAGGATGAAAAAACTCGCCTCCTTGCTGAATACAAAGAGAAGAAGGATCAAGCGGTTGACTCTGATATGTACCGAATGTGGGCCTACAATGAAGATATGGATACCAGCTTCTTAGGTCCTCACGAGGCGCCGCTCCTTGAAAGGTGGAATGCTCGGCTCGAGAAGGAAGAGGCTGAGCAGCTCGAGAAGGAGAAGGCTGAGTAGCTCGAGAAGGAAAAGGCTGCTCGGGACGCCGTTTCGGAGGGAGCCCAGGAGGATAGCCATGCTATTCGTCTTGAGGAATCCGGTGCTGTAGATGCTGAGAAGGCCAAGGAGACTCCTCTTCCTTGACTCTGATCTCGGGGAAACCATTTATTGGGGCTGCGTCCCCTTATTTCTGTAATTATTTTAATTTATGCCCTCGGGGCTGATACAATTTCTTTAAATATTACTTATATATGCTTTACATTTCTTGGCTCGAAATATTTGGCACATTTTATATTGATGAATCCGTTATGTTTATTTAGTCATACAAACATATTGTGGATTTAGGTTCGAAGCTCAATGCATTCATGCATAGTTTGTTCAAATTATCCGCTTCCGACCTCGTTATTCTTCAAAGTCGGATATTACTTCAACCATGAACCCAAAAGTACTTATATGGTATGTAATGTGGATGGTTTGGTTATATCTTTTTTGTTTAGTCACTTTTTCTCATCCTCGGTTTTTGCTCCAAGGTTAGGAGTTCGAAACTATTTTCTTTAAGATATTCTAGCCTCGATTTCGAAATAGGTTTAGGTTCCTACTTACCATCGATTAGTTTTTTTTTTCTTTTGGCTGATTTGTTCCAAACCTGTTAAGTTTGCACATCTGGTTAACTCCAAACGTTTTCAGTTTTTGATAATTCAGTTATGTCCGAACTATCTCAGCTCGCGTAATTGGTTATATCCAAGTACTTTATATATTTTTTGATAATTCGGTTATATCCGAACTATCTAGGCTCGCATATTTGGTTACATCCAAATACTTTATATGTTTTTGATAATTCGGTTATATCCGAACTATCTAGGCTCGCGTATTTGGTTACATCCAAATACATTATATGTTTTTGATAATTCGGTTATATCCGAACTATCTAGGCTCGCGTATTTGGTTACATCCAAATACTTTATATGTTTTTGATAATTCGGTTATATCCAAACTCTCTAGGCTCGCCTTTATATATTTTTTTTGTATATGTTATTTTATTTTTTAAGCTGATGGTACATGTACCAATGATGCCCCCTTAATATCCTATGAGTGTGACCATAGATTATTGAATTAAGAGAGATTGCAAAAATGAAAAGAAATAACATATTTGAACGAAATGTAACTTTTATTTGATGACATTAAAAAAAAAAAAGCTAATACAAATAGAAACTCATGGTTATAGGCAACACTTTTCCTATACTACTGATAGTAAGGTCTAAGGTGTTCGCCATTCCATGCTCGCGGTACTAGGCTCCCGTCCAATCTCGCAAGTTTGTACACACTAGGTCGGATGACTGACTCTATATGGTATGGTCCTTCCCAGTTCGGCCCGAGCACTCCAGCTGCCGGATCTCGAGTTGCCAAGAATACGCGTCTTAACACCAGATCTCCCATTCCGAATTTTCGATCTCGAACCCTCTTGTTGAAGTATCTGGTAGTTCGTTGCTGGTAGGCAACATTTCTCAGCTGGGCCTCTTCTCTTTTTTCTTCAATCAAGTCTAAGGTTTCCTCGAGCTGAGTATGGTTTGAACTTTGGTCGTAGATCTGAGTTCGAATCGTTGGGATTTCGACTTCTATGGGCAACATTGCCTCGCAGCCGTATGCTAGAGAGAACGGGGTATGTCCTGTTGAGGTTCGAGTCGTGGTCCTGTATCCCCAAAGGACTTGGGGCAATTCTTCGGGCCACCGTCCTTTTGCTTCCTCCAACTTTTTATTTAGTGAACTCTTGAGAGTTTTGTTCACAGCTTCGACCTGGCCATTCGCTTGAGGGTGAGCCACTGATGAAAAACTCTTTATTATACCGTTCTTTTCACAAAAATTGGTGAATAGGTCGCAATCGAACTGGGTTCCGTTGTCGGATACGATCTTTCTCGGCACTCCGCATCGGCACACGATGCTCTTTACAACAAAATCAAGGATCTTCTTTGAGATTATAGTTGCCAATGATTCAGCCTTCGTCCATTTTGTGAAGTAATCCACGGCGACTACAGCATATTTCACTCCGCCTTTTCCAGTCGGGAGAGAGCCTATGAGGTCGATGCCCCATACCGCGAAAGGCCATGGGGATGTCAACATGGTCAGCTCGGATGGTGGGGCTCGAGGTATCGTGGAGAATCTCTGGCATTTGTCACATTTCTTCACATACTCGAAAGAATCCGCTTTAATGGTTGGCCAGAAATATCCCTGGCGTATGATCTTCTTGGACAGGCTGTGCCCCCCAGTGTGATCTCCGCAGAACCCTTCATGAATTTCTTCAATGATTTTCTTAGCTTCGGGAGGGGTTACGCATCTGAGTAACAGCATGGAATATCCCCTTCGGTACAACCTTCCATCCAAGATTGTGTAACGGGGAAGTTGATACATCAACTTTCGAGCTTGGTTCCGATCTTTTGGAAGAACTCCATTTTCGAGATAATCAACTATCGGGGTCATCCAGGTCGGCTCTATTTCGATCATACACACATCTTCCTCTTCTGGCTCGTTAATGCTAGGCGCTGATAGGTGTTCTATGGGTACGACATTCAGCTCTTCATTTTCGGCGGACGTTGCGAGTCGAGCTAAGGCATCTGCATTTGAATTCTGCTCGCGGGGAACCTGTTCGATTGTATAGAATTCGAAACACTCTAACGCTGATTTTGCCTTCTCCAAATAAGCTGCCATTCTCGTGCCGCGAGCCTGGTATTCACCCAAGATTTGATTAACCACTAGCTGGGAGTCACTGTAGCAATGTATAGCTTTAGCTTTGAGCTCCTTAGCTATACGAAGTCCCGCGAGTAAAGCCTCGTACTCGGCCTCATTATTCGATGCTTTAAAGCCAAATCTTAGGGCAGAATGAAATCTGCTTCCTGCGGGGGTAACCAAAATGATCCCTGCCCTTGCTCCATTTTCATTTGACGAGCCATCGACGTAAAGTTTCCACAGCTCGTGGGCCATGGTTATTACCTCGTCGTCGGCTATACCCGTACATTCCAATATAAAGTCCGCCAATGCCTGTGCCTTAATGGTCGTTCTTGGGTGGTAGGTGATCTCGAACTGTCCGAGCTCAACAGCCCATTTAAGAAGTCGACTTGAAGCTTCTGGTTTAGATAGGACTTGCCTAAGTGGTTGATCAGTCAGTACATGGATAGGATGTGCCTAAAAGTAGGGGCGGAGCTTACAGGATGAATGAATTAGACTGAGCGCGAGTTTCTCCATCAATGGGTACCTTGACTCTGCCCCCAGTAATCTTTTACTGATGTAATAAATGGGTCTTTGCACCCTCTCATCTTCTCGGATGAGCACCGCACTTATCGCGTGTTCGGTAGTTGAAAGGTATAGGTACAGTATTTCTCCCGTTTCAGGTTTTGACGGGATGGGTGGTTCCGCCAGGTGCTTTTTGAGCTCCTGAAAGGCCAGCTCGCATTCCTCTGTCCATTCAAATTTCTTACCTCCTCTCAGTAAGTTAAAAAATGGAAGACCACGATCCGTAGATTTCGAGATGAATCTGCTTAGGGCTGCCATCCTGCCAGTCAGACTTTGGACATCTTTGTGCCTTCGAGGCGAGGGCATATCAATCAGGCCTCAATTCCATGAGAGTTCACAATGAAACCCAGAAATTTTCCTGAAGATACCCCGAAAGTGCACTTCTGAGGATTTAGCTTCATGTTATACTTCCTGAGCACGCCGAAACACTCTTCGAGGTCATCAACATGGTTCTTGTTGAGTTGAGACTTCACAAGCATGTCATCAACATAAACCTCCATGTTGTTCCCAATTTGTTCTGAAAACATCATGTTTACGAGCCGCTGGTATGTGGCTCCAGCATTCTTGAGCCTAATGGCATGACATTATAACAATATAGTCCTTTATCCGTGATGAAGCTCGTATGTTCTTGGTCGGGGGCGTGCATGGGAATCTGGTTATATCCAAAATAGGCATTCATGAACGACATCAGGCCATTCCCCGCCATGGCATCTACGAGCTGGTCAATCCTTGGTAACGGAAAACAGTCTTTTGGGCAAGCTTTGTTGAGATCTGAGTAGTCAATACAGGTTCTCCACGTCCCATTGGGCTTTGGGACCAACACCGGATTGGCTACCCAGTCAGGGTAAAAGGCGTCCCTAATGAAATGGTTTGCCTTTAACCTGTCAACCTCCTCCTTCAGTGCTTTCTTTCTATTTTCGTCCAGCTGTCTTTGCTTTTGTTGCTTTGGGGGAAAGCTTTTGTCTATGTTTAGAGCGTGGCTTGCTACATTCGGGCTTATTCTTACCATGTCTGAGTGCGACCACGCGAAGACATCCTGGTTTTTCTTCAGAAAGCAAATTAATTGCTATTTTGCCTCATCTTGGAGGTGTTTTCCGACCTTCACTTTCTTCGAGGTATCAGTTTCTTCGAGCTGAATTTCTTCGAGCTCCTCTAAAGGTTCGAGGTCAACCTTCTCCTCAATCCTCGGACCGATCTCTTTGTCAACCTCTAAAACCGTTCCGTCTTTGTTTTGTATGATGACGAGTGCTTGAGCGTTCGTTTGTTTCTTTCCTCTCATGGAGATGCTATAACATTCCCTCCCTGCCAATTGGTCTCCTTTCAACGTCTCGACCCCGCTAGAGGTCAGGAACTTAAGGGCCAGATGCCTTACTGATGAAACTGCCCCCAGCCCGACCAGGGCGGGTCTCCCGAGCAGCACATTGTAGGCGGATGGTAAGTCTACTACCACGAACTCCATTATCTTGGTCACCGAGACTGGATAGTCTCCCAAGGTTATGGGGAGCTCAATGGATCCTATACAGGCAGTTCCTTCTCCTGAAAAGCCGTACAAAGTAGTTGCACATGCTTTCAGGTCGCGAAGGGAGAGTCCCATCTTCTCGAGGGTTGCTTTATAGAGGATGTTGACTGAGTTCCCATTATCTATGAGAACTCGGTGGACCCTTTTATTGGCCAACTGAAGAGTAATAACCAGCGGATCATGATGAGGGAATTGAACATGGGAGGCGTCTTCCTCGGTGAAGGTTATAGGTTGTGTTTCAATCCTCTGGCTTTTTGGTGCCCTGGGTTCGGGCTCATAAGGAGACCCGTCCCTTGTCTTCAACTCGTTAACATACCTCTTTTGGGCATTCCTGCCCCCTCCTACGAGATGAGGCCCTCCCGAGATGGTTATTACATCCTCTCTATCTATTGGCGGGGGCCTATCTTCTTCCCGAGATCGGGAGTTATTGTTTTGTGTGGTTGGAGGCGCGGCTACTCTCTGGCTCGCGGCCGCCTGACCAGTATTTTGGTTTTTGACATAATGCCAGAAGTAACCTTTCGAGATCAACCCTTCGATCTCGTCCTTCAGTTGTCGACATTCATCGGTTGTATGTCCGGTGTCTCTGTGGAACCGACAATATTTACTGGAATCCCTCTTTGATTTTTGATTTCTCATCGGCTCCGGACGCCTAAAGGGGACCTAGTTTTCATTAGCCAGATATATGTTCTCCCGAGACTCATTGAGCTCGGTGTATACCTTATACACAGAGAAATACCTCTCCCCTTTCTTTTTCTTTCCTCCCTCAGCTTCGGGGTTACTTCCTTCATTCTTTTTCCTCTTGGATGGGTTCTCCGAGGCAGGCTTTGGCACCACTGGGTCTGCCGAGGTTGAGGCAGAGTTGATGTTTATCGTTGTAGTTTCGGACTGGGAGGTAGCTTTGAGCGTCGACCTCGCTTCCTCTACATTGACAAACCTCTGTGCTCGTCTGTTAAACTCGGTTATTGACCTTACTGGTTTCCCTTGCATGTCATCCCAAAGGGCACTTCTCGATAATACGCCAGCTCGGATAGCCATGAGGTGTCCACTGTCATCCACATCCCGAGCTCAGGCTACTTCCAGATTAAATCTTGTTAAGTAACTCTTCAATGTTTCGCCCGGTTGCTGCCGGATGTTAGTTAAGGTGGACGCTTCTGGTCTGACCCCTACCATTGCTCTGAACTACTTCTTAAAGTCTTTAGACAACTGCTCCCATGAGGTTATTGAGTGTCTCTTATACTTTTCGAACCAACTTTTGGCAGGTCCTGCCAATGATGTTGGAAACAACATGCACCTGAGCTCATAACCCACGTTACTGGCTCTCATGATCGTGTTGAACGTGCTCAGGTGACTACACGGGTCGGTCTTTCCTGCAAACGTAGGGACGTGAGGAATCCGAAACCCTTGAGGAAATTGAGTGTCAGAAATATGGGGAGCAAACGGCTCGAGCTCCTCATTAGAGTCCTCATATCGACCATTTCCTCGTTCATTCTTTAAAAGCCTAAAGGCTCTTTCGAGCTGATCGATTCTTTCTTGGTCTGGGTCAGTAGGAGGTGCTATCTGGAATTGACTGTCATTGATAGTGATTCCAGGCTCACGTCTTCGCAAGGGATCTCTACGCTTATTCAAGCGATCCCTCATGTCCGGATTTGTTTGATCCCCATTCCCCCGACTCTAATTCAGATGATTTCGCAGGTCGGGACGATTCTTGCGACTTCCAGTATTCTTACGACCTCGGTCGTGTTTACTGACAGACCAGGTCTCTCCGGACTCATCATTGGTGAAACTCATTGCTTGGTTATTTCGCGATGGATTCTTTCCACGTCGCCTCATCTCCGCAGTGCGAGATTGAGACGTCTGACTTCTCTCAGATGGAGCGCCTCTCCGTTCCTGGAAAGTCTCTCTGTTTCCTTGTCTTTCCCCTGCACGCCCTTGATCCTGATCCTGAACAGGTTGAGCGTTTCTGTGTGGGGGCGAAGGGTATCTTATGGGTGATGGAGGGAACCGTATTGGCGACGGTGGCTGCCAACCTTGTCGCGGCCTGGAGGGTCCAGAATTTGCCCGAGATGGGTCAGTTGCATTCGGTACGCTCCCAGGTACCTGAGTCCGAGCCTCTGCAGGGGTTCGGTTATTCTCAGCTCCTGCAGGCACTTCCACAGGCGGGTTAGCCGGGGCCCGAGCTCGAGTGCTCCTCTGGGGCCTAGGTGGAGCGGATGGCTCTGCTGGTGCCGGAGGTTGAGTCGGCCTCCTTCTGGCAGCATCCTTTCGCGGACGCCCGCGGGGCCTCCAGGGAGGAACATGTACGTCCCTTGGAGGAGGGACTTGGTTTTCGCGCGGAGGCGGGGGCTGAGCCACCCGCGCCTTTGCGGCTATCCTTGTCAACTCCTCATTCCGTTTGTTGGCTTCTGCCAACAGCTGCTTTAGTTGTCGGTTTTCAAGTTCCACAATAGGAACATACCGCTCAGGATTGTAGTACATATCCTCATCTCTTGGTGGAGGAGGTGGTCCCCGGGAATCAGAGGACCCACTTCTCTCTTCAACATCTGGGTTCTCCATTGGTTGTTTTCCAGGACGTCTTCGATAATTTTCTTCAGGGGTGTTCTGATTGTTTGTGGCCATGATTTTCTCAGGGATGAATGCTTAATGCTCTCAATGAAAGCACCAAACTGTTGACGCCATTTTTTGTCAAACAGTGAAAGAAGAGCACACAAACAATAACTGATAACGGCCAATTGAAATAAAACAATACAGACACACGATTTTTACGTGGTTCAGCAGTTAAATCTGCCTAGTCCACGAGTCTCTGTTATTAAACTCAAGATTATCTCTGAAAATTCTTAAGCATGAATTCTTCAGAGTTTTCTCTAAAGGTTTTGAATTTCAGTCCTTTACAATGGTGCATGGCCTCTCTATTTATAGAGAAGATTGAAGAATACTATCTCACATATTTTGGGTAGTTACTCTTTTTGTGTAAATAAAATAAATGGCTTTAAATGCCTATAATCAGATATAAAAGGAAACGTCCCCTGAAGACCAGGAGACGTATAACTGACCAAATAATATCCCACGATTCTAGGGGATTTACAGCAATAAATGAGGATTACATCTCGTATTTATAACACTTGTAGATATTCAAGGTGGTTATCATGTATCTCTAAGGCTTTAGCTTCCCAGGTTTCCCGTCATCTATCGAGCTAGAAACATCTCCCGAGGCCACATGGCTTTCGAGATCGTATGTGCGTCGAGCTCGGGACCCCTGATCCGAGATCATCCCTGAAGATGAGAGCGTCCCCGGAGCTATCTTTCGAGATCATTAATACTTCGAGGTCACCATACTCGAGGTCGTCTATGTCCTGCAGGCTCGACATTCAATCCTGGAGCATGTTTCCAACCTTATGAATCCACTTATTTGAGAATCCAACTTTCGAGGTCATATTTAACATAGCTCGAAATCTGGGTGTAACAATAATCATAACCATAGGTCATATGTCATAAGTCATAATAATAGGTCATAGGTCATAATAACAAGACAAATATAATAAAAAGATAAGTGCTTATATAGGGGTGGCAATTAAGCCCCGGACATAAGCCTGTCATACAAGTTTGGCAACCGAGCCTACCGAACATCAACTTAGGTTTGTCATACAAGTTTGGCAACTGAGCCTACCGGACATAAGTTTGTCATACATCATTGGACACCTTAGGTCCAGCCACTTTTACCCCTTTATTGTACCAAAAATGTTAGGTTATACAAAACATAAACTAGGTCACAAACTAAACTACCTAATTTTCCTTACCTTGAGTATGGAGAGAAAAGAAAGAGAAGAGATTGCTTGCTATAGAAAACGTCCAATCAACCTTAAATACAACATAAGATATTTATATTAGAGCCTTATAATGAAACTATACTTTCAAGAATTTTTTAAACCTCATAAAGTCATACCTTCAACCTAGAACCAAAATGATGAAATCTCGAGTCTTCTTCTCTCTAATGTCTATCTCCAACAACAACATCAAGAGTTTGGATACTTGGGTAGATTTTGGCTATATATTGGCTTGATGGGGTTCAATATTTCAGCTATAATAGGGTTTAGAAAGACAATAGTGTTTAAGGCAAAATAAAGGAAATAAAAGAAAAAGATCCCAAGCACTATAAGGGCTAGTGTTTCGGCTATGACTATGTAGAGTGTTTATGGAAAAATGGAGAGAGCTTTTGGGAGTATGGATTTCAAAATCATGAGAGGTTTTTGAGAGCTTTTGAGTGTGAGAAAAATGGTGAAGGGTAAGTCTCTATTTATAGCCTTCAAACCTCAACTCCCTTCCTTGATTTTCTCCACATTGTTCAACTTAAATTTTAAAAATCAAATCTTCCCTCCACTATATGGTTTTTGCCAGCATAGTCTTACTCCCTTCTTGTTGCTACATCATCTCCAAGTATGCCACCTAGTCTCCATTTGGTTCAAACTTTAGTCAAAGTCCAAACTACTATCATATATCTCATAACTCTGGACTCTCATGTACTAAAATTAATGTAACTGGAGCTATAGAAGTCCAATTTAGGCCATTTTTATACTGTTGAAAAACTAATTCAATTATCTACAACTTTGTAGAAATACTATTTTTCCAAAATCATAATATAATTTGGTCAAAACTAGGTCCAAGGTTACAACACCCTAAAGTTACGAAAACTTCATTTACTTATCTAACTCTTAGTTCAACCATCACACTACTATCTCTACTTAGTTACTTGATTAATTAAATTAAATATTTTAAATCCCCATTTATCTAACTCTTCTTGACACATAGTCACTTAATTCAAATAGATCTAATCTTGCTTATCTTTAAAATTTAAAAAGAGTCAAATCATTCCTATTTTTGTGCCAAACCTAAGACTAAGCTCTTTTGGTTTTCATTTTAATTCTAATACTTGGACTTAGTTTAATGCCACATGTTCACTTCTTAATCCATCAAATAAATTGTGCATTTAATACTTATTAAAACTATACAGTAATTTAATCATATGCTAAAATAATTATAAGTACCGAAACTATAATTATTTCTAAGTCATAAAATCATAACTTAAGTAATTTAAACTTAAAGCAATCTTTATTCCACAACTCATGTCATAACCAAATCTAACCTATGATCATATTTAAAGAGCTTAAAAGAAAATAATAACCTTGGTTACTACAATATCCAAGCCCCAGTTTTGGACCTAGTCACCCGCCAGTCATAGTGCACTGTGATTGGCATGTAGTATATCCTAATTTCATGGATATGTGTCTTAACCCCTTTTATTTAATTATTATTAATTTAAAAATATCTTAACCTGATAACTAACTTTATTAGATTAATTAATGAGTAAATTTAAAATTAACTCAAACAATTTTGAATCATCTGAATTATCTTTTCACATTATTTAAATAAATAAAACTAATTAATTCAAAATTAATTATCTTAATTATTTAAAATTTATTTTTGAAATTGCCAATTAATTTAATAATATAATTTCAAAAATTCATTTTTAAATAAAATACCAATTTCAAAAATTGCTATATTAATTAAATAATTATTCTTTATTACATATTTGACCCTCAAGAACCAATTTCTCCAAATATGCAATTTCCCCGATTTTTTCTAATTTCAACTCTTACCTTGAATAGTGTTAATAGAGCCATCTCATGGCTCTATGGACCTATAATTTTGAGCTCCAATGAATTTAGATTATTAATTAAAATTCTCTAATATAATAACCTTACTTTATTAATCTCAATATTATTCCACTAAAAATATGAGACTGCACTCTTATAATTATAGACATTTTATATTGAGTACTTTTGAATATAAAAAAGTGTCAATCGATGTAATCATTATGCTGACGTGATTTTTCACCAACAGTGGATTAAGAAATTCGACAATAGAGATATTATGTAAATATAATTATATAAATACTTAGAGTGCAATTTCATATTTATAGTGGACTAATCATGGAATTAATAAATAAGATTATTATATTAAAGAGTTTAATTAATAATCTGATTTATTAGAGCTTCGTATTATAGGTCTATAGTTCCTAGATCACCTCTATCCTACACTATCAAGGGTAAGGATGTCAAAAGAATGATTTGTAGAGAGAAGGGCTAAATTGCAAATGAATTAATTTTCTAGGGTAAGGAAATAATTATGTGATAGTAATGGGAAATTGATTATGAATTAATTAATTATTTAACTATAAAAACTATATGTTAAAATAAATATTAATCGTGTTTGGATTAATATAGAGAGAGATTAATAATTATCTTATTTATAATAAAATAATTAATTAATTATTTATTAAAAATTGATATTTTTAGAAAAAAATAATTTTGAATTGAATGATATATATTTTGGGATAAATATATTATATTAAATATTAATTAAATTAAATACATGAGAAAATTAAGGATAACCCTAATAGTTTCCCATGACACACTCACTGTGCAATGAGTGTGTGGCGCCACTCAGGGGTAGAAATATCCCTGGGATTTTGAATTTTGAATTTCAAATTTGTTAGTTTATTTAATTATATATTTAATCATTCTTCTAAAATATGATTTAAATTAACTAATTAAATAGGTTATAACTGATCATTTTTATTTTAAATAAAATAAAGATTAATTAATTAAGTTAATTATCTTTATAAAAATGGAAGAGCGATACTTTTAGTAATGTAGCACACCATTTTTTTTTTTTAGTTTAATTAATTTTGTGCTTTGTTTCATTATTAATTATTCAATGTCAAAAATTTATTTTTAATTGTTTGAATTGTTTGGTAAGGAAATATGTGAATTTATTTTGTTAGTTGTTTATTTTAATTATTTTAATTTGTAAGTAATTGAGTTTTGATTGAATGCACCAATGTGCATGTAATTAGTGATGCACATGAGCTATTGTGTGTGTGCGTGCATGTGCATGGTATGCATGGTGAGCATACAATAGATGATCATGTACTTTCTCATTTTATTATTTATTTATTTATTCTATTAAAAATGAGGAATAAGAAAGGAAAATTGACAATGATTTGTAGCAATTTTGGGAAAGTTAGAATTGGAGTGTGAAAGGCCTTGAGTTGGTCGAGTATGAGAGATATAGAAGGAGAGTGTTCGATCAAAAAGGGCTCGGGAATGTTTCCATACTTATTTGTGTCATCTTTTCCTTGAATTATTCTTTTTATAATTATTTAATTTTAGGCAAAATTAAAGGAAATTGAAATGGGAAAGTTACCCATTCACAATAGAAGGTTAGGGTTAGACTATCAGGGTAAATAAAAGGAAAAGAATCATGAGCTTGAAGGCTCATTTTGCTTGTGGCTGCCGAGTTTAGAGAGAGAGAGAGTAAGGGAGAGGGCATGAGAAAGAGAGAGAAAGAAAGGAGAAAGAGAAGACGAGTAGGGTTTCGAAACACCTAGGTATGTGTTCATGTATCGGTGTTTTGAATCCTTAGTTATGAATTCTCTTCTTCTTAAATCTAAGAGTTTTCTCTTTTCCCTACAGTACCCAAGGTTATTGTGCTCTTGTGTTCTTGAACACAATCAAGGAAGGTAATATAATTCTTTTCCCAATCTCTTGTTGTTTTGGTGATTGTAATCTCTTGGGTCATGTTTGGATTTTGTTTTATAAATATGATTATAATCTATGGAGATCTCAAAGTTTGGTTATTTTGATGATGTTGATATGTTTTGGTTCTTGGTTGAATTTTTATAGATTTCTTGAAGGGCATATGCAAATGGTGGTGATTGTTTTATTTCACATGATGAATATATTGTTTGTTAATAAGACCCATGAGAATATTTGGGAGATTATGTGTTTGATGAGATCTATGTGGGGATTTTTATGTTTATGTTGCTATGATCATTTTGAAACTAATGATTTATGTAAAGGTATTCAAAGATATTAATAGGTGCATGCTAGGGCTTAAGTTTTGGTTTTGGTCTATTCTATTTTAATGATTTTTCTTTAGTTTTAAACATGCAAAATAGGTTTGAGTTGTTGTGTGGGCATATAGGGTTCGGCTATGGCATGTTAAGTTTAGGGTTACTTTGTTTTATCTAGTTATGAGCATTTTGAAATATTAAATGATTTTAGGCTTGCTGAATTATGCCATGAGTCATGCTATATGTTAGACAGAGACGAAGGATAAATTTTGTACATGTGTTCTTGCCCTTGTTTGAGAAACCCTATAATTTTATGTGAGAATGCATGTTTTAAGGGATAAGAAAATTTAATACACATGTTGTGAGTCTTTTGTCAAGCATACTAGAATAATAGATTAAAATTGTTTAATAAAAATTTGTGAGTTATGAATATATATTGTTTGCTGAAATTTTATTTAGTATTATGGAAGATTGTTTCAATAAAAGGGATAGTAAAAATATGTTTTGAAAACTCATGCCTTGAAATTAATGTGATGACATGCTTTCTGATTTTTATTTAGATTCATGGAAAAATCTCTTTAAATTAAAAGATATCAAATATATGTCTTCATATTTACATATGATAAATGTGATTTTCTATACTTTAATGGGTACTTTTCTCATATATATATATTTATGCAGTTTTTTTATTTACAAATAATTAAGTAAAATTATTTTTTTTAAAAGGTGACCAAATAATTTATTTAATAAATGAGAATGTAGTTTGACATTTCCAACTTTTATATATTTATGACATAAATGTAAAATTTTCTGATCTAGAAATGTTATTTTTAAAAAAATTAATGTCACATTTTAATATTGATTTTATTTGCCAAGATAATTTTTTTTTTCTAAAATAAATTAATCATGCCATATTAACTATTTTATAAGTAACTACAAAATATTTTTGTCACATTCTTCTAATTTTTATTAAATAATAAATAAAATTGTTATTTTATACAATTAAAGCTAAATAATTATTTTTGTAAATTATGTTTTTTAAATAAAATTTATGAATGGAAAATGTATGACTTAAATGAATAAAGTAGTAATAATCAAATTGACCATTTATTTTATGCTTGCTTAATTTTTGTGAAGTTGACAAGAAAATAAAGGAGTAAATATTACAAACTTCATTGCAAGTTTTAAGAACCATCCCGCGTATGCATGTTACATGCAGGCTACGTTTTACGTTCAAATATACACCATTTAATTAAGTGTATAATTCTTGGTTTGCAACATTAAGGATTCACTAGCAGACTTGAAGTTATTCCTTTATTATTTTATGTGAAAATATTGAATGTTTGTAGTGTGGTGTAACTTGTGCCACGTGTGCATGACCCATGCACATGTGGGGTATGTATGTTGGGCATGTGTAATCTTACATGATTTTAAGATGAACGTTTGATTGTGATTTTAGGCTTCTTGTGAAGTACCCCACACTTTATTTTGCTTGGACTTGAGGTAAGGATATAATTTTCAATGTTTTATGCTATGAAAGGTACGACTTGTTATTTTGCAAGAAATAAAGTGCTATGGAAATGGAAGTTCTATGTTTTGATCCGTCATGATAAGACAAGTGTTATGAAAAGTGAAATTCTATGTTTGATATGTTATGATAAGACAAGTGTTATGAAACGTGTAATTTCTATGTTTTGATGTGAACTGTGATACATGTGCTTGTATGATGAATGCAAAGAAAATGTTGCTAGCGTGCTGAACGCGACGCAACAAAGGAGTTACTAAGGATATGACGTAACTCAAAGGACAGACGCGCTGAGGTTATTCAAGGACTTGAGATCCTGTTTACCTCATGAATGGCAAATGTATGACTTAAAGGAATAAAATAGTAATAATCAAATTGACAATTTATTTTATGCTTGCTGAATTTTTGTGAAGTTGACAAGAAAATAAATGAGTAAATATTACAAACTTCAACGCAAGTTTTAAGAACCATCCCATGTATGCATGTTACATGCAAGCTAAGTTTTACGTTCAAATATATGCCATTTAATTAAGTGTATGATTCTTGGTTTGCAAACATTAAAGATTCACTAGTAGACTTGAAGTTATTCCTTTATTATTTTATGTGAAATTATCGAATGTTTGTAGTGTGGTGTAACTTGTGCCACGTGTGCATGACCCATGCACATGTGGGGTATGTATGTTGGGCATGTGTAATCTTACATGATTTTAAGATGAACATTTGATTGTGATTTTAGGCTTGTTGTGAAGTACCCCATACTTTATTTTGCTTGGACTTGAGGTAAGGAAGTTAGATATAATTTTCAATGTTTTATGCTATGAAAAGTATGACTTGTTATGTTGCAAGAAATAAAGTGCTATGCAAATGGAGGTTCTATGTTTTGATCCGTCATGATAAGGCAAGTATTACGAAAAGTGAAATTCTATGTTTGATATGTTATGATAAGACAAGTGTTATGAAATATGTAATTTCTATGTTTTGATGTGAACTGTGATACATGTGCTTGTATGATGAATGAAAAGAAAAGGTTGCTAGTGTGCTGAATGCGACGCAACAAAGGGATTACTAGGGATATGACGTAACTCAAAGGGTTGACGCGCCGAGGTTAGTCAAGGACCTGAGATCCTGTTTGTTGACACATTTTTTCGCTAATAGTGCATTTAAGAAATAATAAGGTTGTTAGTGCTTAGTAATAAACTGAAATATGAAATTAATTCACAAGAACACAAATCTTTTACGTGGTTCAGTGGTTAAAATCCACCTAGTCCACGAGTCTATATTATTGTTGTTTCTCTCTCTATTTTGGCAGAGTTTTAGTATCACAGAATAATCGTCACTTCCTGTATCTAATATTTTCAGTATTTGTAGAGAAATTCCATGGATAGGTTTGGGTAACCGCGTGAGTCAATCACAGATTTACATATTTATTACATTTAATATAAACTATTCCCATTTATACCAGGATATGATTTGATCACAAAGTAAATGGTCTCCTAATATCTGGGACATTAAATATGTCAGGATGGTCATAAATAATCGTATAAAAGTACCCGAGTCTTTGGGGATCTGTGGGTATGCAATATTTCTGAGTTACCATGAGTAGGATATTTCTTCGAGCTCATACTTCGGCAATCATTTGAATATCATGAGCTCGCGTTTCACAACCTCTGTATCCCTAGCTCGTATAACCAACGTGCAAACTGAGCTGCCCACGTGAAAAATAAATGGATTCCTTGGTTATTTTTTTCCATATATTCATTTGCTAGCTTTACCCGAGTTGAGCGAAGGAATCGTGCTGAAATTAGGGTACAAAATTTGCTCCCCAAGTCCCTGCTCGTGGTTCATGTCGTTACCTTCTGACCTACATAGTACAGACTTTTAGACTTCTGTTTCATTAAACCATGTCTGCCCACTACTCGAGTACTGGACACGTGGTATACCACAATTGGCGTCTGTTCGGGTTTCGAGGCCTGCAATAATTTTATTGTCACCTTTTTGCCGCCGTTTTTTCATTTTAACCTTGGCCCTTAGATCTTGTACTGACCAAATCTGATGGCCCAAATTAATTTATGCCATTTACGTATAAATAGGGTAGGCAATTTTCAGGTTTCACCACCTTCCATTTGAAATTTTTCTATATTTTCTCTCTTCTGTATTTCCGAATCCTTATTCTTTCTCAGAAAAACCCAAAAACCGTTCGTTGCACCCAGTTACTCAGGAGTCTTCCAGGAACTTTCCCCTACAAAGTCTACTTCTTTTTATCGAAGAACATACTGTAAGTACCTCGTCTTTTGGTTTTGAAGAAAATTTTCTATTATTGGTCTTTTTTTTTTCTTCACCATGCTCCTCCGAACTTCAGCGTAGTCAATATTAGGCTATTTCCCAAATATTTTTAGCGAATATGCTTCAACTTAGATTCAATGAGTAGGTCCTAAAACATATTTAGAACTACGACATTCATAAAACTGGGTAGAGTTGGGCAATCCATGGCGAATTTAGAAAATACCCATTCGAGATATAGGAGATGAAAAGTTTTTTAAGGTTCAAACCAGGTTGCTTAGGGGTCATGCTTCTTGGGTGGTTTTGCACTAAACCACCTCCCAAGGAAAGTAGTGGTCTAAAATTCTGACACCCTAAATATCAGGGGTCTGTTAGGAAACCGAGGCGTGTAACTTAGGGTAGCACGTGGCATCACACGATGTGGATGAGGCCAACTCAGCTCGTATATCAAAAATAAAACATTCCCCTTCGTTCTTCCGCGTTGAAAACTTTAAATCCTCATAGGTCGCCTACTAATTAGGTCGTTTTGTTCGTTAGGCGATTTGATATCTCCCAAGAAGAAGGCATCCAACTCATCCACTCAGTAAAAGAATAAAGGGAAGGAGGTCGCCTCAGAATCCCCCAGTCCCCACTTTGGTCCAGTGGTGGAGAAGGATGTGGTGGTTGACCCCAACGCCTACTTAGAGGCGGAAAGAATCATATCCAAGATTACGACCCAGAGGAGGGTAAACAAAATCTTGCTAAGCCACAACTTTGAGGCCAGGACCGGAGTTTTCATTGCCCAAACTACTTTTGAAGGGGAATAGAGTTGCTCCCCTCTCCAGGATGATTTCACAGCCTGGAGTGACGAACACCTGAAGGCATGAGCCTTCCTCCCCTTGGACCAATACTTCGCAGACTTTCTGAATTTAGTGAAGTTGGCTCCATTTCAGCTCCCCCCAAATTCTTATAGGCTTTTGGCAGGGCTGAAATACTTGTTTTTGAAGCATGAGTGGGAGGTCCCCACTTTGGCAGATATAATATATTTCTTTTGCCTCAAAGCCAGCCCAGAACAGAGAGGTCGAGGTGACGGGTTCTACTATCTCACCAGATTACCCCAACTCTGCTCCTATTATCGAGCTCCCAAGCCACCTTAACGACTATAAAGACTTGTTCTTTATGTCGAATGGGTTCTGAAACTGTGAACACAGATACTTCAACCATCCTCGTAAGTTCTTTTAGTCCCTGACTTCAGCTCGTGAAATTTTATTCTTTCCAAGATATTTTCCTTGTACATGCATTAATTGAGTTTATTTCTCGCGCAACCATATTTGCGAGGACGACGAAGTCCGTGACCCTTGGGGGTCAATACAAGACATTTTCTAGGCTCCCACCTAGCGAGAAGGACTACCGCCAGGTCGTGAATGATGTCACGATGCTGCCGTGTCAGTTGATTGGCAAAGGCTAGACATTGGCCTTAAGGGCCCGAGCTACCCTCCCGGTAATCCAAGAAGAGGCCTTGCCGGCCATTGAAGACGATGAGGATGAAGAGGATAAGGTGCCTCTTGTGTGAAAGAGGCGAGTTCCCAAGGCTGTTTGGGAACCCGATTTAGAATGAGCTGCGTCAGGGGTAGTAGCCGGTCCCTCCGTCCAAGGTAACCCATATCCTTGTAGGGAACTAGATAGGGATGTTGCCTATTTTAGGTTAGTTAGATTTAACCCTAATCAGCTCATCCACCATCATCCTCACAACCCAGACCGTAATATCACCCTGCTCTAGTGTGTAGACCACTTGGTGGCACATCATGACAGTAGTTACCCTAAGGGCACTATTGGTGTCGACAATACCTTAAATTTTAGGTCTGGCATCTTTGAGGAGTACGGGACC
Organism: Humulus lupulus; assembly: GCF_963169125.1. Lineage (NCBI taxonomy): Eukaryota > Viridiplantae > Streptophyta > Magnoliopsida > Rosales > Cannabaceae > Humulus > Humulus lupulus. The sequence continues at coordinate 55,398,242 of NC_084799.1, forward strand.
AACCGCAGGACCTGGCCTTCTCTGCTCCAGCGCGCCGTACGTAGATGAGTCCAACCCCGAGGTAGGACCTGAGCCTGAACCTCCTAGGATCCAATAAATACTAGTCATAGACTCTCTTTCTCCTTCAGTAGTCTCAAGGCCGGAGGTCGTGATTATAGACTCCTCCCCCAGCCCGGAGGATATGATCTTTATTTATTTTCTTTTTGTTTTTGACAATTTTAGTCATGAACTAACGCCCTTTTGTTCTTTTCAGGCGAAGAGATGGAACAAACTGGAGCTCCTGCCTCCGTACGACCTTCCAGGCCGGGTAAACTGGCTCGGGCCCCATCGTGAAGAGGCCCAGATTTATGAAGAAGGCCCATCCGATGGCAGGAAATGCCTCAAAATCCCTTACTAAGGGGAAAGGCACGAGCTCAATAGCTCTGGTGTCTTCCGTTACTGATAGGAGGGTTCCTCCTCCCCCTCCTCCACCCTGATTTGCACCTCCCCAAGCTACCCAAGTGATACAAAGTGATTCTCTAGCTCCCCCTGTCCCAGCTACAACCGTCCAAATACAAGTAGATCCCTAGGATCTAGAGAAAATCCCCGAAGCCTTTCGAGGAATCATTTACAAGACGGCGAGCCATATGATGGGGCACGCCTATAAGGTCAGCTCGAGGGACCTGAGGAATATAGAGGAGCGGAGCCTGAAGAATGTCATAGAGTCTGCCATGGGAATGAGCCTCACTGTAAGTTGTCTTTCCTTGGTGAAAATCTTGTTCTCTTTCTTTTTTTTACCAAGGATATCTCTGACTTGCTCTTTTTTATGTTGCAGTCTGCCCTAGCTCAATATCGCAGTATAGCCCGTGCTAGGGTTAGAAATGATGAGCTTAGGGCCGAGCTAAACCCCGCCAACACAGCCCTAGCAGCCGCTCAAGAAGCCGAGCAAGCCACTCAGAAGATCGGACATGATGCCAAAGCGGCCCTCACCTCGTCTCAAGAAAACGAGCAGGCTGCAAAGGCTGCTCCGACTGCCCTCTAGGATCAATTGGCGCCACTCCAGACCGAGATGGGCAAGATCAAAGCTAAACTACTTGAGGCCGAGGCCGCAGTCAAAGAAGAGAGGGCGGCCTCATTGTCGTCCATGGAGGATATATTGTACCATTGCTGGGCTTTTAACTAGGATGGGAACTTTTCTTTCATGGCTCCCGGGCTGTGGGATCCGTACCTTGAAAAATTCAAGGCTCGGATTTTGCAAGAACTGTCTGAAATGCGAGAGACTTCTGCGGCAGGAGAGCGGGATGGCGAGGAGGTTACATCCTCAGACCGACCTAGAGGATCTTAGTGACCCTTTTTCTTCCCTTTGGGTGTTGTTGTATTTTTTTTTTATTTGTTTGTAAACAATTGCCTTTGGGCTCAATTTGAGGTTTTTTTCCTCAAGATATTTTTATTTGCAATTTATATATTTAACTTTTTATCTACTTATCTTTCCTTTATTATCTCTCATGTTTATGACTCCTTAGACTTGTACATTCGAGATTTTAGGAATTGATTTTTAGACCGGGATAGATGTTTTGAGCTCATTTATATCCAAACTTTATGTGTTGATTTATATCATACCTGTTAAGAATCAGGCCTTGGTTCCGGTTATATCCGAGATTTTAAATATTTTAAACATAGTTCATGTTAGGTTTATTGATAACTCGAGCTTTAAAAAGCCCTTAATTTTAAACAATTATCCCAACTTTCCAAGTTTTGTACCTCGTTGTATCCAGGGTTTTAATTGATCGAAACTGAGTTTAAACTAGGTTTATTGACATCTCGAGCTCTTAAAAAGCCATCAAATATTCAATTTTCCAAGCTTCTAAGTTTTGGACCTGGTTGTATCCAGGGTTTCAAGTAACTTAAGCTTAGTTTGTGCTAGGTTTATTGACATCTTGAGCTCTTATAAAGCCATCGAATAATCAATTTTCCAAGCTTCTAAGTTTTGTACCTGGTTGTATCTAGGGTTTTAAGTAATTTAAACTTATCCAGCGATCTTATTCTGATCCACCTCGGGTTATATGCCCCCGAGTAACTAGAATGTAGACTTTCTTGGTTGTTTTTACAAACAACAATACATGAGCTAATACAACCTTAACAAGAAAAAATATTTAAAACCACATTAACAAGAAAAATCATTTAATAATCCATTTGTTATCTAATTAAATGGCTTTTATAATTAAGCCTTACATGGATGACTGTACTACTGATAATACATTTTTAAATGCATGGCGTTCCAGGTGTGTGGGACTATTTCTCCATTCAATTGAGCTGTCTTGAAAGTTCCTTCACGCAAAACTTCCATGATCTGATATGGTCCTTCCCAGTTCGGGCCTAAAACATCGTCCTTGGGATCCTTACTCGCCAGAAAGACCCTTTGGAGAACTAAGTCGCCCAATCCAAAACTACGTCTCTTGACTTTAGAATTAAAGTAACGAGTGATTTTTTGTTGATAATGGGCGAGCTGTAACTGCGAATCTTCTCGTTTCTCATCAACCAAGTCGAGAGATGTGTTAAGTAATTCATCATTTCGTTCTTGGCTAAATGTATTTTTCTTGTGAGTGGTTACCATAGCTTCGACTGGAAGGACGACCTCGCTTCCAAAAGTTAAGGAGAAAGGAGTGTGTCCCGTGGAGGTCTTATGAGAAGTTCGATATGCCCAAAGTACTTGCGGGAGTTGTTCGGGCCATATTCCTTTGGCCTCATCTAACCTCTTCTTAAGGCTCGCCTTTAGGTTTTTATTCGTAGCCTCGACCTGTCCATAGGCCTGTGGATACGCTACTGAGGAGAAACTCTTAATAACGTCGTATTTTTCATAGAAGTTAGTGAAAAGATCACTGTCGAACTGGGTCCCATTGTTCGACACGATCTTCTTAGGAATCCCAAACCGACATACAATGCTCTTCACCACAAAGTCCAGGGCTCTTTTTGAAGTGATGGTTGCCAAAGGCTCGCTCTCTACCGACTTCGTGAAATAGTCGATTGCCACCACCGCGTAACGAACTCCTCCCTTGCCCATTGGTAAGGACCCTATTAGGTTGATTCCCCACACCGCAAATGGCCACGGAGATGAGATTATTGTTAGCTCGACTGGAGAAGCTTGGGAAACTGTGGCGAAGCACTGGCATTTGTCGCATTTTTGAACACATGAGATGGAGTCTTTCGTTAATGCTAGGTTTTTCCCCCCAGCATGATCTCCATAAAAGCTTTCATGCACTTCTTGCAGAATGGTTTTAGCCTCTTCAGGCAGAACACACTGTAGGAGAGGTAATGAATGACCACGTCGGTATAATGTCCCATCCACTATAACATACCTCAGAGCTTGATAGAGTATCTTTCTTGAATCCTTTCTTTCCTCAGGTAGCCTTCCCATTGTGAGGTATTCCATTATGGGAGTCATCCAAGTCAGTCTTGTGTCGATCATCTCGACCTCTACTGTAATGCCCAAAAATTCCTAATAAGGTTTACGACCTTGATTAGGAGGCTGGGAGAGCCATAATTGATTTATTATATTATCAAATGATTATATGCATGTTTATGTGAATTATATTATGATATGATGATAAACGCATGCATATGGGTTCATATTTCATTAGAAGGGAATTTTGGTAATTTGGCTCGTTGAGGGCGTAATTGTGTATTTTCATTCATGTGGGTGAGTTATGAATGGTACCACATTATATGTGGATTTTTTCGAGCCTTTCGGCATGAGACGGTCATGAAATGCAAGTGTTCGGTCTGGTCATAACGAGTTTAAGTTTGGGGCTCGGGGTGAGTCTCGGGGTGATTTTAATGGTTAGAACATTATTGGGAATTAAAGGGTAATGAGATATGATTTATTGGTATTTGAGAATATTGAGAATAACGGGAATTGGAGGGTGTTAATAATGATTAATGAGATAGGTGCGAAAGGACGATTGTGCCCTTGGTGGTTGTTAAGATTTATTTTAAACTTGAGGGCATTTAGGTATTTTCACCCTAAGTTTATAATTAGCCATTAGAAGTCTGTGGAAGAGAACCAAAAACAGAGCAAAGGTTCCTTCTTTTTCTTTTTGAGCTCTTTTTGAGGAACCAAGCCAAGGAACCAAATTGTGATAAGCTAGGGTTACGCTATACCATTGAAGAGGGTGTGTTGCTGAGATTGAGGTGAGTTTTTAGCCATTAAAACTCTTGGCCTTGCTCTGTTTTCATTTGAGTTTCAGTTGGGTTTGTGAGTTGGAAAGTTGAGTTTCAATGGATGTTTTTGGCTAGGGTTCTTGAGGTTGTGGGGCCTAGGACATGTGGGGATGGTTTTGGTTTCATTTGGGACTTAATTTGATGTTTGGAAGCATTGGAATCAAGTTGGGAATGAAGGAGTCGAAGGAGAAAGGTTCAGGGGGAGAAAGGTTCAGGGGCACTTCAGGCTGGAGGTAGCGCTACAGCGCCCACAAGGGGGCGCTACAGCGCTACCTAGGGATGCTTGGGGGTCGGTTCTGGTTCTATGAAGAGCACTGGGGCACTACCCTGTTTCACCAGAATCCTGTTTTGAGTTTTTTTAAGGGTTTTTGGCTCGGGGTTTCAATTCCTAAGTCCCGGGATCGAATCTACTCATCGTGTGGGTACATTTCGGGGTCCCGAGAGCGGGGTTTAGATTAAGACCCTATTTTTGTTGATTTAAATTAACCGGAGATTGTATTTGATTATGACTAGGTGACCACTAAAGGATTAAAAGGGGTCGATTGTTCTCAAGGGTCGTTCAATTGTTGTTTCTCGCTCGAACCAGAGGCAAGAAAACTGTACCCTGTGTATATGTGACATGCATGGTTATTCTTGATGCATGTTGGATGTTTAAATGTGATGCATGTGATGCACGAGAAACATGTGATTAGGACATGCCATGAATATTGAATATGAGATTGTTCAGAGCTTGAGCCTCTATGTTTATGCATGATCCTAATTATGCTAGCAATTATTAAGTAAGCATGTTGAATGCCCTGTATTCGGATATTTGACATATGATATATGTTTGGTAGCATTGCGTACTTGTGTATGGCACTGACTAGTCAGGGTCGGCGCTGGTCGCGTATTACTGACCTAAGAGCAGGAAACGGCATAAACGTCATGAACTCAGGGCTGATAAAAGATTATATCTAATCGATATCAATGTTGAATGACTCTAGGAGCATTAATGCTGGACCGAACCTAAGGTCGATGAAAGTTATAAGCGCTTGACTAGTCTAGGACTAGTTACTCAGAGCCAGGGCCAAAGGCCTAGGTGACTGTTTGCACGTGGATAGGGAGAGGAATCCCATGGTTGTTATTCTATGGTCATGCGGTAGGTTATATTGGTGACTAGTTCATCGAACACCTATCTTGTTTAAGCTAGTGAAATGATCACTTATCTACAAAGCCTCGGTTACCCTATCGTCACATGGCTAATGGGAATGGAACCCACCTTAGTGACTTTTACAACTGTCACTCTTCTATTTAGGGCTATAAGTCCAGTATGGTTACTGGAACCACCAGTGTTAAATCACTTATCTGATTAGGATTGACTTGATAGTCATCTACTTAGGAGGGCAGGATTCCTTATCCTGGAAACCCATCATTACGTGAACCTATTTGCCTGCATGAATAGGGCTATATTTGCTAGGCATGCGCCTTATGATTTGATGACATGTTATTACTGATCATGAGCATATTAAGTTTTCTTGCTGGGCTTCGGCTCACGGGTGCTATGTGGTGCAGGTAAAGGCAAAAGAAAGCTGGACCATCCTTGAGTTGGAGAGCTTAGGTGGCGATGTGTACATATGCGGCTGCTCCACTGCCACGGCCGAGGGTTGAAATAGGAACTAGGGTTAAACTCTAGTTTGCCGCTTAGGTCGGCTGGTTGAAAATATTTTCTTGTAATAGACCTTTAAATTATATTTTTGGGATCCCAATGTATACAGTAAACGTTCTAATGAAACGTTATATCTTAACAAAAATTTTAACCCCTAAATCGCTAATCATACTTAGTTACACGATTTTGGCCAAATGACTCGATTAGTGAGTTTAGCACTGTTTATAAGGCACGCCGTAACAGTCCATGGAGTTTAGGGTGTTACAACTTGGTATCAGAGCGAGCCAATGTTTATGGTTGCTGAAGACAAGCTGGGCATGTACACTCGTCACTGAAGATAGCTTCACTCTGGGAATGGTAACTATTTCTGTAGTTATGTGCTTAACTGCTTAAATAGAATGTAAATGCTTTACCTGCACATTGTACTAGGGAGCATGAGATTCTGATAGAGCCTGACTCTTGACTATATGGTTATATGCTTCGTGAATATGTATATGAATATGATCATATGATTACCTGCTCCATGAATGTACATAATTTTGATATTTGTATGCTGGAGTTGGAGGCATGGTATGAGCATTGGAAGAGCAGGGATTATAATTTGTGTATGAATTCCATGGGCATGTTTTTTTAGCACTGCAAGTGGTTTGTGAATGTGGTGTGGTAAGATTGTTTCCGTGGGGAAAGCTCTTGATATGCTCATCATGATTAATGGGTCAAGTTATTGACTGCAGATTCAATCAGCAGGTTTATATCCAAGGCAGATAATGAGGCCTGGTGGGGGTTATACAGAGGCTGGGAGTTATAGCCAGGGTATTAGTTCTTCATCTGCTCCTATGAATTTTTAGCAGATGTTCACAGATTTGCAATCAAGATTGTAGAGGCATGAGGAAGAGATTAGGTGTTTGAAGCAACAGCAGAACCTGTTGAGAAACACTTCTTCCTTGATTATGCCAGGAGTGGCACCAGCTTTGGCTCAACCTAGGGTTCAAAGCAGATGGGAATTTCTCTGCGGAAGATTCCAGGAGTATTACCCTCCAGTCTTTGAGGGAGGCCTAGATTCATTCGGAGCTGAGCAATGGATGGGCATGATCAGTTCCATTCTTGACAGTATGGGACTGGTAGGTCACGATAGTGTGGCTTGTGTGACATTTGTATTGCGGGATGATGCCCGGACGTGGTGGGAAGTGGTGTCCCAGACACGAGATACAGTTGTGATGGACTGGAAAGAGTTTAGGCAGCTGTTCAATGAAAGATATTATTGTGATGCAGCTAAGACTGCTAAGATGAATGAGTTTCTGAATCTCGTTCAGGGAAAGGAAACAGTGACCGAGTATGTTAGCAGATTTGACGGGTTGGCCAAGTTCGCCTTTGACATGGTACCCACAGATGTAGCTCAGAAGGAAAGGTTTGTTCAAGGATTGAATTCTGGAATAGCTCAGGGCATTAGAGTTGCCCAGTGCATGAAATCTCTACCTATGCTCAGGTGGTAGAAAAGGCTCTGGCTGTTGAGAGCATAAGAGACGAGAATAAGAGTGCTAGGGAGCATGGAGCTCAGATAGTGGTATCTTCACTTATTGGAGTAAGCAAGAATGAAAGCTGGAAGACTCGTCCAATATGCAGTCGGTGCACGAGGCATCATCTGGGAGAATGCCGAGCAAAGGCATGTTTTGCATGTGATATGGTTGGGCATATCATGAAGAATTTCCCAAGGCTAAGAGAGGATGAGCAGAAGGAGATGGATAGCTCGACTCCAGCTCGAGTGTTCGTTCCAATGCAGTCTGAATTTGAGACTGAGACTAGTTCTTCAGGGGTGGCAGGTCAACTTTTTAGTTCTGATATTTGTATTGTGCTGAATGATTTGGTGCCATGTTGTTCTTTATTTGTTGCATATAGAGAGGCATAAAGTTGCTGTACAGGTCATATGGTTATGTTATGATGGAAAAGTGATACTGTATTGGTGATTTAAGAGATGAGGTGAATTGTTGTGGAAAGGACTCATCAGTGGTTTTGATGAGTTGGTTATGACTGACTGGCTTTAGTATGATCCGGGGTATGGATTAGTTAAGTAATTATGGGGCAATGCTAAATTTTAAGGAAAGGATAGTAACTCTTGGGCTTGAGAGTGGGAAGCCTTGAGACAGTTGGCACGGTGTATGGATTCTGTATGCTTATGACATCTGTATTGAAAGCTAGAGTTTTATTGCAGGGAGATGCATAAAACTCTTAGCTAGTGTGGTGGATACCACATAGATTGTGCCAGCGGGATCAGGACAGACTGGATTAGTCTGTGAGTTTCTGGATGTGCTTCTAGGGGACTTGCTGGGGTTTACTTTATGTAAAGAGAATAGAATGGTGATTGGATTGGTGTCAGGGATGGATTCAGGTTTAGGGAACTGTTTTGAATGACTCAGCAGAGTTGTAATAATTAAAGGTTCAATTATCGAGTAATAAGGAATTCTCAAAAGTGGATCTTTGATCTGGTTATTACCAGCTAAAGATCAGGAAGAAGGATAAGCAGAAGATTGTTTTTATGTTAGATAAGAGCACTGAGAGTGCTGAGTATGTTTTGAGAATTTGTTTAATGTGAGTGTTTATGTATCAGATGAACAGAGCATTCAAAGGATTATTTGAATGAGATTTGTGATCGTCTTGGACGATGGTATCGTGATGTTTTCTCTGCAGAGATTTGCCAAGGTCAAGGAACGCCTCGGTAGGCAAGAGTTTCCTTGGATTGGCAGGATATTATATGTGCCATGAGAAAGAGTTCCGAGTTTTCTTGCAGATCAGAATTGGTTTAGAAGTTGTTATGACACCTCAGCGGCAGAGAAAAGTTAATGCCTATGTAACGTGTTGGTTAAAGGATTTGACCAGAACTAGAGTAGAGTTTCAGGTGAGCTAGGTGGCCAGATTTATGCTTGAGATGACTATCTCAGAAAGGATTAAAAGGGAAAACAATTAAGTGAACCACAGATAGGAAGATTGAGGAGAATGTCTTAGATGGATTAGCTAAGGATTATACAGTGTCAGATATGAGTTTATTGTGGTATAGAGATCGGATTTGGAATCCGATGGACACTGGGATTAAATGGGAGATTCTGGATGAATCTCATGTTACTCTCCTATTCCCTTCATTCAGGCATCCTGTCAGTGTATCAGAGTTTAAAAGCTTTTAAGTGGTGGCCTGAGATGGAGAGGGGCATAATGGAATGCGTGATAAAGTTCTTAACCTATTAGCAACTCAAGACAAAGTATCAGAAATTAGAAAGGCCATTGTAGCCTTTGAGTATTTTATAATGGAAATAAGGAAGCATCGCGATGGGTTTCGCGGTGGAGTTGCCCAGGATAGTGGGTCAGCGTGGTTTGGATTGGGTCATTATGGACCATTATTTAGAGTGAGTCCACTTATATCAGCAAGAATAAGTAACACAGCTGATCAGTAATCAGACCTCTATGTGAAAGAGATAGTGCACTTTCATGAAATTCAAGGTCTATCTTATCAGATGAAGACTCTATTGTTACTTCCAAGTCTTGGAAGGGTTAAGGAAGGCGATGAATATATAGATGGAATTCAGTACAATTCATTATTCTCAGACTGATGGTAAATCAGAGAGGGGAAGAGAGTTATCCAGTATTGGAAAGGTACCTTATGAGATGATGTATGTTGAGAATGCTTAGCACCAGTTCATTGGAATGAGATGGGTGAGGTGTTGATTCTGGATCATGTGATGGTTCAGGGGACCATTGAGATTATTAGAGGTTAGAGCGTGAATGCTCACTTCTCAGAGTAAATGGAAAAGTTTTACTAAATTGAAAAGCAAGAACATGGAGTTCCAAGTAGAAGATTGTATCTTCCTTAAAGTATCACCATGGAAAGGGGTAAGGAGTTAAGGGCAAGCTGAACCCTAGATTATCTTGGCAGTTGAGTCCTGGATAGGACTGGTTAGATTGACTTTGGATAAGCCTTATCTTTGGCATTGTTAGTTGTATATAGTGTATTTTGTATTTCCATGCAGTGGACATGGGTTAAAAGGAACTCATGAGTTGAGTCATAAGAATCTGAAGGTTGAGGTTAGGTATTCTGGTAAGGAATAGTCAGTTCAGATTGTAACATAAGAAATAAGGTTCTGAGGAACAAAGTGTACCTTGGGTTAAGGTATGTCGTAGAAACAGTGAGGTCGAGGGAGCGACCTGGGAAACTGGAATCAGTTGTGCAGAATTCTTATTCCGGGTAGTTCAGATAAATTTTAAGGATGAAATTTCTGTAAGGAGGGGATAGTTGTAATGCCCCAAAATCCCTAATAAGGTTTAGGACCTTGATTAGGAGGCCGGGAGGGCCAAAATTGATTTATTATATTATCAAATGATTATATGCATGTTTATGTGAATTATATTATGATATGATGATAAACGCATGAATATGGGTTCATATTTCATTAGAAGGGCATTTTGGTAATTTGGCCTATTGAGGGCATAATTGTGTATTTTCGTGCATGTGGGTGAGTTATGAATGGTACCACATTATATGTGGATTTGTTCGAGCCTTTCGGCATGAGATGGTCATGAAATGCAAGTGTTCGGTCTGGTCATAACGGGTTTAAGTTTGGGGCTCGGGGTGAGTCTCGAGGTTATTTTAATGGTTAGAACATTACCGGGAATTAAAGGGTAATGGGATATGATTTATTGGTATTTGAGAATATTGAGAATAACGTGAATTGGAGGGTGTTAATTATGATTAAGGAGATAGGTGCGAAAGGACGATTGTGCCCTTGGTGGCTGTTAAGATTTATTTTAGACTTGAGGGCATTTAGGTCTTTTTACCCTAAGTTTATAATTAGCCATTAGAAGGCTGTGGAAGTGAACCAAAAATAGAGCAAAGGTTACTCTTCTCCCGTACCTCTTTTTCCTTCTTTTTCTTTCTGAGTTTTTGAGCTCTTTTTGAGGAACCAAGCCAAGGAAACAAACTGTGATAAGCTAGGGTTATGCTCTACTATTGAAGAGGGTGTGTTGCTGAGATTGAGGTGAGCTTTTAGCCATTAAAACTCTTGGTCTTGCTCTGTTTTCATTTGAGTTTCAGTTGGGTTTGTGAGTTGGAAAGTTGAGTTTCAATGAATGTTTTTGGCTAGGGTTCTTGGGGTTATGGTGCCTAGGATATGTGGGGATGGTTTTGGGGTTCATTTGGGACTTAATTTGATGTTTGGAAGCATTGGAATCAAGTTGGGAATGAAGGAGTCAAAGGAGAAAGGTTCAGGGGCACTTCAGGCTGGAGGTAGCGCTACAGCGCCCACAAGGGGGCACTACAGCGCTACCCAGGGATGCTTGGGGGTCGGTTTTTGTTCTGTGAAGAGTGCTGGGGCGCTAGTGGGTAGCGCTGGGGCGCTACCCTGTTTCACCAGAATCCCGTTTTGAGTGATTTTAAGGGTTTTTGGCTCGAGGTTTCAATTCCTAAGGCCCGAGATCGAATCTACTCACCGTGTGGGTACATTTCAGGGTCCTGAAAGTGGGGTTTAGATCAAGACCCTATTTTTGTTGATTTTCATTAATCGGATATTGTACTTGGTTATGACTAGGTGACCGCAAAATGATTAAAAAGGGTCGATCGTTCTCACGGGTCGTTCAATTGTTGTCTCTCGCTCAAACCAGAGGTAAGAAAACTGCACCCTGTGTATATGTGACATGCATGGTTATTCTTGATGCAAGTTGGATGTTTAAATGTGATGCATGTGATGCACGAGAAACATGTGATTAGGAAATGCCATGAATATTGAATATGAGATTGTTGAGAGCTTGAGCCTCTGTGTTTATGCATGATCCTAATTATGCTAGCAATTATTAAGTAAGCATGTTGAATACCCTGTATTAAGATATTTGACATATGATATATGTTTGGTAGCATTGCTTACTTGTGTATGGCACTGACTAGTCAGGGTCGGCGCTGGTCGAGTATTACAGACCTAAGAGCCGGAAACGACATAAGTGTCATGAACGCAGGGCCGATAAAAGATTAGATCTAATCGATATCAACGTTTAATGACTCTAGGAGCATTAATGTTGGACCGACCCTAAGGTCGATGAAAATTATAAGCGCTTGACTAGTCTAGGACTAGTTACTCAGAGCCAGGGCCAAAGGCCTAGGTGACTGTTTGTCACGTGGCTAGGGAGCGGAATCCCATGGTTGTGAATCTATGGTCATGCTGTAGGTTATATTGGTGACTATTTCGTCGAACACCTATCTTGTTTAAGCTAGTGAAATGATCACTTATCTACAAAGCCCCGGTGACCCTATCGTCACATGGCTAATAGGAACGGAACTCACTTTAGTGACTTTTACAACTGTCACTCTTCTATTTAGGGCTATAAGCCCAGTATGGTTACCGGAGCCACCAGTGTTAAATCACTTATCTGATTAGGATTGACTTGATAGTCATTTACTCAGGAGTGCAGGATTCCTTATCCTGGATACCTATCATTACATGAACCTATTTGCCTGCATGAATAGGGCTATATTTGCTAGGCACGCGCCTTATGATTTGATGACATGTTATTACTAATAATGAGCATATTAAGTTTTCTTGCTGGGCTTCGGCTCACGGGTGCTATGTGGTGCAGGTAAAGGCAAAAGAAAGCTTGACCATCCTTGAGATGGAGTGCTTAGGTGGCAATGTGTACATATGCGGCTGCTCGACCGCCACGGCCGAGGGTTGAAAGATGAACTAGGGTTAAACCCTGTTTTGCCGCTTAGATCGACTGGTTGTACATATTTTCTTGTAATAGACCTTTAAATTATATTTTTTGGATCTCAATGTATATAGTAAATGTTCTAATGAAACGTTATACCTTAACCAAAATTTTAACCCCTAAACCGCTAATCATACTTAGTTACACGATTTTGGCCAAAGGACTCGATTAGCGAATTTAGCACTGTTCATAAGGCACATCGTAACGATCCCTGGAGTTTAGGGCGTTACATCTTCTATTTTTTTTGTCATGCTCGGACTCTCCAAGAACTCTACTGACACTACATTCAAGGTCTCAACTTCCTTGGTGGTGGCAAGCCTTGCCAAAGTGTCAACATTGGAATTCTGCTCGCGAGGTATCTGTTCAACAGTACTATACTCAAATTCGGATAGGTCCCCCTTCACCTTAGCTAGGTAAGCCACCATCTTGGTGCCTCGAGCTTGATACTCTCCCAATAACTGATTAACCACGAGCTTAGAATCGCTATATGTTAGAGAATATATTTTTATACTCAATGGAAACATGGAAAAAACCAAAATACAACTCTATGCAAAAAATACAATAGACAAGGTAATTGATTAAATAAACATTACAACTCAAAATTCTTAAAATACAAGTAAATATAAAGAGGTAGAAGAAGAAGATTACAAACTCAAAACAATAATAATACAAGTAAATAAGATCAACAAGATCAAAAGAATGAAAATAAAAATCAATAAAATGAACAAACTCTCACACAACCAAAGTGTAGAGTAGTGGGGATCGCCAACTTGAACAAGGTTCAAAACCTTTGTCCAAAAGATTATTTCCCCCTATTCTCTAAGCACTAAGGGATCTCTCTAGGAAATAGCTCTCTGGACTTATCAAGCCTCAAGGTGTTTCTGGCCAAGTGCTCTAATGGATAGAAAAGTTGTGTCTTACAAGTGAGCAGTAGGCTCCTATTTATAGAGTTTTGAGACACCCTTTGAATTTCAAATTCCACCAACCCCCATGGCTGTTACCAATGATTAATTGGATGTTTATGGAATTAAAATAGAGATTTGGGAGTTACTTGGCTATTTGAAACATTCAAAATTGGATAAAACCAAAGTTGGAAAATGCTGTCAGCCGCTCAGGCCGCGGCCTGAAAAACACGAGCCGCGGCCCACGGTGTGTTTTTTGCCTATTTTTGCCTCTTGGGCCGCGGCCTAAAAAACATAGGCAGCGGCCCAAGTCGTTTTTCAGCAACCAATTTTCCAAATTTTCCAAAACGTTCCAAATTCATTCCCACTTGATTTTGTAACTTCCACACACATTATGGGAGTTAAAATCACATCTCTAACAGCCATATTTCACATATGGCTTTAAGAAATTCAAATCAAAATGTGTAATATCAAATCTACACATTATTGGGTAATATTTGGGAGTTACAACTTGTAACTCCAAAATATGTCACATTTGGGCACATACATGTGTCCAATTTTGTGACTCTCAATAATATGTTACAAGGTGTGACAAATCACATTATGTCACATTATTTAATCTAACATTATATTATTTAAAATAATATAACATTCCCCCGCTTAGATTAAATAATAGGTTTTTGTAACACTTATTTAATCAACCAAAACATATATTAAAATATAATATTCCCCCACTTGATTAAATAATGACTCTCTATAGAAACCTCTGCATTGGTGCATAAAGTAAAATGTCTTTCGACTTGAATTTTACCTTAGTGTAATTATCACAAAGTTTGTTGAAATTTTGGTTGCTGAAGCATTGAACCACTATCCCTTGATAACAAACCGGTGATAACACACACACCTTTGCTATGTTCACTTGAGACCTCATTGTCTCGATTTTGCACCGTTAATGGCCATGTGCACATTCCATTCATAGACTTTTCTTGAGAATGACTCCCAATTCTCATGAGGGGCGGCACCACCCCTAGGTCTATATAGGTAGAACTTTTACAGTATTTTGTTACCCTAAAATACTTGTCTTTTCAAGACTGAGTTCTTTTAAAAAACCTTTCAGTTTTAACCCTCAATTTGGTAACACACTAGTACTCATATCTCAGATGGGACAAAATTTGAGTACTACTACTATTCACTTGATTGACTTGTTATTACCTATTGAACCTAATACTAGTTTGGTGACTAGTATTAAGATAGGTTACCATCAACCGTGATTCTCTTTAGGGAGTCTAAGTCCCACCCCTTGAGATGTTGAAATGATTCCATTTGAATCATTTCTTTTCTCATGTATGAATACTTTAAACACTCTCTTTATTTTATTCAAACTTTGTTGCTAGCCATAGTATGATTAAAATAGTTATCTCTTTAAAATAGTGATTTTGATCATAGTCAACACCCCCACTATTTTATAGTTTAATATCCAAGATAAATATTTTCCTTGAATATTAATTCTAGAAACCTCTTTGTTTCTAAAATTCTCCTTTATGTTTTAAATTGATTCCTTCTTGAATCAAAATATTACAAACAATGACTTTAGACACCAAACATGTCTAGATTTGTCCGTTTTATACACATATAGCCAATGTGATTTAGAATGTGAAATTCTAAATCACTTATTTGATATGATAACCAAATTAATAAATTATTGTCAACAAAATAAATTGATTAATTTTGGAGCATCACCCCCACATTTCTCACATAGTGACAATAAAATATCACTTTAAAATAGCAATCTCTTCATTTCTATTAAGTCCTTTATCCTCCAAGATAAATCTAGACCTATGATTCTCAAAGTTCATCATGAGTCCTCTATGCCACATGATAAACTCTCAAGATAAAACCTCAATGTTTATCTTGATTTATTTACTTGCTAAAACAAGAAACATTTATTTGAAAGTAACTTTCACTTGGTTGCTTTCTTTTATATATTTCACAAAATAAAATGTGAACACAAATGTAATGTGAGAATTTCTCAAACAAATAATCACAAAATTTCAATTTTAGTTGTCTAAATAATCTCAAAATCACTTAAACAACTTTTGTGTATTTCTTAAGAGTCTCTTTGAGATTCTTTTGAAAACATCAATTTGACATCCATTGATTTTCTCATAAAAATCAAAATGAAAATGTCAATTTTTTAAACACTTTAAATCAAAGAAAATAAACTCTCATTGATTTATTTAAACACTTTGATTTCTTATGTTTTTGTTTAAAATTATCTTCTCATTGAGATTAATTTAAACATATCACCATCTTTAACCAAAATGAATAAAGTTCTCTTTTATTCACCATTGGTGTAAAGATTCAAAATTGCTTCTCCAATTTTGAAATGTCTCCTCGTTGAATATTTAAGAATTATTGTCACTAAATAATTCTTAAATATATTTCATTTGACCACACTCTAGACTATAAGTCTATTGAGTCAATTTGTCATCCCACAATTTTTTTTTTTGAATCCACATTGATCCATTTTTCTTGCAATGGCAAGACACAACCATTAAAAGATGTAACCCCCTTAGGTTCATCTTTTCTTATCTCATAAAATGAGATGGTCAACACTTAAATGAGAAATTTAATTTCTCAAATAATTCTCTTTATTTACCAAATAAATGGTAACTCGTCACATTTCAATAATATATGATAAACATATTTACATTATTATCACCTTAATAATCATATTATATGACATATCATAATAATCATGCTAATTCTCATGTATAAATCAATATACATTTATATATTAACATAATTATGTCTCAAAGAAATTTCACACAATTTGTCAATATATATCCATCATATTAGCATGAATTGTTAATCTCATAATAATATTGTATATTACAAATATCATACAATAATTCACATATCCACATATTGATATATTCTATTGATTCACAAAATCAATATATAGGCATGTCATATAAAACTCATAAAATTCTCATCTTAATAATTTATCATTATCTCATAATAAGACAATTATATAACATACTAGCATATTACCCAATAATCTACTAGATTGTTTACACATTAATCACATATAACAAAAACTCAAGGTATTATAGTATCTTCTAATCTAACCACTAAAAAACAAAGAAGATTAGAAAACAATGAACCTCATTTATAAAATTTTCTTCTTCTCATTTCTATCACTATATGAAAAC
This sequence comes from Humulus lupulus, assembly GCF_963169125.1. NCBI lineage: Eukaryota > Viridiplantae > Streptophyta > Magnoliopsida > Rosales > Cannabaceae > Humulus > Humulus lupulus. The sequence continues at coordinate 55,414,939 of NC_084799.1, forward strand.
CATTAGATCTTCTAAGAAAACAAAAGAAGAACATTACCTTATCTTACCATCTTTTTAAAGTTGGATCCTCACAAGATCTCTATGGTTTCTCCTTCCATTGAAAAGGAAAATAAGCTTTTGATTGTTAGAGAATATATTTTTATACTCAATGGAAACATGGAAAAAACCAAAATACAACTCTATGCAAAAAATACAATAGACAAGGTAATTGATTAAATAAACATTACAACTCAAAATTCTTAAAATACAAGTAAATATAAAGAGGTAGAAGAAGAAGATTACAAACTCAAAACAATAATAATACAAGTAAATAAGATCAACAAGATCAAAAGAATGAAAATAAAAATCAATAAAATGAACAAACTCTCACACGACCAAAGTGTAGAGTAGTGGGGATCGCCAACTTGAACAAGGTTCAAAACCTTTGTCCAAAAGATTATTTCCCCCTATTCTCTAAGCACTAAGGGATCTCTCTAGGAAATAGCTCTCTGGACTTATCAAGCCTCAAGGTGTTTCTGGCCAAGTGCTCTAATGGATAGAAAAGTTGTGTCTTACAAGTGAGCAGTAGGCTCCTATTTATAGAGTTTTGAGACACCCTTTGAATTTCAAATTCCACCAACCCCCATGGTTGTTACCAATGATTAATTGGATGTTTATGGAATTAAAATAGAGATTTGGGAGTTACTTGGCTATTCGAAACATTCAAAATTGGATAAAACCAAAGTTGGAAAATGTTGTCAGCCGCTCAGGCCGCGGCCTGAAAAACACGAGCCGCGGCCCACGGTGTGTTTTTTGCCTATTTTTGCCTCTTGGGCCGCGGCCTAAAAAACATAGGCAGCGGCCCAAGTCGTTTTTCAGCAACCAATTTTCCAAATTTGCCAAAACGTTCCAAATTCATTCCCACTTGATTTTGTAACTTCCACACACATTATGGGAGTTAAAATCACATCTCTAACAGCCATATTTCACATATGGCTTTAAGAAATTCAAATCAAAATGTGTAATATCAAATCTACACATTATTGGGTAATATTTGGGAGTTACAACTTGTAACTCCAAAATATGTCACATTTGGGCACATACATGTGTCCAATTTTGTGACTCTCAATAATATGTTACAAGGTGTGACAAATCACATTATGTCACATTATTTAATCTAACATTATATTATTTAAAATAATATAACATTCCCCACTTAGATTAAATAATCACTTTTTGTAACACTTAATTAATCAACCAAAACATTATATTAAAATATAATACTATAGCAAGGCCTCATATTCGACTTTGTTGTTAGATGCTTCGAATCTGAATCTTAGGGCTGTATGGAATCGATGCCCTTCTGGGGAGATTAATATGATCCCTGCTCCTGGTCCGTTCTAGTTCAATGATTCATCTATGAATATTTTCCACAACTCTTGCACCGATTCCCTCAAAAGGTCATCTTGAAATCTGGTGCATTCAGCCACAAAATCTGCAAGGGCATGACGTTTGATTGAGGTCCATGGAATGTACAATACCTCGAACTGACTGAGTTCAACTGCCCATTTTAAAAGACGTCCCGACGTTTCAAGTTTTTACAATACCTGCCTTAAAGGTTGGTCGGTCATGACGTTGATTGAATGGGGCTGGAAATATGGCCGGAGCTTTCTAGAAGCAAATATCAGATAGAATGCCATCTTTTCTATCAGTGGATACCGTGATTCAGCTCCGAGAAGTCTCTTGCTTATATAATACACCAGTTTTTGAGCACGGTCTTCTTCTTGAACTAACACGGCGCTGACTGGATTTTCTGTCACAACCAAATAAAGGAACAAAGGTTCTCCAGACATAGGCTTAGACAATACTGGGGGCTCGTCCAAGTGTGTTTTTAGGTCGAGGAATGCCTGCTCGCCCTCCTCAGTCCATTCAAATTTCTTGTTTCCTCTGAGCAAGTTGTAGAATGGCAAGAACTTGTTAGTGGATTTTGAAATAAAACGGTTCAAGGCTGCCACCTTTCCCATTAGGCTTTGAACTTCTTTACGTGACCTAGGCGAGGGCATTTCTAACAATGATCTGATTTTATCAGGATTTGCCTCTATCCCCCTTGTATTGACTATGAATCCCAGAAATTTTCCCGATGCTACTCCGAAAGTACACTTCTGGGGATTCAGCCTCATATCATACATCCTTAAGATCTCAAAACATTCTTTCACATCAGATACATGGTTAATGGCAGTCTTGGATTTGACAAGCATATCATCGACATACACTTCCATATTCTTCCCAATTTGATCAACAAACATTTTGTTGACTAATCGCTGATAGGTAGCTCCGGCATTCTTCAGCCCGAAGGGCATGACTTTATAACAATATACATTAGTTGGGGTCATTAAGCTAGTATGTTCTTGGTTCGCAGGATTCATCGCGATCTAGTTATATCCAGAATACGCATCCATAAAGGACATGAGCTCGTGACCTGCCGTGGCATCTACCAACTGATCAATCCTTGGCAGTGGGAAGCAATCCTTAGGACAAGCTTTGTTCAGGTCAGAGAAATCGATGCAGGTCCTCCATTTTCCATTTGGCTTTGGGACTAGCACGGGATTGGCAACCCAGATCGAGTATTTTGCTTCACTAATAAACCAACATTTTAACAGTCAAGCTACTTCCTCCTCCAGTGCTTCAGCTAGGACTATTCCCAAACGCCTCTGTTTTTGGGATTTTGCAGGCACGTTCTGGTCCAAGTTAAGAGTGTGCATGATTACACTCGGGCTTATTCCCACCATGTCTTCATGTGACCAAGTGAAAACATCTAGATTCCCTTGTAAGAAATTAATCATCTCCTTCTTCCTTTCCTTATCAATATTTTTCCCAATCTTAACACCTCTTGAAGCTTCTTTGGGATCTATGTTTACTTCCTCAAGCTCCTCAATAGCTTGGAGCTCTGACCTATCCTCGCCCATTTGTGGGTCAATGTCATCATGTGGGGCGACGTCACTATCCTTTGGTTCATGAGGTTCTTCCATCCCGCAAGTAATTTCCACTTCCAGGGGCTCCTCACCTCCATCACTTATGGCCATAGCTTGCTGCCCGGTTTTCCCTTCAGAGAAATGCTATAGCATTCCCTGGCAGCGAGTTGATTGCCTCTGATGGTGCATAATCCCGCAGCTGAGGGGAATTTGATTGCTAGGTGGCGGATAGAAGTTATGGCCTAAAACCCTATCAACGCAGCCCGACCCAAGATTGCATTGTATGCGGTTGGACAAGCAACTTGGAGACAGTTCATGAACCTTCTCCCAATGTCACCACTAATTCAATCGTTTGGATGGCAGCCGACCCTTCACAAGAAAACCCATATAGAATCATTGAGGTCACCTTCAGCTCGGTTATAGATAATCCTATATTTATAGATAATCTACTAGTGTCCTCTGTACTCTCTGATTGGAGAGCTAAACGGTTATGACCAAGGGATTGTTATGTGGGAACTGGACGTGACTAGCATCCTCTTCTGTAAATATGATTGGTTTTTTTTCCAATCGTTGTTGTTTCGATAGCCGCTGCTCTGGGACGAACTCCACTCCGTTATGGGATTTCAGTTCGTTAATGTACCTCTTCTGGGCCCCTCTGCTCGTGACCGCCAGAAGAGGTCCGCCCAAAATGGTGGCTATTTCTCCACCTATTACTGGAGGGGGATCGACCTGATTTGCTTGAGCTCCGGTTTGCCCTACTGGAGCCTCGGGAACTGATTGAGTGATTTGGCCAGCGGGATGATTAGGGACCACTCGATTTCGTACGTACTGTGCTAAAGGTCTCGTCCTGATAAGAGTCTCGATCTCATCCTTCAGCTGTCTATAGTCATCAATGTTATGACCAATATCATTGTGGAATCTGCAGAACTTCGAGGGATCTCTCTTCGCTCTTTGGTTTTTTAAAGGTTCTGGCTTCTTCCATGGAATGTGAGTAGAATTGGCTAAGAAGATGCGCTCTCTAGTGTCCGTGAGGTCAGTATAAGTTGCATAAACATGTTTGAATTTTTCTCCAGACTTATTCTTCTTTGTTCCGCTCTGGTCGCCCTCACCATTTCCCTTCCTCTTGTTATTATCCCCTTGGTTATTCTGGATAACAGTTTGAGCCGTAGCTGCAACATCTGTTACTGCTCCAACGGGCTGGACAGGGATCTAGCTGGTTCCTATGATAGAAGCTCGTGCCTCTTCCAGGTTAACCCATCTTTGAGCTCATGCCAAGAACTCGTCCATATTATTAACTCCCTTTCTTTGTAATTCTTGCCACAGGTCGCCTCCAACAAGGATTCCCATTCTCATTGCCATGAGCTTGGAGCTGTCGTCGGCGTCTTTAGCTAGGCAGCGACATTGGCAAACCTACTTAGATATGCTTTTAATGGTTCTCCAGGTTGCTGCTTTACATTGGCTAATGAATCATCCTTGATTCGAGCTGTTTGGGAAGCCCTGAATGCTCTCTTAAAATCAGCAGAGAACTTCTTCCACAAGCTAATAGAATGCCTCTTATATTGTTTAAATCACTAACTGGCTGGCCTAATCAGAGTTGAGGGGAATAAGATGCACCTTAGATCGGGCCCGACGTTATGGGCCATCATCATGGTGTTAAACATCCCAAGGTGATCAGACGGATCCCCTTCTACGTCAAACTTTGACAAGTGTGGCATTCTGAAGCCCACCGAATATGTGGCAGCTGCAATATTTGGAGCGAAAAGCTTAATCTCATCCTCTGAGCCGCGATCGTCTTTATCTTTTTCAGATAGAAGCTTCTTCATTTGCTCCTCCATCTGAGCTAGCCTCTCGAGGGTTTGGTCCCTAGGTTGTTTTGGGGCTGTTCAATAGCTCCCATCCTATCATACATGTTTGTTTGGTTATTGTCCCTCCAAGCTCAAGCTTGGTTTTGTGGGGCATTCCCATTATCACGTACTATGGAAGGACCTCCCTTCTGATGAGTATAACTAACATCCTCATCCCGAGCTGGATTTCTTCTTTGTGATTTCAGATGATCGCACAAATCGGGATGTGAATCGTATCGCGGGCTTTGTGTCGAACTTAGATGATTTCTCAGATCTCCCCCAGACCTACCACTTTGAAAACTTTCAATCCAATAAATTCTGTTTACGAAGCTTATAGCTCGCAGTTGAGGCCAAGGACCGAGATTTTCAACATGTGTCCTTGGGACCTAGGTGTGAGTAGACGGAGGAGGATTTCTCCTACTGTCTTCATAGGCAGGAATATCCCTCGTAGACCGAGGTGGTGTTGGATGTCTAATGGGTGACGGAGGATGCCTTATTGGTGAGGCAATCCTTGTCCCATCAGGGCGAACTAGATTAACCCGGCCCTGCTCTCTTTCATCGTTTCTAGCCCTCTATGCCTGGTGATCAGGCCGCGACGTCAGAGGGTTGGCTGGAACATTCTGTCTCCATGAGCCTGTTCTAGTTCTTCCCCATGGATTGCCATGAGTACTCTTAGGTGCTTGTGAAGGAGGCGCCGAACTTAGGGTCACAGTTCTAATTAATTGACTGACCTGCTGATGACCCCTATGAGGGCCACTGGGTTGAGAATTCTGGCGATCTCGCACTGTAGGCATAGAACTTGGGGTGGCAGTTCTGATTGACCGACTCGGCTTGGATCGGTTATTCTGGTGGGACTTATGAGATCCACTTTGACCTTTTCCGACATTAACGTGGGTTGCAAGAGGGGGTAAGCGAGCCAAAACCTCCTCGATTCGCCTGTTTGCCTTAGCAAGATGGCTTCTTAACTGTATAATTTCCATCTCAACGACAGTTAAGTAGTCTAGGTTCGAATTCGGTAGCAATGACGCCGAACTCTCAGTATCGCCATGGCTCGTCGGTTGCTTTCCCGAACGTTGCTGGACTTCAGGGCCATTCTCATTCGCAACATCGGTATGATGGGCCTCCTGCCCACCAGGCTATTCAATCTCATTGTCGTGCATTGAACGAGTGAGGACCATGATGAGATTCGACTGGGATGTTGATAAAGCACTAATTAACTCTCAATGAAAGCACCAAACTGTTGATGTAGTTTTTCTGTAACGCCCTAACTCCAGGGACCATTACGGTGTGCCTTGTAAACAGTGCTAAACTCGCTAATCGAGTCATTTGGCCAAAATCGTGTAACTAAGCATGATTAGCGGTTTAGGGATTAAAATTTTTGGTTAAGATATGACGTTTCACTAGAATGTCTATTATATACGTTGGGATCCCAGAAATATAATTTAGAGGTCTATTACAAGAAAATATTTACAACCTGCCGATCTAAGCGACAAAACAGGGTTAAACCCTAGTTCCTCTTCAAACCTCGGCCGTGGTGGTCGAGCAGCTGCATATGTACACATCACCACCTAAGCTCTCCAGCTCAAGGATGGTCCAGCTTTCTTTTTCCTTTACCTACACCACATAGCACCCGTGACCCGAAGCCCAGCAAGAAAACTCAATATGCTCATGAACAGTAATAACATGTCATCAAATCATAAGGCACACGCCTAGCAGATATAGCCCTAGTCAAGTAGGCAAAAAATTCACGAAATGATGGGTATCCAGGATAGGAAATCCTACCCTCCTGAGTGGATGACTATCAAGTCAATCTCAATCAGATAAGTGATTTAACACTGGTGGTTCCGGTAACCATACCGGGCTGATAGCCCTGAATAAAAGAGTGACAGTGGTACAAGTCACTAAGGTGGGTTTCGCTCCCTTTGTAAATAAGTGATCCTTTCACTAGCTTAAACAGGATAGGTGCATGATGATTAGTCACCAACATAACCTTCCTCATGACCCTAGAGTCATAACTATGGAACACTGTTCCCTAGCCATGTGACAAGCAGTCACCTAGGCCTTAGGCCCTGGCTCTGAATAACTAGTCCTAGACTACCCAAGTGCTTATAATTTTCATCGACCTTCGGGTCGGTCCAGCATTAATACCCCATATGAGTCATTCAACGCTGATATCGATTAGATCTAATCTTCATTCGGCCCTGCGTCCTTGACGCTTATGTCGTTTCTAACTCTTAGGTTAGTAAAACACAACCAGTGTTCAACCCGTTGTGAACTTGACTAGTAAATCACAGCTTCACAGATGGATCTGACACCATTGCCGATTCTGACTAATAAGTCAGTGCCATACACAAGTAAGCAATGCCACCAAGCATATATCATATGTCAAATAACCGTGTATAGGGCACTCAACATGCTTACTCAATAATTACTAGCACAACTAGGATCATGCATAAACACAGAGGCTCAAGCTCTAAACAATATCATACTCAGTATACAAAGCATGTCCTAATCACATGTTTCTCTTGCACTACATTTAAGCATCCAACATGCATAAAAAATAGCCATGCATGTCACATATACACAAGGTGCAGTTTTCTTACCTTTGATCCAAGCACAGGTTACCAATAAATGAGCCACAAGCACGATCTTGATTCCAAGCCCCTAGTGATAACCTAGTCACAACCATGATATAAAACCGTATCAAAATGGGTAAATAAATACTTCTAAACCCAACCCAAGCCTCCGGGACATCGAATCCCACTAAACTAGGTAGTAGGATCGATCCCAGGCCCTTAGAGTTAAGTTCCCATCACAAAAACTCACATTTGCCATTTTTTTTCCTTAAGGGCCACGGCCCGCCCCCCTGGCAGAGCCTCCTCCACCTTCATCAAGCTAGGGCCGCGGCCCAACCTCGCACCAGCATAAAAACCTTATTTCCCCACTTTTAAATCCTTCCGAAAACCTATCCAAACATCTCCAAATCCCAAAATCAAAGTTCCCAAACATCCCCATGATCGAAAACCCATAAAACCCAAGTCTCAATTCAATCAAAAACTCATCAAAACACAAAATCCAATTCAAGCTTAAAAACTTTTAAAAACTTAAAACTTGAATTACCTCCAATTGAGTTGTTTCCAACTAAATCCTCCGACTAATAAGCTTCTAATCTTTCCTAGGATCTCTATGCCTCGATCCTCGCTTGAATCCAAGTCCTAGAACTCAAGTTACCTTCGAAAATGTGATCAGGAGACGAAAAGGAAACTTAGAGGGAGAGAGAACGTACAGAACGATCTTTTTATTCTTTTAAAAGGTTACTTCAAGCTTAAGTAGCCTCAACCATATCCTAACACTCGAGGTCCCAAAAACACTCCCGGGGACAAAATAGTCAAAACCTCCAGAATTTCCCCCTGATCTTACTAACTTCCAATTTATCACCAAATATTTATTCCCATTACCCAATAACCCGGTAATGCTCTAAATACCCCTTGACTTACTCCAAGTCAAGCATAAATCCCGTTGGGACTTTCCCACTAGCTCACCTCCTAGGATCGTCTTGTGCTAGGTAACCCTGGCATAACCAAACAATAATAAAGCACCACACACATATCACATATATGCCAAATATGTCCGAAATGGCCAAAATATGAAAATCACCCAATTACTCAGAAATGGGTTCACATGCATATTATCATTTAATAACATAATAAATCAATTATGGCCCTCCCGGCCTCTTAATCAAGGTCCTAAACCTTATTAGGAAATTTGGGGCATTACATTTTTGCCAACAGTGTATTTAAGAAATAATAATGTTGATTAGTGCTTAGTAATAAACCGAAATATGAAATGAGTTCACAAGAACACAAATCTTTTACGTGGTTCAGTGGTTAAAATCCACCTAGTCCACGAGTCTATATTATTGTTGTTTCTCTCTCTATTTTGGCAGAGTTTTAGTATCATAGAATAATTGTCCATTTCCCTGTCCAATATTTTCAGTATTTATAGAGAAATTCCATGGACAGGTTTGGATCACAAAGTAAATGGTCTCCTAATATCTGGGACATTAAATATGATAGACTGGTCATAAATAATGGTATAAAAGTACCCGAGTCTTTGGGGATCCGCAGGTATGCAATATTTCTGAGTTACCACGAGCTGGATATTTCTTTGAGCTCGTACGTTAGCAGCCATTTGAATATCATGAGCTCGCGCTTCACAACCTCTGTATCCCTAGCTCGTATAACCAACGTGCAAACTGAGCTTCCCACATGAACAATAAATGGATTCCTTGGTTATTTTTTCCATATATTTATTTGCCAGCTGTACCCGAGCTGAGCGAAGGACTCATGCTAAAATCAGGGTACAACACTGTTTACCTTATAGAGAAGGTCTTACCAGCCTATGTTTTTACTGGTTACCTTTAGATGTGACATGGACAATAGAGGCGCCATGATCACAAAGAGTATGTTTATGATGTGTGATGTGATACATGACTACGATTACGTTTATGATTATAAACTATGAGTATGAAGATGATAGGTTTTGCTCAGATTTTCGATACATGTTCTTCTTTGATATTTTTGTATTTATTGTACTTCCTTATTGGGATTTTAGCTCACCCCCTTACTTTCCCCCTTTCAGGTAAATAATAGGGTTTCTCTTTAGCACACACAATGATGTGGGGAGTTCCGACGTCTGAGTATGTATGACGCAGGGTGTCCTATGAGCGAATTAATGATCAAGATGAGCGCCAAGAATAATTAAGAACTTATGTTATGGTTTATATTTCAAATTACGTTAGTGGGGCTTATTATTTTATTTCCAAATACTGCATAAAGACACAACATTTTTACTGCACACTATTAGACCAAAATTGCATGTTTTATCAATGCCCCACTGAACTTTTCCTTAAAATGGTATTTTTCTAATACATGTGAGTTGAGTGACGATTTTATAAAGTAATAGATTAGGGAACTCTTTACAAGTAAGAAGATTTTTAAAGCGATCAAAGTTGTTTGACTGTCAGACTCTTTCTCAGAAAAAGAAAGCGATGTATTTTTCTAAACTTGAAAATCTATTCACAACATCTTCTCTCTTATCAAACCTCTCTAGATTTCATGTGTTGAGTACATCGAGAGAGTTCTAAATCAACCTTTTAAATCCTACTACCCACACACGTCCTTGTGTGTTTGGGGATTGATTTGGAAGATCAAGGTGTGAGCTTTCAAAATAAGGATAGGAAGATCGTTGATTGATACAAAAAGATTCATGGAGTCTTGATAGGCTACAAGAGGTAATCTCTAATATATTTGTGTTTGATTTAATATATCTATATATGTATGATCATGACTGGTATTAATATTTTTTAAAGATCCATTTTGCTGTGTATCCTATTTTATCATATTTAATTCCAACACTTTCTTCTTGAGAACTTCTGCCGAATTTGGTGCATTTACAAGATCATAAATGTATCTTAATACATAAAAACTACATTCATGAATTTCAGGTTGTCTTGGACAAGAACCTCTCGTCAGATTTGTAAATTGTCCAATGTATTCATTTCCCGAACATTGTGCGTATGCTCTATAGAAATTAAAATTAATTATCTATATATTATAATCTCAACTCTAAAAAGATTATCATTGAATACATTAAAACTGAAAAAACTTACTTTTCCATAACCTCATTCATTATTGATAGAGATTTATGATTACGCAATGAGTCCAGAATTATGGTTGTCTCCCTCATCATCACGAAATAAACATAACTATTACATATTAACCTATATAAAACATGTTCAATCAATATATTAATCTTAAAAAAATTGAGCAGAGTTTCCTCTGTTTCTAAGCAGATCCCAAAATACAAGTACATATAAGTTCATTCAAACTAACACAACAATCAACATGCATAATTTTGTCCATAAACCACCGGAGCGCATAGAATTTACAGAACCTACTTTACTAAGACACACATGTTCTCAACCTTCTGTTATCTCTTCAACACAAAATTTCATCTCAGAACCTACTTCACTATGGATGAATATCTAATATATTCAAACTCCGTTAACAATAATTTGTATAATATAAAAAAATGAAATAAAACATTAAGTAATAATTATTACTCACCTTCAAAATTAATCTTCAACAAAATCACAACACTGCAAATTCAAACAAGTACATCTATTTCCTATAATAAAAGTTTAAACAATAATGAGTAAATATGGTAAACCATATGGTTTCACAATATGATAATTGGTATGATTTAGAGTATTTAAAGTTACTTATTAAATTAAAACAAATAAACTCAAATTTTAACTAGTACTTAAACTAGTAACTTTCTAATCAATTAGTTAAACTACTAAAATTTTATTTATTAAACCATAATTACAAAATTAGTGATAAATTAATAATAAATTTGGATTCCTAAAATAATTAACAAAAATTAACTTAAAAAATATTTTAAAAATTAATATATGTTTCAATAATGAAAAACACACTTGTAATCAATATTAGCAATATTAAAAAATATATACATTGTTTAAATAATATAAAAAATAAAAAAAATCTGAAATATTAAAAAAAAAACAAAATCAAGTTTAAGTGATCTATACTTGTTTTGAAGCTTGAAAATTTCACCCATAAACACATACATTAAAACCCATTAAGCCCCACTAACAATCTCTTCATTTTCCCCCTAAAACATCAAAATGAATCTATTTTATGAACATATACATGATTTAAAGCAATCGTAGTGGACGAAAAGAAATAAAAAAAGACAAAAAAAATGGTGGAAATGGCACTTACTGTCGCTGGGGAAGAAGGCTTCACGCGGAAATGACAGGGGTCACAAAAACCACTGAGAAAATAAGGTGGCTTTTTCTTTGTCGTTTTTTCACAAAAATCGTTGAGAAAATGTCCCATACCTTTTCTCAGTGGTCTTTGTGAAAAAACTTCAGAGAAAAAGGGTCACCTGAAACATCACAAACCCACATACCAATATCTCTACGTTTTTTATTGAAGGTTGAAAAAAGTGCAAAGAAAGCCTATATTTGTAGTAGTGCAAATATAGTTTCTTCTTCTCTTGTGTTGCAGATCAAATCTAGTTTACTCGTTTATTTTTTTTTAGATCTTTTTATTTTTTCATCAGATCTACGATAGGTAACTGGTTACCTTCACATTCTCATATATGTGTACAATTCTAGGTTTTTTGAGGTAACCAGTTACCTATGTTACTGATAATATAGTTTCTTCTTCTTCCTTTTTTTTTTTTGATGAATTGTTCTTCTTTTTCCTCGATATTTTTTTAGATAAGTAACAAGTTACCATCACATTCTGCTATATGTATATTTTAAGATTTTTTAGGAATCTAGTTACACTTTTTATGGTAACAGGTTGCCTCTCTTAGGGTAACTAGTTACCCTCCATGATAGCATGTTATTTAACCTAAATCTAGAAAAAAAATCAAATCGAAAAACGTGAAAGTTAATCAATCAAGTAACTAGTTACCTTACTCTGACCTGGAAAAAAACATACAATAAAAATAAAAAAAAGGAAAAAATGCATACAATAAATAAAAAACTAATAAAAATAATTCATATTACAAAAAAATAAATTTAAAATAAAAAATAGTTATATAATATAATATTAATATAAACAAAATCAGTTAAGCTAAAAAATATTAATCAAATTACAAAAATGCTATTCTAAATTAATAAAACTTGATTAAGAGTAAAACTATGACATAAATAAGTTTTTGTACAAAACAAATGTGAAAATAAACTAATAAAATTGAAAATTCTTTTTTTAAAAAAGTCATGAAGTAAGGCCATATAAAATGTATTTCCCACATAAAATTAAGACAAAATTGGTGTAAAGTATGACTTTTGCAACAAAAAAATTACTTAGTGCTTAAGTATAACATTTTAGACTACTTATTGACTTTTGTTGCAAAAAAAAAAAAAAAAAACTACTTAGTGAATTAAGTGCAATTTTTTAGACTACTTACTGATTTTTCCTGGAAAAAAAAACTTTTAAGTGATTTATGTGCAACTTTTTAGACTACTTACTAGTTTTTGTTGCAAATTTCTTACGTTGATGCGTGTCGTTAGCCGTGCCAAATTTAATTACATTTTTCTTTCTAATTTTACCAACTATTTCAGTATAGCAGTAAGTGAAAGTCGAACCCACGAGGAAAACAAATTTCTTACTATTAAATTTATTATTAAAATGAAAAAAAAGTTAATAAAGAAGGGGTTTTTGAAAATAAAAACAATGGAAAATAAATTTAATGGTTAAAATACTTAATAGGTCGTTCTCCACACTAAATATTCATTCAAGAATTTTAATAATAACATTGATTTATATTCCCTATCAAATTATTAACCCTGCAGATAACACATAAACAATCATTATCCCAAATCTCCCTAATGTACTACATTAAAGCGAAGCACTCTTAAAAAATTCTTTTTACTAAATAACCTAATGAAAAAACACCTTAGATTTAACCTAGCAAATGCATTAATTTTCATGGAGTTAAGTTAATCTAAGCAACAAACCCAACAAGCTTGCGATTCATTTAACATGTGCTTCATCACAATTAAACACACCTTTTACATTACCCTTAATTACAAATTATACAAAAACATAGAATTCTAAACGATTAGGTGAATAGAAACCCTAAGATGATAATATATTATAGTAAAACCCTAATCAATGCCCATCTAAATAAGATTAAAATAATAATCATGAAATTAAGCATAGAAGAATATAAGCAATTTGACATACGGGAATAAAAGAACAATGAAAATTATTTAAAACAAGAAATCATATTAAGGGCTTTGAAATCACCCCTTTAATAAGCACAAAAATAAAACTAAATTTATTAAGAGAAAAAGAGTAGAAAAGAATACCTCCCTAAAAGAGAGTAGAGTGTTATCAAATAGAGATACATCTCTATTTATAATAGTCTCATAATAACTAAAACTAATTGGAATAAAATTTAAAATATAAAACTTAAACTAGTATATATTAATTAGCTTTTTATATTTATGTGATATCTCCAATTTTCGAATTTGATATAAAAATATCAAGCAATTTGTTGCAAAATTGGAGTTTGAAATATGTTATTTTTGTGGTTTCCAAGAAACTGATTTTTCCAGGGCAACTGATCGTATTTTGGCCATAACTTTATTGATATAACTTGGATTTGAACGATTAAACATGATATGGAAATCTAAGAAAACGATATGCAAATTTTATTTATACTAAAATTCCTAAAATATGGCTGCAACAATGTCAAAATTGTGCATGAAGTTTCATCTCCAGCTCTGGCTCGGGTTCAGGTTACAACTCTTTTATTTGATCATAAATTTGATCATGTTAGCTTGTCATGTATATCATGTTAAGTAACTTGTTTTTTTATCCTATGTTTTATTAAAGTTTCTAATCTTATTATTATTGATGTAATTAGTTATTTTGATAGATCACTAATTTTTTATTTATTTTCTTTAGATCTCGCTAAGTAACCAGTTAACATCACAATTTGAAACATGTATATTTCAGATCTATTTTATTTATTTGATATGATTATTATTAGTGTAACGAGTTATTTTAATAGTAACCAATTACCAACAAATTACTAAAATATATATATATTTTTTGATAGTGGTAACAATTGGTTACAACTAGAAAATCAATTTTAATTTGTTAATTTGTTGTTTATACTATAATATTTAAAAAATAATAATTTTCTAGTTGTAACCATTTATTACAACATCAATTACTTTTTTTTTTTTTTGTGTGGTTTTCAGATGCATGGTAACTAACCAATTACCTATATTTCCAGTAATATGCGCATCGGGTTACCTAAAAATAAAACATATGAGCCAGAGTAATCAATTATCTTTTTACTTAGGTTTAGATTGCATAGTAACTGGTTATTTGTATATTAGTAACTAGTTACCACTTTGAAAATTAGATAAGAAAATCGGTAACAAGTTAATGTGTCATGCTTTTCTAGGTATTAATAGAGTGGGAATCGGTTACTATTTCATGTTTTTCCATATTGAACAGACTGGTAACTGGTTACCTATTCAAAGTTAAAAAAATTGGTTACTAATTGATGTGTATCATGTTTTAGATTTTATTTAAAAAAAACATTATATCTAGTTATATTAAAAACTTTTTTAAAAAAAGGGTAACCTATTATTGTCATATATTTAAGTAGTGACTAGTTACCAATTCTTTTTTTTTTTTTTTTAAAAATGGTAACTAAGTAATGTATAGTGTGTTTTAGATTTTAGAAGACTTGTAATCGGTTACCATTAAAAACTCAAAACACTTAATAAAGTAATAATCAATCATTTTTTTAGAATTTGGTATATAATTTACTAGTTACCACTTGTTATCCCTGTTTTTCATCTGTGACACGTGGCATGACCCAATGGGTTCGTGGGCCCTCTTAAGAGGTCTGGGCACAACCTAAACCTGGTGAACGGAGAATGATGAAATCCCAGATAGCCCAAGCACCATCGAGCCCAACAACATTCAATGGGCGCGAGCATAACAAAAGGAACCGAGACTAAGATGCAGGCCCAACTCATCTTCCTGGCCCCGACCAATCTACATCCTCCGGGATACCAATTGAGGTGGCAGACTAATTGGTCAATGGAGATAGACCTTATCAAGAATCTAGGGGAGATACTCAGTGTCACGATGTCCATCTTGGCAAATGAACCCAAGTCCTGGTGAACAAACCACGACTCTGGTAAATGAACCGGGATATTAGTAAACGAACCCGGACCAGACTTCTGGATAGGGCAATCCTAGCTTTCCCTAATGCTGACCTGTCCCCATGAAATTCGGCAATTGGTCTCATCAACTAACCTGCAGAAGAGGGTACGCACGGAACGTACACTGTTCCTAGGAAATAGTACTACCACTACTTTGACAGATCTTGTCCCCAGGATCCCCTTAGAAGCCTACGCGGACCAGTCCGTGCTAACGTACAATGGGCAGTTGTAAGGCTTGGGCACGCCTGAGCCGGCTCAATGGGCCCAGATTAACTACATCTTATTATGTAACATTCTTTGTATCATGGCTCCATTAGCGAACAAACTATAATTGCATCCCTATTGGGCTTGGATTAATCTGGTCCAAGCAAACTGTGCTTGACAGCCTATAAATAAGGCCTGTTGTGCACTGTAGTAGGGATCCCAGATTTTCTCTTATAAGCAAATACTCTGCTAAAACTCGTAGAAAACTCCATTGTCAAAAACTCTCTAAAGCCTAATACTGTTGACTCATGGAGTAAGGCTCATTAATGCCCCCAACCACGTAAAAACTGTGACTGTTCATCTCTAATTCTTTGTTTTCAGCTCTTACTTCTTAATATCTTTCTAGTTTCCGAAAAACTCGGTAAATATTTTGGTGCTTTCACTGAGAGCTAAAGGAAGCTTGAATCAATCTCAATCATCTACGAAAATGGTGAACACTAGGCATACTGTGTTTGATCCTGCTCACCAGCAACAACAAGACAATGGAGAACCATTACCCAATCAAACATTTCCTCAAGACCAACCCCAAGATATGCCTTATCAGGGGCCTTTGCCCGACAATTCCCAGAACTTCGGGGATGGGGGTGACTACAATGAAGGCTATTACGAGGAAGATGAAGGAGAATATGAGGATCACGAGGCCGACAACCCCATTGATACCGACGAGAAGGGCATGAATCCTGAACAGGAGGATCCATAGGTGGTCCGCCTTCGACAACAAGTCCTGGATCAAGAAGCCAGGATAGCTGAACAAAAATAGGTTACCCACCAAATGCAAGAGTCCCTCCTGGCTCTTCAGACCTTTATTGGTGCCCAAGGATTGGCAACCAATCCTTCATCCGTTCTTTCTCCAAGAACACAACCGCCTGTCACACCTATCAGGACTGGCATCCCCAACGACGCTAGCCCTATTCCTCCTCCGGGACAATCCCCTCATCCCGAAGCTGGCCCGTCAAATCCTGCTCATGAGAAAGCAAAAGCCAAAATGGTCGATCCTGTGGGAAAAGCAAACCCTAGAAGAAAGCTCATCACGTTTCAAAAACTGGGGCTAACCCAGGACAAAGCCCTAGGAAAGAATGGATGAATCCTATCCTAGAACGGGATCATCCAAATGATCCGCAGGGGAAGCGCCCACATGGTATTAAGCCTCGAAACGTCCCTAGACAGGACGAATGGGAATGATGCTTTTATCCCAACGCCTCTGTGAACAAGGATCATAGAGGGTGAAAACACAGAGAAGAACCATAATTCGTCAGTTCGGGAGATGATACTTCCCGAGTAGACTTGCGTGATGGCCTCAACGCCCGAAAGGAGCGGGCCTGCAAGGAAAAGATTTTCCCTTGAGGAGGCGACTTTAGGAATAACCTCAACGATAGAAAGAACGAGAGAGTTCCCCTGGACGATGGAATGGGCAGACAGTTGATGGAACGACTGAAAGTCATGGACCGCTTGGTCCAGAAACAAGAAGGCAGAGGTTCCGATTTCGAAGAAGAGGAAAATGAGCCATGCACCAAGCACATACTGGATGTTGTGCTACCAAAGGGGTTTAAGATGGCAGACCTACCTGCCTATACCGAGAACATGGACTCCAGAGATCACTTGTCCTGCTATTATTGCCTGATGATTATAGCTCATGCCTGCGACAACGACAAATGCCTATGTTTCTCGATCACTCTGGTTGGACCCGCAGAAGAGTGGTGGAAAAGACTTAAGTCGGGATCAATCCAGTCTTGGTCTAGATTGCAATCAGCATTCCGTAAACAATTAGTGGCCGCCATGAAGTTGGACATGTAAGTCAGTGTGTTGGCTAATGTCATACAACACCCCAGAGAAACCCTCGTGGCTTACATCCAACTCTTTACAGAAGAAACCTAAAAAACTAAGGTGGATGACGGACAATGCTTGGTGGCTCTCCAGTCCTGGATCAGAGCTGGATCCCCTCCCCCAGACGACATGCAGTACAGTAAGGTGCCCACTCTTTAAAAATTCATCAGGAGGACTCAAGGTTTCATCAATTGGGAGGAGGCCCGAATCCAAGCCTTTGGGGGGTAGCCAACAACCCAGTCGACTGCCCAAACCTTCCCCGGATATGGAGTGCAGTATCCGACAAATATCTATCTGACACCTCAGCGACGTCCGGATTCGCAGGGACCCTTGGGATGCCATTCATGACCCTGACGGTCTATGGGCCCACTACGGGGTATGCTCCGGCTCCATCAACCCCATTTTCCGGGTATGGAGTGGCACCCATCGGGTACAGTGCCGCTCTCGGTGATGCCCAATCACCTTAAGCTAGAGGAGCTGAGGCAACCATAAACCCCTCCCAGGGAAAGAGATCGGGCAAGAGTCAGAACTGATCCGAGGCATCAAAGAAGGGAAAAAAGGGGTTCGAGCCCCAATACACGGAGTATACCAACTTGGTGGACACCCGGGAAAATATCTACCTGGAGACGGGCAATGTAGTCCATTACCTGAAGCCAACCCCGATGTTTAAAGGGGGGAAGAATTTGAGGGACACCAGTGAAAGGTGCGCTTACCACAAGGATGTGGGTCACACGACCGAAGAGTGTCATCAGTTGAAGGACGAGATCGAGAACCTAATCAATCTGGGGCATCTCCACCAATGGGTCAAGATGCCAACAAGGGTTCCGGGACTGCCAGCAGCTCTCGGACAACCTATGGCCCTAGGTGTACCTGGATCGTACTGATCTCCTTAGGGAGGGTACGCTACACGTTCGGGAACACAAGCCCCCAAGGGAGCCCCAATAGTGCAAGCTATTAGGAAACTTATACATGATCTTTATTTTCATGTAGATCAAATATTAAACAAATTAATATGAGATAACCTAGAACATGTTTCTAAAATTGAATTCAAAGAGAAATAATGATAAGAATACTTACATTATACGCAATGGAATGAAAGAGTCATTCCTTCAGTTTCTCTAACCCTTATATCATTTCTATCGTAGAGTATTGCCAAGAAATTGAACTGATCTTCAATTTTCTTCATTGTCTTCCAAAGTATCCTTAGAATCACCTAGACATGAGTGGGATTTTCTCAACACATGAGATAGATACAGAGAGAAGAAGAGAAAAGAAAAATAAGGCTTAGAAAATGATTTATGTTTAAAGAGAATCTAAAACCTATCAGAAAACCAATGTCTGTCATCTGAAATCTGATTTGTTATTTCAACTCTCACTTAACATTCCTTTTATAGACTCAATTAGGTCATTTATTTAATTAAAAAATCAATAAAATAATAGCCAATTAACATCCCTAGGTTGAAATTATCATGGGCTTTAGGCCCGTGAAATTTCCCATATGATTATAAGTCCGTTGGACTTAAAATCAAGACTTGTATTATTTTCTATTGATTTAATTAATTAAATAATTATTTAAATCCTATATAAAATTAATTATTTATAATTTGAACCTTGATTTAAACTTATTTATTAATTTAGATACTAATTTATCCTAATTAATAAATCTGCACTAATTTCTCTTTTCTTCTCTAAATTACATAACTCTGTGAAACTATCCAAAATTGACCTGGTCAACTTTGATAATTTTAATTGATAATTAAATCAATTAATTGAGACTATCTAGATGATTTTATCCAAGGTACAGTGGGGACCATGGACCTATGAAATCAAGCTCCAATAAGTTATCATAAATTTTACAAATAAATTTACTAACTTATTAATTTCTCATGACTCCACTAAAGACTCGGAATTGCACTCTTGAATTCATAGAACGCTCTATAAAAAATATAGATACACTATTAATTATCCATTGTTACAACCATAATTGTCATTCAATCCTCTATAGACGATCTACAATGAGATGGGGCTAAAATACTATTTTGCCCCTCATTGTATTTTATCCTTAAAACACTTAGTTCTTTGTAAATAATATTTCAGTAAACTAATACTAATTATTGAAATGAGATCTCTATCATTTAGCACCTTGAACCAAACTAAAAGGACACCATCGTTTCACTTCTTCATCAGAAGCTATAGATGTTCATATCTATGATTAACACTCCCGCTCAATTATACTACCGAGTTCCCAAGATGTAAGTATGGGCTAGTCCGTAGGGTAAGATGGTAGTGAACAAGTCAAAGAGCTCAAATAATACAATCAGTTAGAATACTAACCACTCAGAATTGAGATTGAATTGACCTACGGTCAACTATATGATATGACTAGAATAGATAATAATGGTATGTTTACTTATCCTATAAACTATCAATATAGGTCCAGTCCGGTGTAACAAATACATCCGATCTTATCTACTTTGCTAATGTTATGGAATGAACATAACACTACAATGTGTAAGTAGATCATATCGTAGATTGGCAAGTCAGTGTAAATCCTGAGCACTGACTAATCTTAAGACTAACTTATTTTGAACATATAATCATATTTATATTCCGCTGTGATTACGTTACTATAAATATGATTAGCTATATGCTCAGGATTTAATAGAAGTTTATATTAAAAAAATAATCATGAAAATAAAACATGTGAGCAAAGTGATTGACCAAGTCCAAAAATGATTTCTATTCTTTTATTGATAATAAATGAGATTACAAAGAAATTGAGATTTAATTAGGGCATAAAACCCCAACAAACTCCCACTTGCACTAATTGAAACTAATGCCTTAATTCTACTAATCCCATTTCTTTGATATGCTTATCAAATGTAGCATCTGGTAGTGTCTTTGTAAGCGAATCTGCAAGATTATCTTCAGATGCAATCTTCACAACCTTCACATCTCCCCTGGCCACATATTCTCGAATAATGTGATACTTCCTTTCTATATGCTTACTCCTCTT
Organism: Humulus lupulus; assembly: GCF_963169125.1. Taxonomy (NCBI): domain Eukaryota; kingdom Viridiplantae; phylum Streptophyta; class Magnoliopsida; order Rosales; family Cannabaceae; genus Humulus; species Humulus lupulus. Next base: position 55,435,630 of record NC_084799.1, read on the forward strand.
GTGACTACGAGGTTCTTTCGAGTTGGCTATCGCTACTGTATTGTCACAAAACAACATAAGAGGTTTATCCATTTCTGGAATAACACCAAGATCAGAATAGAACTTCTTTAGCCAGACTATTTCCTTAGCTGCTTCTGACGCGGCTATGTACTCAACCTCCATGGTGAAATCTGAGATTGTAGACTGCTTTACACTTCTCCATATCAGAGTTCCACCCCATGAGTAAACACCATTCCAGAAGTAGACTTCCTGTCATCGACACCAGTCTGAAAATCTTAATCGGTGTAGCCTACAGGGTTCAGAACACCACCCTTATAGACTAACATATAGTCCCTAGTTTGCCTTAAATACTTCAAGATATGCATAACTACTATCCAATGTTCTGGTCCTAGGTTTGATTAATACCTGCTCACTACTCCCACTGCATAGCAGATATATAGTCTAGTACACAACATGGCATACATCAAACTTTCAACTGCAGATGCGTAAGGAACTTTTCTTATTGCATCTTCCTCTTCAGGAGTCTGGGGAGACTACTTCTTTGAAAGATGGTTTTCATGGCAGGACGGTAAACATCCTTTCTTGGAATTTGTCATTGAGAATCGTTCAAGCACTTTATCTATATAAGCTGCTTGAGATAGAGCTAAGAGTCTTTTCTTTCTATCCCTGATGATCTGGATACCTAGAACATAACTTGCTTCACCCAAATCCTTCATCTGGAATTGAGTGCTCAACCAATTTTTCACATCTGACAATTTCTTAACATTGTTTCCAATAAAGAACTAGGAATACCACTATTTGATATGCCTTCAGTTGGTGAATACAAGGCTCATAAATATTTTGTTCAAAGCCATAGGTTTGATCATTTCATCAAACCTAAAATTCCAGGAACGAGAAGCTTGCTTAAGTCCATAGATGGACTTATTCAACTTGCAAACTTTTCCTTCTTGTCTAGCTACTTTAAATCCTTCTGGCTGATCCATAAAAATGGCCTCGTCAAGCTTTCCTTTAAGAAAAGATGTCTTGACATCCATTTGTCAGATCTCATAGTCAAGAGCAGCTGCTATGGATAGGAGGCTACGAATGGACTTGAGCATGGCTACCGGACTAAAAGTTTCCTCATAGTCATTGGGTATAAACCTTTTCCACTAATCAAACTTTATAAGTCTTGATATTTCCATCCACAACTCATTTCTTCTTGTAGATCCACTTGCACCCAATGGCCCTAAAGTCACTGGGTCCTTCCACAAGATCCTAGACGGAATTTGAGTACATGGACTCCATTTTCTATTTCATGGCTTCGAGCCATAGTGTAACACCTTGGATAACTAAGACCGTTACACTGCGTGTTTAAAATAGTGTATGAATTGCTAATCAAGTCATTTAAATGAAAATGTGATCCTAAAGTCGTAAACAAGTTAGGTTTAAAAGATTTTGGTCATAAGCGGATAATTTTCATTAAAATAAACGTTTAGTACATGGGATCCCAAAAACAGGGTTTAAAGAACATATTTACAAGATTTCCAAAAGTTATAAACAATCGAGGCCACTTTAATGGAAAAATACACATTTTAAGTTTCCGTCCCTATACAATCCCTCGACTGTGGCGGCCGAGCAGCTAACAATGTACACCTCACCCCCTAGAGCTCTCCAACCCATGGTTGATCCCTTTTACCCTTGCCTTTATCTACACCACGTAGCACCCATGAGCCCAGACCCAGCAAGAAAACCATAACATCATAGCACAATCAATATCGATAACCAAATAATTCACAAAGAAAAATCAGATATTCAGCAGTCCACAACATTCGCATAGTCAACGATAGTAATTGACAAATCAATAGTCTCTTAACCAAGTATTTAATAATCATCAGATTAACACAGTAAACATATCCTTCAATAACTAGGGCCAACTCCCTTAGGCCGCACCCTCTGTTTAAGTCACTGTCTTCGGGTCACTTAGGCCGAGCCCAGTGTTCAACCCACTGACTCTGGCTCACTTAGGCCAAGCTCAGTGATTATTTAATTAACCTCTGCTACCAGTGGCCGAGCCGTGTCCTTGTGTGCCAATATTAATTCCGGCACTCTTAGGTCGTTTATTTCATACTCACATGGCATAATACCATCATACAACATTGCATACAAGTATAGGGAGCTCTTAGTCCCAACTTATCCACATAAAATGGTGAAGTTTTCTTACCTTTGATTCTGAGCGGTGAAGGTGAATTGATTCCAAGCACGGTCCTTAGCCTCGAGCCTCGACGATAAACCTCGTCACAAAGGCCATGGATATCTATCAACTTCCAATTAGAAAAAAAATACCTAGGGAATAAAACTAGCCTCTGGGACCTCAATTTCTACTAACCTGGGTAGTAGAAATTGTCCCAAACCCCTAGGTTCGAACCCCCAAGCCTTAATAATACTTAGAATTCTTCCAAGACCAAACATCCCAGGCGGGTCGCGACTTGGCTCAGCAAGTCACGACTTGCCCCAAGTCAGAGAGCAAGCTCCCCTGCCAAAGGGGAGGCGGGTCGCGACTTGGCCAAGCAAGTCACGGCGCGCCCCCAAGTCAGAGAGCATCCCTGGCCAGAAGGCCACACGCGCCGCGGCGCCCCCTGTCCAGGTCGCAGTGCGCCCCTTCGTCCCAGAGAAAAGCTGGGTTTCTCATCATCTTGCTAGCCAAGAACACTAAACCATCAACCCAGAATTTTCCCCCACTTACCCCATCCATTCAATACCAATTTCAGCTGCCAATTCAGACAAAAATCACATACTTGAAATGTTAATCCCCTAGACAATTGTATCAGAATAAATACCCCAACTCAACCAGAATCCATCACTCCAAAATATAGTCTAATTCTACTCAAACCCCATACTAACCCATGTTTTAAGCTTTCAACTACTTAGTCCAATTCTAAACATAATTTAAGTTATATTCTTAACAAATCAACATACTAAAACTTACCTCAATTATGAATTGATTCCACACCAGTTTAGTCTTAACTCCTAGCTTGAATCCCCTCCAATTTCCTTATGTTTTTCCTTCACAAAATCCCAGCCCAAGCATAGTTTTTTGCCCTTCTTCCCTCCTAGCTTCCAACTTCAACAAGAGAAGAATGAGAGAGAAGGGTACGCGAGGGAGAAGAGGCAGGGAAGTTCTTTTTTCTTCTGTTTCCTTCCTAAATAAATTAGTGTATATCCTCTCAAATGAAAAAGACCAAATTGCCCCTCCATATACTAGTTAATCTCTATTTAATCTAAGGGACAAAATAATCATTTACCCTTATTTCCCGCTAATTCCTCAAGTGTTCATGCTATTTGCCCATTAAATCTTGTCATCCAATTAGTCACCAATTATTTACCCAAATGTCTAATAACTCCCAACAAGTTCTCTAAATTCCCAAAAATACCCCAGGCTCCCCCGAGCCGGGTATAAATCCTCGCCGTCACTATTTCGCCAATCTGCTCACTAGGACCGTCTCGAGCCATATGCTGCAAATACATCCACATAATATTGTGGTCTCAACAATTTATCGCACATAATTACATTTATCCCCTCAATGGGCCAAAATTACAAATATGCCCTTATAAACTAAACATGCATCTCACATACCAATATAATCATAGGATCATGCATATCACATAATCATGCATTTAATCATTTATTCATGTAAATACCAATTATGCCCTCCCGGCACACTAATCAAGGCCCTTAAGCCTTATTAGTAATTTTGGGTCGTTACAACTATCCCCTCCTTATAACAATTTTGTCCTCGAAATTTATTTGAACACATCAGGTAATAAATCTCATACCTCTGACCATAACTCCAAAGTCCAGCTCTTTACGTTTTATCCTTTAAAAACACTCTTACTAGAGTAACAATCTTGCTCCATAAGGTCTCTTCTTACAACTATAATCTCATTAACCCTTCCTTGTACAACAACTCTGCCGAAACCCTAGGATCTGTTTATCTCATTAGCGATCATTTTTCTGTCTTGTCATTGATGCCAGTAATACTCATAAGCCATCACCCATACTAGGGTAAGGTTAGCTTGTAGGCCCTTGGCCTAAACCTTGGTACGATCTCAGAACTCTTACCGAATCGGGAGCCAAAACTCCCCTTTCTTCCCCAAAATATCATACTCTTTCTTGTATGTCTCTTATCCTGAAACTTCGTGTTCCGAAGCGTACAACTCGCAAACTCTTATGTCCTTTTAGATAGGCAGATACTTCTACCCTAATAATTCTAACAGCTTCAATTGTTTTCTCCAAACCAATACCGAACCATAATATCCACTGCCTTCCATTCCTTCACCTAGAACCAGTACCTCTTGCTTTCTATCTCACCATATCTTATGACGTGTCACCTTAACTGTAATCTAGCATTTATCACTGTGACTATTTCACAAGGAACCATACTTTCCTTAATATCCCAAGCATTTGCACATTCAATGCATAATTCCTTAGAATAACCATTAAGTCTTCAGATTTCCATACTATCCGTAGTCAACCAATAATTCCAGGTTCCAACCTTATTCCCTTCGTTCTCTAATTTCTTTCCAAAACTTGGAAAACTAAAAGGTCTCAACCCGTCACTATCAATTATCACGCTATGTCTCTCATTCACACGAACCAAAATGTGTTAACTCAAATTGCTGAGTTGCAACCTTCCATGTCCAATCATCTCACTTATAGACTAATGTGGTTCACTATTACAATCCACCACTATACCATTCTACCTTCCAATATTCGAATTTTGAGCCTTATCACCCATTTAAACTTCCTGACTACCATATGCCTAACAAGGTAGTACAATGTTCATTCAAGACTTTCATCTCTACACCAAATTCTATCGGATCACTTATCCGATCTTTATATTTTAACTCATATTATACTGGTAGGGTTCTTCACCATTTCCACAAGATTCTCTTTCTGAATTCCATTGTCCAAAGAAATATATATCTGTCCATAACCAATCACAGATGCGACAACAATCACAATCATTACCTTGCCTGACCTTACCATAATCCGTGGCGTCCTATCCAACTGACACAAATCTTCTCAAGTAGAAGATCCGCTGCCAATTAAATTTTCTCCTTGTGCAGTCAAGGGTTTCTAACATGAATCACCCATTGAGTCTCACCAAATCTTGGTCTCAAGGTTATCTTTCTTACAAATGAACAAACACTCAAATCCCTTATGTGAACATCGCAAATTGTACATGATCCTGAAAGGCACAGGCCTCACGCAAGGCCTTCGGGAGATTAACCTGTCTAACCCCACGCGAGGCCCAAGCTCACTTCACCTAGGCGCCTCGCGCCACCAGCCATGTACCCAGACGCCTTACAACACCAGCCGCGCGCCCAGGCATCTCGCGCCAGAAACGCGCACCGCATCGCCTCGTGAGGCCACGCATCGCAGGCCTCGCCTAGGTGCCCAGTATAGACGAGACAAGCAAACCGTCTCGCGAGGATACGCCTCGTGAGGCCACGCATCGCAGGCCTCGCCCAGGTGCCCAGGGATGCGCACCGCATCGTCTCGCGAGGCCACGCCTCGCCTAGGTGCCCAGGGATGTGCACCGCACAATCTCGCGAGGCCACGCCTTGCAGGCTTCTCCCAGGTGCCCATGGATGCATGCCGCACTGTCTCGCGAGGCTCGTCCAGGTGCCCAGGGATGCGCACCGCATTGTCTCGCGAGACCACGCGTCGCAAGCCTCGCCTAGGTGCCCAGGGACGCGCACCGCATCGTCTCGCGAGGCCACGCATCGCAGGCCTCGCCCAGGTGCCCAGGGACATGCACCGCATCGTCTCACGAGACCACGCCTCACAGGCCTCACCCAGGTGCCCAGGGATGCGCACTGCATCGTCTTGTAAGGCCACGCCTCGCAGGCCTCGCCCAGGTACCTAGGAGCACGCACCGTCACATCTCATGAGGCCACGCCTCTATGATATGAGCATATGCCCCGCTGATGAGGCCCTTCTCTATTTTCTAAGGAAGGTGTCACCAGTGGGGCGCGACTCCCACATGCTTGTCTCACTCAAGGCTGCAAGTCCTCTTATACTTAACAAAATAAAAAGGGGCTTGGAGCAAGGGTGTATCTTGGATATACGAGAGAAACCTTCAGGTATAAGGCATGTGTACGGGAATAGGCTATACGACCATGAGGAGTATAGAGGCGTGACTCTGACGTTCGTACTAGACAAGTAGTGATGGTACAAGTTAGTATCAATGGTGGAGGCACTACCTACACGTCTTTGACCATGTATCAAGGTCGGCACCACAACCACTTGTGCCACTACGTCTAGTGCCACTTCTTTGACACTCGTACTAAATAAGTAGTGGAGGCATTCCCACAGACCCTGACTACGTACCAGAGCCGACACCACGACCTTCTACACAACTACTACCTATGCCACCACATTGACAATGTACTTGTGAACAATCTGATCCCCTGGGACCACAATGTATTAGGGGCCATTAGAGCCCACTATAAAGGGAACCTCACTTCATCATTGAAACGGGTTGGAAAATTCTTGAAAAATCAGATTGATCTAAGGGCAATATACGAGTTTTCTTTCTATTTTCTAATTTATATTTTCTACTTGGAATTTTCCTTCAAGTTTCTGTAAGTTCATTTGTGTTCATTAGATATTGGTTTAAGTTTATGAGTTTTCCATCCATATTTCATTGACGAGTTCTTACCGTCAATAGTTTGGCGTCGTCTGTGGGAAGGATAAGTGCCAATCCACTGTTCTTCCATCGATTCCGGTAGCAAAGATACCGAGACGCTCTAAGCGGTTGAGAGAACCACGGGAGGTTGAGGTACACCGCGATGGAGATCAACTGAAGGCCTCCATGAAGAATCCTCTGCCACCCAAAAATGTGCATGCATCAAAGGAGCTAGGGGTTCCCGAAGGTGAAAGGGAGGCCTCGACCCCGGCCGTCCCACCTGATAAGCATCGTCCAAGGTTAGTAGCTGCCCCCATGAGAGACGCCGGCAAGTTCCCGCCCCCAAAGCAGCCATGGGTGCCGAACTCCGGTCGGCATGATCCGGGCCCATCGACGCGCAGGCCCGACAAGAATTCTCAAGTCCATTTCGTGAGCTCGAGTTCTAGGTCCCAATTTTATGAGGAGGAAATACGCAAACTGCACCAGAAGAACCAAAGGCTAGAAACCACCTTAGAGAACATGCAAGAAGTGTTGAATGACCTGCTACAAGGAAAATCAAACATATCTCTTCCTAGGCAAAAATAGAAAGGACGAGAGGGGGTAGAAACACGGTCCCAGTGGACGATCGGAGGACTCAACTCTCCACCAGTAATACCCCTCGAACAAAGCAGCGTGAATGTTCTGGACCACCGAAGCAACCACAGAGGCCAGAGCAGAAGAACAACGCTGACCCTCGTAACGAAGTCGAAGTCACTTCAAGGAAAACCCCCTCAGACTTACGGGAAGAGCTCAACAAGAAAATGGCGGATAAAAGGACTACACCTCCTATGGTGCCTCGGGAATACAAAGGAAAGGGAAACGCTAACCCGTACAAGTTGAGAGACTCCTTGAACAAGAGGATACAAGACCTAGACACAGAAATGAGGAGCCTCCAGAGCAAGATAATCACCGCATCTGGGGGACAAGCCGTTGATGATGAGTTCGACCATGAATCACCCTTCACTAAGGAAATCCAAGACATCTGGCTCCCAGCCAACTTCAAGGAGCCTTATCTGACCCCATATGAAGGAAATACGAATCCCAAGTACCATCTGGACGCATTTAACGATCTGATGAAATTAAGGGGAATTAGTAGCGAGGCTAGATGCCATTGCTTTGCTGTCACATTGAAAGGACCTGCGTACAAATTGTTCAAAAGACTTCGACCAGGGTGCATCAGGTCTTGGCAACAATTTTCTGATGAATTTCTCCAGCAACATCACAACGTGCGTGATTACACAATGCTGGGCACCAGCCTCGCTAACGTGAAACAGAGACAAAATGAGTCTAAAGAGCTATATCCACTGGTTCAATATGGAGCCAGCCAAAGTAGGTAGCTTGACCCATAGGGAGTTAAAAATGGCCATCACGGCCGGAGTACGCCTGGGAAGTAAGTTGTGGGATAACATGCTTAAAAGAGAGGTCATAGATTTGGACGATTTCTACGAGCGGGCATAGAAGTATCTTCGTGTTGAGGATGGTCACGAGAGCCTTAAGGTCGGAAAAGACCGGTCCCCACCAAAACCCTCAATCTGGGAAGGCCAAATCGGTGTAGAGAAGAAGAAGGTATATGAAGGGTCAAGAGATGATCAGCCTCGGAAGCCCCACTGCATTGATGAGTGCAAACATGGCCCCTACACCTTTTATACTGACCTCGCCAACGCTAGCGAACATATCTTCATCACGAATGAAAACCAGGTCCCTTTCAGAAGGCATCGCCAATGAAAAAAGACCGATAAAAAAGAGACCCCAGTAAATACTGACAGTATCATAAATATATCAGCCACACCACCGCAGAATGCACCCATTTGAAAATAGAAATCGAAGAGCTTATACGTAGGGGACATTTGGGCAGATACGCCCGCAAAGAGAACCAAAGGCCGGAAGAAGGAGTATCCTCACCATGGGAACGAGAGGTAGCCCCAGAGGTATAAGGAGAAGTCAGGACCATCTTCGGAGGGCCAAGATTCGGAGGTGAATCAAGGAAGGGTTAAGACAAATATGCTAGGGAGGCCAGGCGAAGTCCACCACTGCGCATCTTAAGTTTGGAGCAACGCCCCCCGAAGAGTTTTAAGGGGGAGAACGACTCGATAACCTTCACAAAAGAAGACACACGGGGCATGCATTTCCCTCATAATGATCTCTTGGTGCAGACTATCCAACTTGCAAACATGAGAGTACATTGGGTCTTGGTGGATAATGGAAGCTCTGTAGACATCCTATATCGTCCAGCTTTGGAGAAGATGGGACTGAACATCCGGCACCTAAAGCCCTGCAATACCTCCCTGTATCGATGTACAGGGGATTCAATATAGCCCCTAGGTGCAATTGAGTTAGCTCTTACCATGGGGGAACAACCTAGACAAACCGCCATAATGGCAAACTTTGTCATGGTGGATTGCGCCTCAGCCTTCAATGCGGTATTAGGGAGACCCTCCCTAAGAGAATTGAAAGCGATAACTTATGTGTACCACGTAGCTATGAAATTCCCAACTCCTGGGGGAATAACAAGCATGAAAGGAGAGCAGAAGGAAGCGAGGGAATGTTATAACACATCCCTCCGCACGACCATAAAGCCATCAGTGCCTATGGCAATGGTTGTGCATGAAGGTGCAAACTCGCACGAGTTGGACCCGCGAGTCACGGAAGAACCCAGAGCTGAGCCAGTAGAGGAGTTGGAAGAAGTCACGATCATGAATGATCCATTGAGGAAGTTGAAGGTAGGAAGAAACCTTCCGGGTATCGTGAAGGAGAAGCTGGTAGAATTTCTGAAAGCCAACCTCGACGTATTTTCCTGGAGTCACGAGGACATGGTAGGAATAGACCCATCAATCATGTGTCATCACTTAAACATCGACCTGAAAAGTAAGGCCTGTGAGGCAGAAAAGGAGAGCGCTAGACCCAGAAAGATACGCGACCCTAAAATAAGAGGTTGACAAGTTGACGGAAAATGGGTTTATCCGAGAAGCATTCTACCCAATATGAGTATCAAACCCAGTTTTAGTCCCAAAGCCCAATGGAAAGTGGAGGACTTGTGTGGATTTTACTAACCTAAATAAAGCCAGCCCTAAGGACAACTTCCCGCTTCCAACTAGTTAATAGACGCCACGGTGGGGCACGAGCTACTTAGCTTCATGGATGCATATTCTAGGTACAACCAAATACCCATGAGCCCAGTCGATGAAGAGCACACTTCATTTATAACAGACAAGGGGCTTTATCGCTACAAAGTGATGCCTTTCGGTTTAAAGAACGCAGGTGCTACTTATCAAAGGCTGGTGAACAAAATGTTTGCGAATCAAATAGGGAGGAATATGGAAGTATACGTAGATGATATGCTGGTAAAGATAAAGAAGGCATAAGAGCTCACAAACGACCTTAGTGAGATGTTCGGCACCCTCTAAAAATTCAGAATGAAGCTAAACCCGCTCAAGTGCACCTTCAGAGTTTCTTCAGAGAAGTTCCTGGGTTTTATGGTGAATTCCCGAGGTATCGAGGACAATCCTGACAAAATCAAGGCATTGCTGGAAATGAGCCCACCACGGAGCAAGAAGGAGGTGCAGTGCTTAACTGGGTGAGTAGCGACCCTCAATAGGTTCATCTCCAGGTCCACTGACAAATTCCTTCCTTTCTTCAACATCCTAAAAGGGAGCAAAAAGTTCTTTTGGGATGAAGATTGTTAGGAAGCTTTCACTAAGCTAAATGAACACCTTGCTAAACCACCCCTTTTGGCTAAGCCAGAAAAAGGGGAAAAGTTGTACTTGTATTTAGCTGTATCAGAGCATGCTATAAGTGTCGCACTGCTCAAAGGAGAAAAGAAGCATCAGCAGCCCATGTACTATGTGAGCAAGCAATTGGTAGACGCAGAAAGCCGGTACACAAAAATAGAAAAGTTAGCATATGCATTGATAGTGGCTTCACGAAAGCTGAGGCTCTATTTTCACGCTCATGCTATTGAAGTGCTCACCAACACCCCTTTGCATCAAGTCTTGCACAAACCGGAAACATCGGGAAGGTTTTTAAAGTGGTCGACTGAATTAAGTCAGTTTGACATCACTTACACCCCAAGGACCTCAGTCAACAGGCATGTACTTGCAGATTTTATAGTTGAATTTGCACATCGATCCCATGAGGAGGGAGAAGTAGAAGAGAATGAGCCGGTGGGTGAAAAGGAAAAGCAGCCTGAAGAATGGAGCCTCCATGTAGACGAGGCATCTAACGAGGGAGGAGCCGTCACTGGCATTGTAATGACGGGACCTGAGGGGCACAAGATGTATTGTGCCTTAAGATTTGGATTCGAAGCTTTCAACAACGAAGCAGACTACGAGGAACTATTGGCTGGCCTACGGCTAGCTAAGGAGTTGAAGGTAACCCATTTGCATGTCTTTAGTGACTCACAGCTGGTAGTATTTCAGGTGAAAGGTGAATATCACGCTAGAGGCCAAAAAATGGCTGCATATCTCGCCAAAGTGAACAGATCCCAAGGGAGTAAAACACAAACGACGATGCTCTTGCAAAACTCACCTCTACCTGAGAAGAAGACACGCTTGAGTCCATCCCTGTCGAATACCTCTCCAAGCCGAGCATAGCAGAAGCAGAGATCCACATGGTTAATAACCCTGAGGAGTCATGGTTTGCACCCATCTTGAGGTACTTAAGTGACGAGACCTTGCCTTTGGACAAAACAGATGCCCGTAAGCTGACTTACAAAGCTGCCCAATACACCCTAGTAGATGGAGTTTTATTTAAGAGAGGCTTCTCTACCCCGCTCCTACGGTGCATAGATAAGGGGGAGGCTTTAAAAGTTCTGCAAGAGATACACGAAGGAGAATGTGGAAATCATGTTGGGGGCAATCCACAGCAAAAAAAGCCATACACTAGGGGTATTATTGGCCTACCATGGAGAAGGATGCAAGCATTTTCGCGAAAAGGTGTGACAAGTGCCAAAGACATGTAAATTACCCCAGACAGTCACCAAATGAGCTGGTGAGCATGACCAATCCGTGGCCTTTCGCTGTGTGGGGAATTGAATTGACTGTAGCGCTATCGGCATGAAGAGGAGGAGCAAAATACGCGGTTGTAGCAGTAGATTGCTTTACAAAATGGGTGGAAGCAGAGCCTCTAGTCAACATAACAACTAAGCAAATCGCCACCTTCGTCAAATAATTTATCGTCTGCAGGTTTGGAGTACCTTACAAGATAATCTCCGACAATGGGATGCAATTTGAAGGAGGAGTATTCGAAGAATATTGCAGGGAAAAAAGAATCAAGGGGAGTTTCTCTGCTGTAATACACCCACAAGCCCATGGACAAGTGGAGGCCATCAACAAGATCGTAAAAAGGAACCTGAAAAACAAAGTTGGAAAAGTTGAAAGGGGCCTGGGTCAAAAAACTGCCCAATGTGCTTTGGGCCTATAGGACTACACCTTGTTCCACCACTGGAGAGATGCCTTTCGCCTTAGCCTATGGTTGCGAGGCTGTCCTTCCAATAGAAATGAAGATCAACTCCATCCGCATATAAGTGTATGATGACCAGGTTAACATCACAGAATTAGCCAAAAATTTGGACTTGCTGGAAGCAAGGAGAGAAAGGGCACAACTAAGGTTGGCAACATATCAGCAACGAGCCGCAAGATACAATAATTCAAGGGTGCGAGAGAGGGCATTTAGGGTTGGAGACCTTGTGTTAAGGAAAGTCCTGCCCAACACTTGAAACCCGAGCGCGGGTGTGTTAGGGGCAAACTGGGAAGGGCCCTACCAAGTTGCCTAGATGGTGCCCCCTAACACCTACAAGCTTTCACGTTTGGATGATACCATGGTACCTAGAGCATGGAATGCAGAACATCTAAAGAAATATTATCAGTAAGACCTCCATGTTGAGGCAAGAATGTTATTGGTCTATCTAACATGCAAGTTAAATGTAATAGCTCTAAGTTCAACTTGGACTCCTTAATATGTAGTAAGAACGAAGTCACATTAAGTTACCATGTACTTCACCTGTTTCCAATGAATATGTTGTGAAATTAAATGAATATGTAGTAAAGAGTCTTGTTTAAGAAAAATGATTATCAAAATGCGTGAATGGAATGATCAAAGTGCCTGCCGAGATAAATCTCGCCAACCACTTGGGGGCAGAGTATATAGAAAAAAAAGGGTCCTAAATGAGACCCTTATATATATAAAAAAAGATCCCTCATAAATAAAGAAGAAAACCTAGCAAGACATCACTTGAGTTCACGAGGATTAGCTACCCTTATGAACATCAAGGAGGTTAAAAGGTCCTACAAGAAAAGCCTCCTAATAAAGGCAGATGCTTCCACGAGAGGAAATGCCTCAGGAAAAGCACCCACCAATAAGCCTACAGCGGGCACCAAGCCGTCTAGCCAAAAAGGGTCCTAAAAGAGATCTTTGCAAAAATAGTACTATGAATAATGACGAGAAGGGCGTTTCTCGCAAGGAATAATAAGTGCGCGCAAAAGTATATAAAATGATAACTAGAACCCAAAATGGCAATCCTTATAGATACAATCAAGACGCACCAAAGAGAGACCTATCAAACCCCTTCGTATGGGCTCCAAAGGACTGCAAGCATGATAAATAAAAAAGTATATATTAAAAAAACCTATCGAACCCCTTTTTACGGCCTCAAAAGGACCTCAAACATAGAGGAACACAAGAAAATAATCGCATATATATATATATATACAGAAAAAAGGAGTCACGATAATGAAACAACACTTATAAAAGTTCCAACAAAATAAAAAAAATATTGAATGATAAGCTCAAGTGAGCATACAACCAAATCGAATTAAATGATAAGATCGTAGAAGTAGAATCTTAGGGCCTCCTGCCGTGAGCATTCCACTCAGCCACCCTGGCAACGATGTGCTCACCAAAGGAGGAGAAATCAAAGTTAGGATTTGTCCTCCACATTCCATAGAGGGCGCGCTCTATGGATTTGTACTTGATTTCAGCCAAATTCGCCTCTAAGAGAGTGACCCTCTCCTGCAACATTGCGACCTTAGCTTCTGCTCCACCAAGATCGACCTCTAGGCGAGCAACCTTCTACTGTAGCATAATGACCTTGGCATTCACCCTCTTCTTCTTTTTCAATTATGAAGAGGCCTTCGCCAGGACCTTCTCAAGCTTAAGCTTGGTGTTAGTAAGTTCCCTCTCGAGCCCCTGAACCTTGGCCGTTAGACGGTCCCTTTCGACATTCGATGAGGAAAGGTCCTACGTCGAGTCAGCGAAGCGTTGGGACACCAGAGAAGTCTGCACAAGAAAAATAATAATAATGATGATGAGCAAACATAGAATAAAAAAAAAGGGTAAGGCCAATGTAAGATGCATGAACTCACCCAAGTGGTGGAGCGCACAAGAGTCTCCCCAAGCTCTGACATGGAGAAATTCCTGAGACTTCTCCAATCAGTCTCAGGAAGACCCTCGACGACCCGGGTATACCGTTGCCCATAAGAGGTCGCCATACGACCCACCCAAGGTTCCCCCTTTGAGTCAAGGGCGCCTAGCTGGGTATGGATAAATGACCGGCTCACCGAAGGAGGAGGGGGCGCGGGAATATCAGGAAAATGAACCCCCAACGAACCAGGATTAAGGGGAGCAGGAGGAAGAGTATCGTAGTCCTCAGAAAAGGGACAAACGAAGCCCCCTGGCATGGACTGTATCTTTAGTTCCTTCAACTCAGCCGGTGCCATTCTATATGGTGTCCTTGATACTGGCTCTGTCCTCGGTGCTAACTCAATCTCAAACTGAATCTCCCTGCGCGGCGGCAATCCCGGTAGCTCCTCAGGGAATACATCCAAAAACTCACAAACCACCCTGGTCTCTCCCAGCCCTGCTGGCAACACCTTGGTAGTGTCCACCACACTAGCCAGAAAACCTATACATCCACCCTGTAACAAGTCTCTGGCCCTCAATGCTGAAATCATGGGTACGCGGGGTCCATATACCGCACCCACAAAGAAGAAAGGATCCTCGCCCTCAGGCTCAAAAGTCACCATCTTTTTCTTGCAGTCAATAGTATCCCCATATCTGACCAACCAGTCCATCCCTAAGATCATATCAAAATCCTCCATGTCTAACTCAATCAAATCCACCGAGAGTTCCCTACTATCAACCATCACTGGCAGTGCCCTAATCCATTTCCTAGAAAATTACCAGTTCCCCTATAGGCAATAAGGTCCCAAACCCCGCAGTCCGATATTCGCTAGGTCTACACAATCTATCAATCACTTTACTAGAAACAAAGGAATGTGTAGCACCAGAATCAATCAATACAGTAAAAGGAGAGCCAGTGCTAGAAAGCTGATCTGTCACTACCGAGGGATTAGCCTCGGCCTCTGCCTGCGTCAAAGTGAATACTCGAGCTGGAGTCAAGCTATCCACCTTTCCTACTTCACCTTTCTTCACTGTTGGGTAGTCTTTCTTGAGATGCCCCACTATTCCGCACGCAAAACAAGATTTGGCTCGACATTCGCCCAGGTGGCGCCTTCTACACCTCGGGCACTCTGGATAGGTCCGCCATGCCTCGCCGCCACCCTGACGGCCACCCCGACCCCTTCCATTAGGACCAGCAGCAGTCGAAGTGTCAAGAGTCTTTCTCTTGAAGTCACTGGGGCTTCCGCCCCTACCTGTCCCTTAATAAGGAGGCACCACTCTGCGGCCCTCGCGCCTCACCGCACTTTCCCTCCAAATATTTTTCTCTGCTTCCTCGGCGGTAAGAGCCTTCTCAACGGCATGGGCAGAAGTTGTTCCTTCAGGTACCGTTGTAATCCTAACATCCTGGGCTATCATAGCATTTAGCCCCCTGATAAACCTATCTTGCCTAACAACATCAGTAGGCACAAGATCTAGTGCAAACTTCGCAAGCCTGTCAAATTTTAGGGCATACTCTGTAACAGTCATATTGCCCTGCACCAAACCCACAAACTCATTAACTTTTGCTGCCCTGACGGCAACATTGTAGTATTTCTGGCTAAACAAGTCTCTAAAGCCTTCCTAACTCAAAGTAGTGACGTCCTTGGTTTGTGAAGCCACCTCCCACCAGATGCGGGCATCTTCTCTCAACATATACATGGCACAGGCCACTCTGTCATGCCCCTCTACTCTCATGAATCTAGAATAGTTGTGATCATAGTCAGCCATTGCTCAACCTTCAATGGATTAGGTCCCCCCTCAAAGATTGGAGGTTGCTGCTTCCTGAACCGCTCATATAACGGCTCCCACCGGTTCTCACCCTCCCCAGACTGTACAATTGGTACCACTGCAGGTGGTACAATAAGGGCAGCGCTCCCTGATGGAGCTTGCTGTCGTAGTAGACGAATCTATTCATCCTGGCTCTGCAACTGAGCCTGCATATCTGCCATGAGTTGCTGCCAGTTCTCAGGGAATGGCAAAGGAATCTGGCCCTGGTCATCACCCTCGGTCCTAGACCTAGTGCCAGCTAGTCGCGTAGATTTTCTTGGACGCATAGCTATCCAAGTCAATCTGCAATCAAACGACTCGACAGTTAGACCATGATGACATGGTAAAAGCTTCTCCAAAATCCACCAAGGGAACATAACCAATCACAAACAATCAAAATACATGCATTTATCCACATGCACTGGCTGCTAATAAGCATGCCCCAACATTAGCACACAACAACTATTATATGAGCGTTTTCTATTACACAGTACACAGTTAATCATCCAAATATTTATTTACATGCACAGCAATGCTAATAGGCATACCTTAATATTTTCATATAGCAGTCAAGGGCCAGGCCCTATCAGTATCTCATATATTCTATTAATCCAATGAACAACAGCATTCATAATCCATTCCAAGCATATAAGCATATAAGCACATATACACATTACCAAACCTTGAATCGAGCTTGTCTCTAGCAGCTAATGTACATGTCCAGCCGATCTTCAGGAACCCTTAAACCTAGGACACTCTGATACCAAGTTGTAATGCCCTGGATAGCCAGGACTGCTACACTGTATACTTGTAAAGGTGCTGGACTTGCTAACCAAGTCATTTAGTTGAAAACGTGTTACTAACCATAAATGCGCTAGGGTTTAAAAGGGATTTTGGATTCAAAAGATACATTTTATATAACTAAACAATTTTACACATGGGATCCCAAAAAGAAATAGTGTTTAAAAGACGGTTTACAGAATTTCCAGAATACAGACAATCATCAGCCATTCTAAGGCAAAACAGACACTTCTGGTTCCCCTGTCCCTGCTTTCCCCTCAACCGTGGTGGCTGAGCAGCTGGTCATGTACATTCAGCTCATAGAGCTCTCCAAGTCAGGGCTGATCAAGTTTTCCCTTGCCTTTACCTTCACCATGTAGCACCCGTGAGCCAAGGCCCAGCAAGAAAACATATTATGCATCACAAACAACAATAACAAATAATTAATCCTTTAAGCATGATCAAGCATTTGGCACTCATATTAATCATATGTCATGTACTCAGAAACAAGGATGCAATTATACGTTAATATCAATCAAGTTACGTGATTATCAGGGCCGACAACTTAGGCCACACCCTCTGTTTACCCCACTGACTCCGGCCCGCTTAAACCGAGCACAGTGTATAATAAGTTGTCCTCGGCTACCAGTGGCCGAGCTGCGCCTTGTGCGCTAGTGTGACCTTGGCACTCTTAGGCTGTTGGTTTACTGTTTACATGGCGTAATACCATCCTTTCGAAGCATACATATTAGGGAACCCTTAGTCCTATTACAATTACACGACCGGGTGCAGTTTTCTTACCTTTAATTTCCACGTTCACTGACTACAAGCGATGTCCTTTGAGCACGATCTGTTTCCCGAGCCCTAGCTCAACACCTAGTCATAACCAAGGTAATAAATTCCATTAATATCCTAGTAAAGGTTTATGGGTATAGTTCTAGCATCCGGGACATCGAATTCCGCCAAGCACGGTGGTGGAATTGATCCCGAGCACCCTAAGTTAGGTTCCCGAGCTTAAAATCCCCAAAAGATGAAAAATGCACCCAAGTGTTGCGGCCCCTGAAACCTAGCCGCGACCCGCCCCTGAAACAGAAACCACGCCCCTCTAAAGGCAGACACGCGCCGCGGCCCTTCCCTGTGGTGCCGCGGCACTCCCCTTTGGCCGAGCCTCCCTGGCTTCTTTGCTTTGTAGGGCCGCAACGCTCTAGAATAGTGCCACGACCCACCCCTTCGTGTCCAGAAAATCCACCATTTCTAGCATCCTAACCTTGCTTGAAACCACCCCAAAGCACCCTAATTCAAAACCCATTAATCACAAAACTTTTAACATGATTCTAACAGCTTAATCCAATAGAAATCCAGCTTAAAAACCCACTAAATCCCATTTTGATTCCTGAAAACCAGTAGCTCAAAACACCTAAAACCAGTCATGCAAACTCAGATTTTAACCTCTAAATTACAAACTAAAGCTTACCTTCTTTGTTGAACCACTTCCTTAACAGGCTCCTGAGCTAAAATCCATACTTCTCAGCTTTAATTCAATCCTTAATATCAAAACCGGAAACACTTTTAATACCCAGTCAAGGCTTAAAGTTCTAATGTTCAAGAGTGAGATTTAATCCTTACCTTGATCCTGGTTGAGTGTCCCTTAGTCAGAACTAGGCTAATCCTTCATAAATTTAGCTCAAACACAGAATTCCCAGTTGAGTTTTCCTTAGTTTTCTGTAGTTTCCTAATAAGAAGAGAGAGAGAGAAAGAGAAGAGGAGAAAGAGAGGATATGGTAAAGGGTCGGTTGTGTCTTTTATTCTACTTCTTTCCAGTAACTTAGTCTGATCTTAGTCAGTTAAGTCAATCCCGAGGCTCGGGGTGCCGAAAACGTCCCCGAGGGCAAAACGGTAAATTTCCCCAATATTCCCGCCTAAGCTTCCTAACCTCAAATATATCTCCCAATATTTATTTCCATAACCCGATAGTCTAAATAACTACCTGATACCTAAAATACCCTTGACTTAATCAAAGTCAAATGTTAAACCCCGTTGTGACTTTCCCGCTTTCTAGCTCCCTAGGATCGCCTCAAGTCACCACTGCAGATCTACCTACATAATAATGTGGTTCACACAGATATAACATTCAACCACATTTACATTCATATAATCATACAAGCATGCTTATCATATAATAATGCATTAAATCAATAAATTCACACATAAACCAATTATGCCCTCCCGGCACAATAATCGAGGCCCTTGAGCCATATTAGTGATTTTGGGTCGTTACACGCACCCTCTGTTTAAGTCACTGTCTTCAGCCGAGTCTCTAGTGGAGTCATGATGGATAATTAATAGCGTATCTATATTTTGTATAGAGCATTCTATGAATTGAAGAGTGCAATTCCGAGTTTATAGTGGAGTCACGAGGAATTAATAAGTTAGTAAATTTATTTGTTAGATTTATGATAACTTATTGGAGCTTGATTTCATAGGCCCATGGTCCCCATTGTACCTTGGATAATGTCATATAGATAGTCTCAATTAATTGATTTACTTATCAATTAGAATTATCAAAGTTGACCAGGTCAATTTTGGATTATGTAATTTAGAGAAGAAAAGAGAAATTATGGCAGATTTATTAATTAAGATAAATTTGTATCTAAATTAATAAATAAATTTAAATCAAGGTTCAAATTATAAATAATTAATTTGATAAAGGATTTAAATAATTATTTAATTAATTAAATCAATAGAAAATAATACAGGCCTTGATTTTAAGTCCAATGGGCTTATAATCAAATGGGAAATTTCACGGGCCTAAAGCCCATGATAATTTCGACCTAGGGCTTCAAATAAGCTATTATTTTATTGAGTTTTTAATTAAATTAAATGGCCCAATTGAGTCTATAAAAGGAGTCCTTAGAGAGAATTCAAAACACAAGTTCTGAGAAGTTTGACAAGTCACAAGTCAGATTTTCTGATAGGTTTTAGATTATCTCTAAACACAAGTATTTTTCTAAGACCCTTTGTTATTTTCTCTTCTTCTCTCTGTATCTATCTCATGTGTTGAGAATTTCCCACTCTAGTCTAGGTGATTCTAAGGATACTTTGGAAGACTGTGAAGAAAATAGAAGATCGGTTCAGTTTCTTGATAATACTCTGCGAGAGAAAGGATACAAGGGTTAGAGAAACTGAAGGAAGGACTCATTCATTCCGTTGCATATACTGTAAGTATTTTATCGTTGTTTCTCTTTGAATTTAATTTTAGAGACATGTTCTAGGTTATCTCATATTAATTCATTTAATATTATATCTACATGAAAATAAATAAAGATCTTGTATAAGTTTTCCCAACATCCTCAGTCATGACAAATTCGGAGTTGTCACCAATCAACTCAATGTTGATTTTTTGCTTCCATTTAAGGAAGTTTTCTCCAGTGAGTTTCTCCATTGAAAGTTGAGAAAGGATGGGAGTAGACACAGCCATACTTAAAACTACCGACTATCAATAAAATAGCAATCAATCACTTTTGCTCAATAAAACTTCTATTCACTCAAATTTCAAGAAATAACACAACCTATACCATACATATGTAAGATATAAGAAAAAAAAACAAAAAACAAAAAACAATCATATCTCTATTTCTTTAGGTTTTTAACTAATCTATGATATCTTTGTCCTGGTTGGTGAGAGTCAAAAATACCACCAGTTAAATAAAGTCGTAAACTTATTTAATAATGGACACCATTATTAACAACCTACTATTCGATCAAAATAAGAAAACAAAATCTCTTATTTTATGAGCTAGACCCACGGTTTTGATAATCAATAGATTTATTCCTAGTAGTCACCGTAGGGGTGAGTCTAGTAGAATTTGACCTATAATTATCTATCTTTTGAAATCTAACCATGTCAAATAACTAATGAACTCCTTCCGTAGGGGAACGAATCAAAGCGTCTCGAGGCCCCATTAAGCTATTTACCTTGTTAAACCAACGGTGGAGATCGAATATAATTTTTAAAATAAGCACATTATAAAATTAAAAATAGTATTTTTATTATTTATTTTTAGAAAATTAATGACTATGGTTCTCCAAAAAATTGAAAAATTAAATTCTTAAAACCAAAGTCCTATAATTTCCTATTAATTCTAAAGTGTCACATTGAAACAAATTCAATTAATTTCGAATTAATTTGTTGCTAATCAATATTTAGGTTTAACTAATATAATGAACCCATACAATTAAGTCCAACTCAAGTAAATGGGCCTTAATAATTGGGCTTGTATGGAGGAGGGTTGGGTCCAGTATGTCGTTCCCACTACAAAGGCCCCCATACTTCCATACAAGGTCCAAAAGCAAAGCAAAGTAAATGGGCCTTAAACATTCGTTTTGTTAATTATTATAAATTGATTAGGCCCAATATAGTCATGCAAAGCAAATGAGCCTTCACAAGTGAATCACCCACAAGAAAGGAATTTAAACATTACATTTTCTAATGAGCCCAAATAAAACCTATAATTTTATGAATATTTTATTTGGAAAAATCCATATATCTAACAAACATATAGGCCACTATATGCATCTAAACCCAATTGCAAAAATACCACATATAGTGCAAACAGACATGTTATAATTGGATGGACCTAATCATGTTACTATATGAGCAAGTCTATGAATTTATGCAAAAATACTATAATTTATTTCATTTGCAAAAATACCACAATTAATTATCTAGAATTTATCAAAAATTCGAATTAATTAAATTTTTACAAAAATAAGTCAATTTAAATGAAATTTATCAACAATCAACAAAAATTAATTTAAATTTCATTTATCAACAATCAACTTGGTTTAGGTTAATTTGAAAAATATTAATTTAATTTAAATATGATTTATCAACAATCAACCAAAGTTAATTTAAATCTCATTTATTAAAAAAAATATATTTTATTAATTGGTTGAAAAAAAAGATATTTTTCAAAATTTCACCAATTTTAAATTTCAAAATCAATATCTTAACTGTTTTTCAAAAATATCTTGTGTAGTTACAACAATAAGCTAATATTTTAACCATTAAAAAAAATATTAATAGTTATAACAACCCTAAAATATCTCAAAACAATTAAACAAATTCAAATATCCATAAAAATATCTAACTAACAAATTTCAAATTTTAAATAATTTAAATATTAAAAACTATAGAATAAACATATATTTATATTTTCAAATAAATATTTAATAAAAATAACAAGTATTTAAAAGAAAATATCTTAATTATATAATATCTTAAGTCTATTATTTTAATATATCAAGAGATTTAAAATTAAGTTGTCTATTTTTAAATTTGAATTTGAATCTTTGTAAAAATATCTAATTTTTTAAATCTATACCAACAAAAATATCTTACTTAAAAAATTTAAACATTTTCAAATGATAAAACAAATCTGATATTTTTGGCTTTGATTATAAATAATCAATTTTCACATTTTAATTTCTTTAATATTTTTTTTTAAATGTGGATGAACAGTACCACGAGTATTGTTCATCGCGTGGCTGCTGGCTGCTAAGGATGTGCGCACACAGGTGCACAGGCGATGCGCGTGCGGTGGCTGGGCAATGTGCACGCACGCATGGGCAACCAGGCCAAAATTTTCTGGAAATTTTTTTGTGAAATTTTTCAAACAAAAAATGTTTTCTCATTAATTTTTACCATGTTTTATAGAAAATAAAGCATATATAAAAATTAATAACATAAAAAACACAACAAAATAACCTAAAATTGCTAATAATCACATAGAATTCAACATGCTTCATAAAATCATGAAATCCATCCAATTACTCAACACATCAAATAATTCAATTTTTAACACGTTCATGCATGAAAATAAAGATTACCAAAGGTTCTGAGGCCAGTTGTTAGGTAACTTATACGTCATCTTTATTTATTTTCATATAGATCTAATATTAAACAAATTAATATGAGATAACCTAGAACATGTTTCTAAAATTTAATTCAAAGAGAAATAATGATAAGAATACTTACATTATACACAATGGAATGAAAGAGTCATTCCTTCAGTTTTTCTAACTCTTGTATCCTTTCTGTCGCAGAGTATTACCAAGAAACTGAACCAATCTTCAATTTTCTTCACAGTCTTCCAAAGTATCCTTAGAATCACCTAGACTAGAGTGGGAAATTCTCAACACATGAGATAGATACAGAGAGAAGAAGAGAAAAGAACAATAAGGCTTAGAAAATGATTTATGTTTAGAGAGAATCTAAAACCTATCAGAATACCAGTGTCTGTCATCTGAAATCTGACTTGTTATTTCAACTCTTTTTTTTGGTGAATAAGAATCATTGTATTGCTCAAAAACAAATCATGTACACTTATAATTTCCTTCTACCCCTATATGACTTACATTCCCCATATCTAACTTTTCAATTTATGATACCATTCCTTATCCCTATTTTGTTTCCCTTTATACATTGATACAGCAAGTCTCAACTTTAGCTCTCTCTTAATGACCTCCATTGTATGATTGACATGCCAAATCTTAGAGGACCACAAGACATCATTTCAGACTCTCCAGATATGATAGACTAGAGCTGGTACAGCAACTATGTAAAAACTTCTCCTGAGCTTGGTAAGGTGTTTTGCTTTGGAAATCCAATGCAATAAGGTGTGATAATTTTCTGTTTGAGCTCTGCAACCAATCCACTCCTTCAACTTCACAAGACATAAGTTGCTGTAATCACATTGAAAAAATAGATGTGATATCTCTTCTGTATGATTTCCACACAGCAAACACGCTGTGTCCTCTACCTGACAGTGTTTATTGAGGTAGCCTCTGGTTTTCAGCTTCTGGTGTAATGTTAGCCATAGTATGTATCTGTGTTTCGGTACATTGCATCTCTCCCAGACATATTTACTCCATTGGACCTTGGTTTGTTGATCATATAGTATTGCATGCCCAGATTGAATACCATATTTCACTACCATGAAGGTTGCTTTATCCATTTTAGCTCTAAAAAGGTCCTTAATTTCAACTATTTTCTTCCAGTACCAGCTACAACTTTGCTGTACTGAGTAAGTCCACCAGTCCCTTGTTTGCAAATAAATGCTATGTATCCACTTAACCCATAGGTTGTCCTTTTTAGAGGCAATTTCCCATACATATTTCCCTAAGGCAGCTATATTCCATTCTAAAATTTTCCTGAATCCTAACCCTCCTGCAGATTTTGGAGTACAGACAGTGGACCAAGCAACTGCCCCTGGATCGTGAGCTTCTGCATCTCACTTCCACAAAAAAGCCCTGCAAATTGCATCTATATCCTTCAATAGCTTTTTTGGCAATACCATTATTTGAGCCCAATAAGAGTGTATTGACAGTAAAACCACATTGATCAATGTTGCTCTGGCACTATATGATAAATTTCTGGAACTCCATTGTTTAATCCTGGCCACCATTTTATCTAGAATGATCCCACACTCAGCATTAGAAATCCTTTTAGAACAGATAGGAATGCCTAGGTACCTGAAAGGTAATGAAGATCGTGTGAATCTTGAAGCAGACACAACTCTCTCAATCTCAGACTCACACATGCCACTGCAATATATTGCAGACTTAGCCTCATTTGGAAAGAGTCCTGAAGTCTTGGAAAATAACTTGAGTCCCCTAAGCATCCAAAGGATAGAAATAAAGTCTCCATGACTGAATAACAATATGTCATCAGCAAAACATAAATGATTCAACTTCAAACTAGCACACCGATCATGGAATTTATAACTAGGATAAGAGCTAATTTTAAGCATGATCCTAGATAAGTATTCCATACCTAGTACAAATAACAAGGGGGACATGGGATCTCCTTGTCTCAATCCTCGTTTAGCCTCAAAATATCCATTTAATGAACCATTAATCATCAATGAAAACCTGGTAGTTCAGACACATACCATGATGAGCTGAATAAATTTCTGTGGAAATTGAAAAACAGTGAGCATTTCTTCAATAAAATCCCATTCTATGGTGTCATATGCTTTCCTCAAATCCAACTTGATCATGCAACTTGGCTTACAATTTTGCCTCCCATAATGCCGAACTAAATCTTGACATATCATAATATTGTAAGCTATATATCTACCATGAACAAATCCCCCTTGATTTTCTGCAATTATTTCAAGTAGCACTTTTCGGATCCTTGAGCAAATCAATTTGGAGGCAGCTTTATATATAACATTACAACAGGAAATAGGTCTGAAATCACACACAGAATCAGGGCAAATATGCTTGGGAATGAGTGTAATGGTTGTGTTATTAATTTCCCTAAGAAATTTACCTGAAGTAAGGAAGGATAACACAGCTGTAGTAACCTCCGAACCCACCAAATCCCAATTATCTTGGTAAAAGTAACTACTATATCCATCTGGGCCTGGGGCTTTCAATCCTGGAATTGCAAATATCACGTTCTTAACCTCCTGAGCTGAGAAATCTGTTGAAAGAGTATGAATGAGAGCTGTATTTAGAACTGGTCCGAGCTTGATGATTGACCAAGACACCTTCTTCCTGTGCACCATTACTATCCCCAACAAGCCTTTATAATAATCCAAAAAGGCCTTTGTTATATCTGTAGGAGAGTCTACCCAAAGCCCTGCCTCATTCCTGATGGACAAAATTCTGTTCTGTATTATCCTTGCCTTAAGGGAAGCATGAAAGATGTGAGTATTTTCATCACCATTAGCCATCCAAGAAGCTTTAGCTTTTTGAGCTAAGAAACTCATGTAAGCTTTATGGTAATGCATATACTGTTCTCTAATCACTTGCTCCTGAGAAATCAACCTGTCATTTAAGGGATCTTTCTGCAATTGCTCCTGAAGCTCCTTCAATACAAGTCCCGCCTTAAATTCTGTCTGTTGAATATCAGAAAAACCCTCTCTATTTATGCTCACTAGCACCTATTTCAGCCTTTTTAGTTTTGATACTAATTGGAACATTGGCGTACCATTAACTGATAAGTTCCAACTGGTCTGAAGTTTATTTTCATAACAGGGTGCTTCTTTCCACATCTGGAAATATTTAAATGGCTTCTTTTCCAAGTGCATTTCCAAAGTGACATGAACAAGAATTGGATTGTGATCAAATATCCCTTCTGGCAAGAACATAGCCTCTGAGTTAGGGAAATGATTAGTCCATTTTGAGTTAACTAAAGCTCTATCAATCTTGGAATAAAACCTCTCATCTACTCTCTGCTTATTATTCCAAGTATAGAAGCAGCCATAAAATTTCAAATCTTCCAAATGGCAAGCTGTCAAACATTCTGAAAATTTGCTTGATATCTTCATGGTGCTTTTTTTTTTGCCAATTCTGTCATGCAATGAAAGAATCTCATTGAAGTCTCCTACCATCATCCAAGGGACAGATATATCCACAGCCAATCCTTGTAAGTCGTTCCATAGGATCTCCCTAGAGGCTGCATCATTATAACCATATACAAAGGTAATCAAGAACCTTCCTGTTCGATTAGGGACCTGTACTTGACAGTGAATTAATTGTGTAGTACATAACTTGATATCCAAAGAGAAGGCTCTCGGATTCCAAGAAATTATTATCCTACCCTTATCAATCCAAGGGTTATTATTAGTGAAACACCACCCAGAAAACAGATTCGTGTAAAGAGACCCCATATTTTTATTCTTCACTTTCGTCTCGAGTAGACTAACCAAGCCAACCTTCTTTGACATAATTAAGTGTTTAATCTCCTTGTGCTTATGTTGAATGTTAATCCCTCGTACATTCCAAGTTAGGATTCTATCCATCTAGTACAGAGGGTCCTCCCCCCTCTCTTACTGTATTACTCCTCTGTAAAAGCTCCATCTCAGGGTCCCCCTCTAGCAGGCAAAATTTATTCTTCACACTCGTTTGGATGGCATTAGGTTCCTGTATCTTGATTCCCTTGGTAACTGATTGAAAACCATCTGCATCTACATTAACTTTGCTTACAATAGGTGATGAGACATTCTGTTTAGGAATCCATTCTTGCTTAACAGTCTTACTCTTCCTGCAAACATGAGCTTCGTGTCCTAGACCAGAGCAATTCGTACATACAGTGGGCTTCCATTCATATTCCACGAAGATGTCTACTTCTTGATCAAATTCATTCAAGAAACTGATTCGAGATGGAAAGTCCTGTGTCATGGTCACTTCGATGAGAATTCTGGGATAAGCTAAACGATCTCTGTTTTTAGTAATGGAATCCACTTGAATTGGCTTCCCAGTCTGTCCCACTATCTTGAACAGAGACCTATCACCCCAGTATTTAATATCCAATCCTCCCAAATGAACCCAAGTTGGAACTGAATCTATATCTTCCTTAGAAAAATCATCAACCGGATTCCAGGCCTTCATTATGAGAGGTTTGTTCCCAAAAAACAGATAGCCTCCATCTAAAATTCTGTCTCTCACATCCATGGATAAAAAGCGAATTATGAAAATACCTGATGAGAGAATCCCAACTTTATCGACTTGATCCTTCCATAATCTCCTCACAAAGCCCTCTAGGATTCGGATTGGTGGATTTGCACCAAGCACATAGCAGACTATAGAAGATTGCCAAAAATTCACCTCCTCAGCTATATCCTCTACTTCAATTTTGACTCCAGAGGTCCTCTTCTGATTGAAAACACCTTCCCCTGTAACAACCGTCTCTTTGGCTCTAGTGGAAGTGACATTAGTATAGTTAGACTGTAAGATCAGAGATGGAACAACCTTACCCATATTGACGTCTTGCATAGCTTGCTTGGAAGCTGATAACCAGTCTTCCACATTCGCACAGATTCCAGTTCGAGGCGCTGGAGTAGGTTCACGACTTCACACTTCCCCTGCTCCTTGCTCATCCTCTGACATCTCCAATTCCTGAATCCCAAGAATGGCATCCATAGATCGAGTTTTGATGACCCTATCAGCAGATGTTGGACCTGTTCTCTTGTAACGACCCAGATTTTCAAGACTCGATAATGCGGAAATATAAATGTTTTCATTTAACAAAATGTCTCAAAAACCCATAGAAAAAAAAACTTTTTAAAAAGTCGTATGGCCATACTTAACATTTAGTTACAAACATGTTTTATAAAGATTAGAGTGAGCCTAGTTTAGGAAAATTACACAACATTTCCAAAAATAAAAAGGCTTCCCAAAAGGTCGGTCCACATGTACATTTGCAAGGAAGACTCCAGCGCTCACTGCTCTGCCCTACCCTTGCCCTTACCTACAACATGAAACAACTAGGTAAGCGAAAACGCTTAGTAAGATCAACTTACAAACAAAGCAGATAGAGAAATAGGGATCCGGACCCATCCGGACCCTACACAATCAATTTCAAGAACGCTAAAGCGTCCTGGCAAACTTATGGTCATGCCTGATAACCAAGGATAAATTAATTCATATCTAGATAAAAATCCTGCACTCAGAAAAATCCCAGAACAAGCAGATATATTATATCACAACTATATCTTATCAACAATTATATCCCTGCACTCAGAAAATCCCAGAGCAAGCAGATATATTATATCACAACTATATCTTATCAACAAATATATCCCTGCACTCATAAAAATCCCAGAGCAAGCAGATATATTATATCACAACATAATTCGAGACCAACGCTCGACAATTTCCAACAATTCATGCGTAACGCGCCCTCCAACATAATTGTTAATCTATAAAAGAGAACCGAGTCCACACACTAAGATCTAGCCAATAAATATTCTCATCAAGGGTAACTATTGTGTTACCTAGGGCATCGCTACTTATTCAAGAGTGTAATCCAATTTACACGGTTTTACGGAGACTTCTATGTTAATCAGTGGTGCTGGTGAGCAGTTGCCCCTAGGGTGTTCAGCCTCACTCAATCTTGGCAACCCCTAGTATCTCTAGGCCCTCTCACTGAATGGCCAATATTCACGGCTGCTATCCGGGAATAACTTATCAGAGCACTTTCTCGGATTCTAACCGTCCAATGATTAAGTAAGCATGAGGGCCCCTAGGTCCCATTTATCTTGGCGCCCCTAGGTTTAACCAGCTTATCCTCATCTCATGGCCACTCGTCGCGGTAATGAACCGGACATAAATAAAATCAAGCAGTGTGACGGGGATCAACCGTCTAGGATATGACGGACTTCTACCGTTCATATTTTCTAAATCAGCACTCACTAGACTAACGTCTCTAAGCAACTTTCTATGACAGCCTATATATATGCATGTATCCCTATACTAACATACAAGACAATAATCATTTTATGTTCCAGCCATACAATATAAGTTGACTTACTTGGAGTCCTTAGCGCTCAGCAGGTTTTCACCCTCCAACGTTCAGTCCAGTTACGCTTAGCCAATACTGTAGTTATCCATACAGTATACTTGGATTAATTATGGCACTCATAATTCATTATTATTATTTTGGGCAGTTTGGTCATTTTAATAAAAGTCATTTGTAAGGATTTATAATCCTTATTTGGTTTTAAACCTATTAAGGAAAGTCATACCAAATATTCGAGACTAAACCCTAAGTCTCGGGGAGACCTATCCTAAGGTCTCGATACCTAGGCTCGGGTATCACAATGGTATTTCCCCACAACCCGCTAAAAATCTTATTCTTTCAAGGTATCGCTATTAACCCGCACTTTCGACTAGTCGGTTAAAATATGTAAGATTTTAGCCGGTATTACATCCAGAAAATACAAATAAATTCCTTAATTATTTTTAAAGAAAATAAACTCTTTAAATTTTCCTTTTAGTTTTCTTTATGTTTTAATATCTAAAAACCGATTTAAGAAAATTGCCTAATTTGTCTTAATTAGGAAAACCGTTATAAATTTCTCATCTTGACTAATTAATTTTCCAAAAGAAATTAATCAATTTTTACTTACTAGAAAAATAATTCATTTAATTATTTTCTCAAAATATAGGGTTTTAAACCCTCTTTTAATTTATTAACTATTAATAAATTAAATCTCTTATTTTTAGAAAGAATAAAAACTCTTTAATAAAAATAATTCATTTAAACTCAAAGGGGTAATTTTAGTGAAAATATGATTTCAAGACTTACCAATTTATATCTTGAAATAAGCAAAATTTTACTTTTTACCTTATGTTCCAAAATCTCATTTTACGCTAAGTGTGAAAAACCTAATTTTCACATTTTTAACTACATACTTCGTTAGTTCATAACTTGAAATTTACTTACCCAATTGTTACCAAAATTTCCCAATTCCATTTTTGTTATGCCATTTAGGTATTTGTAAAATCTTAGGTCAAAATGAGCATTTTTTATTGGTGAAATCATTTTCCAACAATGAGGTAAAAATGACCTTATTTTCAAGCCCTTATTTTTTCCAAACTTTGACAGTTAATAACTTTCAAACCGTTCAATATTTTCTTACCAAATTTTACAGTGGAATAATAGGTTATGCCAGAAATATGTCCACAAAAGTTTAGAAAAAACTGGGTTCATTTTCCCTATACAGTGGCTGTCCAAACTTGGTTCCGAAAATAAGAATACGAAAAAAACAGTTTTTTACCTAAACTTTGAAATAGCATAACTTACTCATTTCTAAACATTTTTTAGTGTTTCAAAAGCTCAATTTTATGTACTCAATCTCAACAACATCACAGTACAATTTAATTTTACAAAAACAATATACAGTGGCTGCTTGACCCCTTGGAAGTCACAGCTTAAAACATGTTTTGTTTTAGGGTATCCTACAAAACCCTTGGGGGTTTTGGTTCCCATTTTCAAAAATCAATACACATGCATCATAAAAATTATTAAACAACTACTATAACCTTATTACATCACCAACAAGAAACTTTAAGCATTAAATATACAAAATAATGCTTAAAACTAAAAACCCTACAACAAAATCATCAAAAGTAAACTTTTTACCTCTTTGGTGTTCTTGCTTAAGGTTTGGACCTTCCTATAAGCTTTGACTCCTTCAAAACCTTTCAAAAACCCTAACCAAGTTCCCCCAACAACATAGTTAATTAGCTATTTGAAACTCTATGCTTAAAACTTTACAAAAGCCTAGATTAGTGAAACTTTACCTTAGGGAAAAATACTTCCTAGACCAAGACTTAGCCTCCAAGTTTCCTTGGTGTTCTTGAGGTTGAATATTGAGAGAACACTTTGAGAGGTCTTAAAAAAAGATGATAGTGAATGAGAGAGGGTGGTGTGGTCGGTTGGGGAGGGATGGAAGAGTTATATACTATCTAGTTTACCCTAAAAACACTCAAGTGTTTTACCCACTTGCTTTTATCGCCAACCTTTAATTAAATGGGATTTAAACTCAATTATTATTTTTTTTGTTCACACCATTAAAAGAGTCACATGGCCGGCCACCAATTCATTTTTTTCTATGTTATATATATATATATATATTTTAATGGTGAACAATTATTTCATAAGAAGAAAAACCCAATTTGACTTTCTACACCTTTTTCACTCTCATTAAGTTTTAATCACCAAACTTACTATTAATTAATTAAATTAAATATCTCTCATATTTAATTTAATTAACCACAAAATAAAATTTAACCTAAGGTCCATTCATGGAATAAAATTCCCCATTTCGGCAAAATTAGGCATTTAACACAAAATGCCTTAAAATTTCCATTTTCTTTTAGGTTTATTATTTTTGACCAAACTTTAACTTTTATGAATGTATTTTATGCCCAAAATATAATTGCCATGATTTTTCGTTTTATTTTCCGAGATTTTTACCCGATCAGGGTTTTTGTGTCGGTCCAGGACCGAAAGTCTTATCTTGACTTTTAAAATCACAAAATTCATATTTTGGCTAGCAATAACTTATGGAATACTTACAAACAAAATATAATATTATTTAAAATAATATTCTTAACTCGGGGGAAAAATCCCGACTCGAGTCGTTTAAAGGTACCCAAAAATGCAGGACGTTACATCTCTTGCCTTTGCTCTTCGATTTGCCCTTTCCCCCGACCTTAGATTCCTTTGCCATGGCGCCGATGCAGAAACACCGAGAGAAAAAAGCGTGGGGAAAATTTCAAAAAAGAGTATTGGAGCTAAGTTGTGCAACTGTTATTTCAACTCTCACTTAACATTCCTTTTATAGACTCAATTAGGTCATTTATTTAATTAAAAAATCAATAAAATAATAGCCAATTAACAGTCCTAGGTCAAAATTATCATGGGGTTTAGGTCCGTGAAATTTCCCATTTGATTATAAGCCCGTTGGACTTAAAATCAATGCCAATATTATTTTCTATTGATTTAATTAATTAAATAATTATTTAAATCCTTTATCAAATTAATTATTTATAATTTTAACCTTGATTTAAACTTATTTATTAATTTAGATACCAATTTATTTTAATTAATAAATCTGCCCTAATTTCTCTTTTCTTATCAAAATTACACAACTCTGTGAAACTATCCAAAATTGACCTGGTCAACTTTGATAATACTAATTGATGATTAAATCAATTAATTGAGACTATCTAGATGATTTTATCCAAGGTACGATGGGGACCATGGGCCTATGAAATCAAGCTCCAATAAGTTATCATAAATTTTACAAATAAATTTACTAACTTATTAATTCCTTGTGACTCCACTAAAGACTTGGAATTGCACTCTTGAATTCATAGAACACTCTATAAAATATATAGATACACTATTAATTATCCATTGTTACAACCATAATTGTAACGACCCAAAATCACTAATAGGGCTTAAGGGCCTTGATTAGCATGCGCGGAGGGCATAATTGGTTTATGTGTGATTTAAATGATTAAATGCTTGATTATATGATAATCATGCTTATATGATTATATGGATATGTGAAATGAATGTTTATGAGTATTAATATGCATGTAGGCCCTATTTAGCTTATAGGGGCATATTTGTAATTTTGGCCCATTGAGGGCATAAATGTGATTATTTGTGGCAAATTGTTGAGACCACATTATATGTGGATATATTTGCACCATATGGCTCGAGACGGTCCTAGAGAGCGGTTTGGCGAAATAGTCACGGCCGAGATTTATGCTCGGCTCGAGGGAGCTTGGGGGTATTTTCGGGAATTTTGGAGATATATTGGAGGTTATTAGACATTGGGGAAAATAATTGGTGAATAATTGGATGATGGAATTTAATGGGTACATATTAGGAACACTTGAGGAGTTAGTGGGAATTGGGAATAAATGACCATTCTATCCCTAGACTTAAGTTAAAGGTTTTATACTTTGGAGGGGCAATATGGTCATTTGGTTAGATGATATATTCAGAATTGTTAAGAGTAAATAGAAGATGGTGGAATTATTCAAAGAAAGAAGAAAAGAAGAAAACTTGTTCTCAGCTCTCTCTTTCTCTCTTGCTCTCTTTTGAGTTGAAGCTAAAGAAACAAGGACTTAGGCTAGTTTTTGGGCTAGTGACCTTTGAAGAAGTTGGAGAGGAAGTTAAGCTGGAAAATAGGGAGGAGCTCAGTCATAATTAAGGTAAGGATTGTTGTTTTAACTTTGAATTTTGCTGGATTTCTAGGTATAATTATTAGATGAATTTGGTTTAATTATGTGGAATTGAGTTGAGTGCTTTGAAGCTTAGAGTAGGTTTAAATCTGGGTTTTTGAATGTTGATTCCTAGTTGAATTGAGCTAATAATTGAGGGATATTACTGAGGTTTTTGAGTGGTTAAAATGTGTAAGTTAGTTATGAGTTTGTTGCTGAATGGTATTGAGTTGGGGAACTTTTTGAGGAAAATTCTGGGCAAACTTAGGTGTTCTTGGTTGGGAGAAGGAGGAGAAAACCCATGTTTTCTCTGGGTTCATAGGGTGTGCCACGACCCAGTCTGGGGGAGCCACGGTGCATGTGGTCCTTTTGCTGTGGGAGCTCTCTGACTTTGGGGCGCGTCGCGACTTGCTTGGTCAAGTCGCGACCCTCCTCCCCTTTGGCGTGAGAGCTTGCTCTCTGACTTGGGGCAAGTCATGACTTGCTGAGCCAAGTTGCGACCTGCCTGGGTGGTTTGGCCTTGGAGGTTTTCAAGTATTGTTAGGGCTCGGGGCTTCGATCTTAGGGGCTCAGGACAATTTCTACTACCCGGTTTAGTAGAAAGTGAGATCCCAGAGGCTAGTTTTGTTCCCTCAGTATTTTATTTCTAATTGGAAGTTGATACATATCAATGACTAGGTTTGTTGCCAAGGCTTGAGGCTAGGGATTATGCTTGGAACCAGTTCACCTTCTCCGCTTGGAATCAAAGGTAAGAAAATTGCACCCGGCTATGTGGCTATGTTGGGACTAAGAGTTCTCTATACTTGTATGCAATGTTGTATGACTGTATTATGTCATGTGAGCATGAGGTAAACGACCAAAGAGTGGCAGAATTAATATTGGCACATAGGACATGGCTCGACCATTAGTAGCTGAGTTTAATTATATAATCACTAAGCTCGGCCTAATCAAGCCGGAGTCAGTGGGATAAACAGAGGGTGCAACCTAAGGGCACTGACTCTGGATATTGTATGATATGTTTACTGTTGTTAATTTAAGGATTGCGGCATGTTAATTATTTGGATGATAGATTGTTGATTTGTTGATTGATATCACTGATTATGTGAGTGATGTGGTCTACTGAGTATTTGATTAATGAATTATGAATTGATTAATTACTGTTATTGGTTATGTTCTATATATGGTGTTCTCGCTGGGCCTTGGCTCACGGGTGCTACGTGGTGCAGGTAAAGGCAAGGGTAAGCTAGACCAACCCTGATTTGGAGAGCTCTGGGGGCAGAATGTACATAGTCGGTTGCTCGGCCGCCACAGCCGAGGGATGATACAGGAATAAGAGACCCTAAAATGCCTATTTTTACATTAGAGTGGCTTGTGGTTGTACACAACCTTTGAAAAATTTGTAAACCGTTATTTAACCCTATTTTTGGGATCCCATGTATCAAATGCTTATTTAAATGAAATTTATCTTTTATGACCAAATTTTTTTAAACCTAGTTCAATAATGGGTTAGTGTCACATTTTCAACTAAATGACTTGGTTAGCAAGTCTTGCACCTTTATAAACATACAGTGTAACGGTCTTGGTTATCCAGAGCGTTACAATAATTGTCACTCAATCCTCTATAGACTGTCTACAATGAGATGGGACTAAAATACTGGTTTACCCCTTATTGTAATTTATCCTTAAAACACTTAGTTCCTTGTAAATGATATTTCAGTAAACTAATATTAATTACTGAAATGAGATCTCTATCATTTAGTACCTTGAACCAAACTAAAAGGAGACCATCATTTTACTTCTTCATCAGAAGCTATAGATGTTCATATCTATGATTAACACTCCCACTCAATTATACTACTGAGTTCCCAAGATGTAAGTATGGGCTAGTTCGTAGGGTAAGCTGGTAACGAACAAGTCAAAGAACTCAAATAATACAATTAGTTTGAATACTAACCACTCAGAATTGAGATTGAATTGACCTATGGTCAACTATACGATATGACTAGAATAGATAATAACGGTATGTATACTTGTCCTATCAACTGTCAATATCAGTCCAGCCCGATAAAAAATACATCTGATCTTATCTACTTTGCTAATGTTCTAGAAAGAACATAACACTACAATGTGTAAGTAGATCATATCGTAGATTGGCAAGTCACTATAAATCCTGTGCACTGACTAATCTTAGGACTAACTTATTTTGAACATATAATCATATTTATATTCCACTGTGATTACGTCACTATAAATATGATTAGCTATATGCTCGGGATTTAATAGAAGTTTATATTAAATAAATAATCATGAAAATAAAATATATGAGCAAAGTGATTGCCCAAGTCAAAAAATGATTTCTATTCTTTTATTGATAATAACAGAAATTACAAAGAAATTAGGTTTTAATTAGGGCATAAAACCCCAACACAAGCACCTGGGCCCTGAATGCCACATCCTCCCTGAACCGCGCTTCCATGGGTAGATGGACACATGGTCACCATATCAGGAGGCCCGCAACTGGGAGGGCCATCCCGGAATGACCAGAAAAGGTACTTGAGCGAGCTCGATCACGACCATGAGGTGTGTGCCTTGGTCCAAACTCTGGCCCAACGTCCGAAGTTGATGAACCTGCCCATCATGTTCACGGAAGAGGATGCTCGGAACGTTCATTTCCCGCATCATGACCCCTTGGTCATTGATGCCCAAATATCCAACAAAAGGGTATCCTGAGTGTTGGTGGATGATGGGAGATCCGTCAATGAACTGTTCAAGCTGGCCTTCACAGCAATTGGACTGACAGAAGCAGATCTGGCTTTATGCCCAACACAGATCTACGACTTCAATGGGGATTCATTGCTCCCGATGGGTAAGATTCAACTACCTATGACGTTGGGGAAC
Source organism: Humulus lupulus (assembly GCF_963169125.1). Classification (NCBI taxonomy): domain Eukaryota; kingdom Viridiplantae; phylum Streptophyta; class Magnoliopsida; order Rosales; family Cannabaceae; genus Humulus; species Humulus lupulus. The sequence continues at coordinate 55,471,755 of NC_084799.1, forward strand.
GAGGTTCAGGGCTCGTTCAAATACTGCACTTTCGTAGTGGTGGACTACCCCACTGCATACAACGTAATGTTTTGCCATCCAGCTTTAGTCGACTTCGGCACCATCACCTCCATCCGCCACCTCTGCATGAAGTTCCCATGTGATAATGAAGGAGTGGGAACTGTATGTGGAGACCAAAAGAGCGCCCAAAAATGATATCATGTCTCTGTCCGACTGATCTTCATGGTCTGCGAAGAGCCTCTCGAAGAGGAAAATGTTGATCCAATCCTACCACTACAGCCAACACATAGGGTGGTCTGGGAGGAGGATGAATTAGATCCACAGATAGAAGCGAATAGGGCGTTAGAACCCATGGAGGGTGGTTTAGGGGAATACCAAACTAAGGGGAGAAGATGGTCACCTACGTGACACGAACCCGAGAGTTACTCCACTATTTCAAGAAATACTTCATCTGCCAGATCCCCAGGAAACAGAATGTGTTTGCAGACACATTGGAAAAATTGGCCATGGATGTTGAAGCAGAACTCTCCAGGGTGGTCCCGATCGACCATCTACCCATGTCTAGGATTCAAGCCCCCGCAATCATCAATGCCATCGATTATTCTACATCCGGGATGGGCCCTCTCATCCAGCACCTAACCACTGGAGAATTGCCCGTGGATAAGGTTGCTACCAGGAAACTTCAGTACCAGGCTCCCAGATACGTCATGATGGATGACAAAATCTATCACAGGGGGTTTTCCATGCCTTATTTTTGATGCATATCTGGGACAAAAATGAATGCAATCATGCATGAAGTGCACAAAGGATTTTGTAGGGATCACACAGCCGGGCTCAGCTTGTCTAAGAAAATCTTAAGGAAAGGATATTTTTAGCCAACGATGAAGAAGGATTATGTTGATTACATCCGCAAATGTGAACAGTGCCAAAGGTATGCGAAGATCCCGCAGGCCCCTGCAATGGAAATAACCCTGATGACCAGTCCCTGGCCTTTTGCAGTGTGGGGAATCGATTTAGTAGGATCCCTCCCGACCAGGAATGGTGGAGTAAAATACGCCATGGTAGCTGTCGACTATTACACCAAGTGGGTCGAAGCGAAACCAATGAGCACCATCACCTCCAAAAAGGCCCTGGACTTCATCATCAACAACATTGTGTGCCGATACGACCTCCCTCACAAAATCGTATTCGACAACGGGAATCAATTTGATAGCGTCCACTTCACCGACTTTTGTGAAAGACAGGGCATCATCAAAAGCTTCTCCGTAGTCACAAGGCCTCAAGGAAATGGGAAAACAAAGGCTGTGAACAAGATTTTGAAGGGAACACTAAAGAAAAAGCTACAAGCCGGAAGTGGCCGGAAGAGTTATCCCGCGTCCTATGGGCCTACCAGACCACAAAAAGAACGAAAACCAGACATACTCCCTATTCAATGGTGTACGGATGAGAAGCGGTCATCCTAGTAGAAACGGCGGTCCTGTCTCACAGATGAGACACATACGATCCCGGCTGGAACCACGCCTTACTCCAAGAATCCCTAGATCTCATCAAAGATATTTGGGAGGAATCATAGGTGCAGCTGAAGATGTATTTGGGAAAGATTTCCTGTAATGACACGACTAATTCTAGACCCCAAACCATTAAAAACTACTAAACATAACTACTATTTTGGAATACATTCAAGAAATAATAGACCTTTATTAAAAATCCAAAATATGGTGGGGAATACAAAATATGGTATGGGATCCCATTGTTTAATACATAAAACATAGAACATAAAATTTGATTAATTGTTTAAAAACTAAGTGCGGAAATACATAAGAATATAAATTAAAAGACTTGAAACAACGTCATCCTCGGTCTTCCAGCAGTCCATTCAATCAATCCATCCCCAATACACATGCCAAGCTGCCACAAATCCATCTGCATTCCAAGCTCATTTTCCTACACCATCTAAAATAAAAGGAATGAGCCTAATGCCCAGAAAGGAAAATCTACTAAAAACATATATCATAAATCATAAGACTATATCATAAAACATATACTATAAAACATATGACGTAAAAACGATTATCATATAGGAATACAATATTAATGGCCATTAACTCATTACCGTGGTATGTGATAAAACCATCTAGGTCCTCAGTCTACTAATAAAGGTAGGTTAGATCACAAGGTAGTATATGATAACCCATCCAGGTCTTCAGTCTACTAATTGAGGTAGGGTAAATAATAACTCTAAACCACGATAATGATAAAAATCTTTGGGTTTGCTATCTATGCAACTATAAGCCCCAAGCAACTAAAAACATATTCATACATGTATACATAGCACATAGCATATCATAGCATATAACACATATCATAATATATTTGAATTTTCGGTTCAACAGATGCCCAGAACTCGGTCAAAAAATGTTCAAGAGCAAGTCCAAGTGGTTGAGGGTTGTTTCTAATTTAAATCAACAAGTTTCAAATGTGGCTTCAGGAGCTGATATATCGCCCACCCTAGGCGATATATCGCCCCTACCTATGTCCCGAGCTTCCGTGGTTTTGTTCTTGCGAAGTCGATGTGTTTTCCGTATCTTTCGTAGGCGACATATCGACCCCTATAGCTACGATATATTGGCATACGCTGATATTTTAAACACGTTTTTGCACATTTTCAGCACACTTGAAGTTTGTTAAAACAACTTTGACTGATTAAAACGTGCTCCTAACAACTGCAGGAAGGTTCTAGAGCTGTTAGATTCATCCATTATTAATTTATTCATCTAAAATCCTTAAATAAATAAGCATGTGATAAGTGTCACACTCATAATTATTCTATCTAAACCTTAGGTTATTATAAATAATATTTCTAGGATCAGCTATATTAAGCAAACCTTATGTTATAATTAATATTTCTAAACTCTAGGTTAAACTTATAAAATACATAACTATTTCTAAGAGTTTCCAACTAAATCCTGGCTTGAACCAATATCAACGAAAACTAAAATTCTACAAGCTACAACACCTACTACTACTACTGCTACTACTAAATTCCGAGATGCTAAGTAAAATTCATTATTAATTCGTGCTAAATTCATTATCTAGCTAAGTAAAATTCCGAGATGCTAAATTCTACATAACCCGACCTATTATTTCCATTATTAATTCGTGCTCTTTCATCATTGTCGGCCTGCTTACTATCAGGATGCTTCCTTTTATGGCCATTATTGTTATGCTGGTGGTGGTTGTTGTGGTTTCGACCATTCTGAGTCTGATTCTGCTGCTTGGGTTTAGACTTGTTGGCCTCCTCCTTACTAACATTTGCCTGAAGCCTTTCCACCTCTATAGTCGTTTTCTAGAGCATCAGCGTAAGAAGTGGTTCCAGGATTTGCAAGCTTGACTTGTGGCTCAATCTTGGATTTGAGTCCCCTAGTGAACTTGGTAACCCTTAAGAAATCAGTTGGAACCAACTCTGGTGCAAACTTGGCTAGACGATCGAATTGTCGAGCGTACTTGACTACTATCAAATTACCCTGCTTCAGACTGGCAAATTCTTCTACCCTCGTAGCGATGACAGCCGAGTTGTAATACTTTTTGTGAAACAACTCTACAAATCTAGTCGAGGTCATGGTGTCGACATCATGAGTTTTCTGTACTAAATCCCACCAGATTCTAGCATCCTTTTTCAGAAGAGACGAAACACAGGATATGCGATCTGCGTTGTCGAGGTTCATGTGTGCTAGGATCGACTCTACATTTCTGAGCCATTCTTCAGCCTAAAAGGGGTCGGTTGTCCCTTAAAATTTTGGAGCGTGCTGCTTACGAAAACGCTCGTAGATTGGCTCTATGTACTGAGCTAGATGAGGCACATAGTTCGCCATCGGCCATCCCCCATATGGACCTACTTGCTAGGGTGCTTGAGCCTCTATCTGAGGCTACAGTTGCGGCTGAGGCTGAGGTTGCGGCTGAGTCTATTGTCATTGTTGCTGCAACAGTTCTTCCACTTCTTGACGTAGTCAGACAATCTCAGCGGTGTTGTCCACATGAGGTGGTTCAATTCTGTTGGCAACAGTAGTATTAGTGGCACCCGTTCCCCTTCTTCGGATTGGAGGGGCTTCGTTAATCTCGTTGGCAGTGTTGGAGGCATTACCGTTCATGCGTGCAGACCTTCGTAATGACATCATGAACTTACCCTAATAGGTTCTAAGGCAAAACTTAGTCTAAGCAAACATAACTCAGACCTATCAATTATGATTTCTTATGAAAAATTATGTAAGCCTTCTTTATAATTAAGGTGTGTTTCTATACTTAGAAAAATAAGCCATCTTTATTATTTTCTAAGTCTCTTTCTAACCATCCTATATGACTAAATTCTCAGGCTCAAAACTCGTCGTTGTTCCAAAGTTAACCATATTGAGGGAGGGTTGGCATCAGTAAAATCGTTCCCACTACTATGGCCCCTAAACTCTCAATACAGAACTCGATCCATTGATTTGTATCTACCCTCATCGAACTCAGTCATTATTTATTTATTCCAAATTTTTTATGATCGTAGAAAAAATTCAAACTCATACATGTCATTCTATAAAATAACAACTTTATTCGTTTGGAAAAATATTTTCACTAATTATAATCACAAATTCAAAATAAATAAATAAATGAATAAACTAAACTAAAAATAACTAGGGCAAATCTAAAAATCAAGATTCTCTACATCTGACCCTTCATCTAACATATCATCATCTATTTCTTCATAATCATCATTACTATGAGCCTCGAAACTACCTCAAGGAATTTTCATTAAGATATTATGCTTGTGTTCATCAGTGAATTGAAATTCAAACATAGAGGTAAACCTAAGTATAAGAAAATAATATCTCATGGCCACCGGTAAATCATCTTCATCATCTATAGTCTCCCATAATTCTTCTAATGTTGAAATTACAGAAGGAAAATCTTTAAAAAGCCTAATTACTAGGACATATTGTTCCGTGGCTCTCATCATAATTTGCCTATTGATTTGAAGGTGAAATATCTCTTTGTGAAACAAGATCAATCTTTGAGTGATTCTTTCTAGCACTCTTATTGTATTCCTTGGCTCTCTAAACCTTTTCAATGTCTTAATGGCTCAGATATCTTAATAGGTCAAAGCTCCATTTATCCTTAACTGAAAATATAATGACTAAAATGTTAGCTATAAACATAAACATAATGATCATAACATAAACACTTACATTGGTAGTTAGATCCGGAGCTTGTGCGTGTGTATCAAGGAGAACTTCATGCATATGAACTGTGGGCTCTGATACCAACTGTAATGACCTGACTAATTCTAGACCTCGGAACATTAAAAACTATTAAACATAACTACTATTTTGGAATACATTCAAGAAATAATAGAACTTTATTAAAAATCCAAAATATGGTACGGAATAAAAAATATGGTATAGGATCCCATTGTTTAATACATAAAACATAAAAACATAAACTTTGATTAATTGTTTAAAAACTAATTACGGAAATACATAAGAATATAAATTAAAAGACTTGAAATAACGTCATCATTGATCTTCTAGTAGTCCATTAAGTCAATCCATCCCCAATACACATGCTAAGCTGCCACGAATCCATCCACCTTCCAAGCTCATTTTCCTGCACCATCTAAAATAAAAGGAATAAGCCTAATGCCCAGCAAGAAAAATCTACTAAAAATATATATCATAAATCATAAGACTATATCATAAAACATATACTATAAAACATATGACGTAAAAATGTATATTATATAGGACTACAATATTACTGCTCAGTAACTCATTGTCGTGGCATGTGACAAAACCATCTAGGTCCTTAGTCTACTAATCGAGGTAGGTTAGATCACAAGGTAGTATATGATAACCCATCTAGGTCTTCAGTCTACTCATTGAGGTAGGGTAAATCATAACTCTAAACCACGATAATGATAAAAATCTTGGGGTTTACTATCTAAGCAACTATAAGCCCCAAGTGACTAAAAACATATTCATACATATATACATAACACATAACATATCATAACACATATAATCTAACCTATTTTCCTTACCAAAAACTGGGATATTGGAGACAAGAACAGGATTGAAAACTCCTAAAATCAACAATAAGAACCATGAGTTTCTAAAGAAAAGGAGATGAAAAAGAGATCTAAACCATCAAGATAGAAACTTACCAAAGAACCTTAAGTTTCAAGAACTTAAACACCTAACCAAAAGCCATAATGATGAGTTAGAATCTGAAAGAAGATGAAAGAAAAATAAAAGAACTGTGATGAACTAAATCCGAGGATAAGAATACCTTGAATGGACTAGAACCTCGTTCTATACCTCAATACAGAAATGTCACTCTATCTTACTTCCCAAGTTGTTATAAAAGCTTAGATTGGAAAAAGCTTTTAAATCCCAAAACCCTGGTGTTTTCTCTCTTAGAATAACTTAGTAGCTTGGAGCCTCTAAAGAATGCTTGAATAATGAATGAAATGGCTAAGTGCTAGGTCCTATTTATAGAGTTCAATGAGTGAAACTAACCCCTTTTAAAATGAATAATAATCAAATATATTTGAATTTTCGATTCAACAGATGCCCAGAACTCGGTCAAAAACGTTCAAGAGCAAGTCCAAGTGGATGAGGGTTGTTTCTAATTTAATTCCACAAAGTTTCAAAAATGGCTCCAGGAGGCGATATATCACCCACCCTAGGCGATATATCACCCCTACCTATGTCCCGAGCTTCCGTGGTTTCGTTCGTGCGAAGCCGACATATCTGCCCCTATAACTGCGATATATCGGCTTACGTTGATATTTTAAACACATTTTGGAACGTTTTCAACACACTTGAAGTTTGTTAAAACAACTTTGACTAAGTAAAACATGATCCTAACAGCTGCTGGAAGGTTCTAGAGCTTCTAGATTTATCCGTTATTAATTTGTTCATCTAAAATCCTTAAATCCTTAAATAAACAAGCATGTGGCAAGTTTCACACTCTTAATTATTCTATCTAAACCTTACTTTATAATAGATAATATTTCTATTACAAGCTATATTAATCAAACCTTATGTTATAATTAATATTTCTAAACTATAGGTTAAACTTATAAAATACATAACTATTTCTATGAGTTTCCAACTAAATCCCGATTTGAGCCAATATCCACGAAAACTAAAATACTACAAGCTACAACAACAACTACTACTACTATCTAGCTAAGTAAAATTATGTGATGCTACATCGCCCGACACTTTAACTCTATAAAGTTAAGAGCTGGAGGTTCGACACTAGCGATCTAGTCCTTAGAAGAGTCTCCCCTACAACTCAAGATCCTGGAGTGGGGGTTATGGGAATAAAGTTGGAAGGACCCTATGAAATCCAAAATGAAATATGTCCGAGAATGTATTGCTTAAGGCGACTAGATGGAACAGAGGTCCCAACGGTCTGGAACGTAGAACACCTCCATCGATACTCTCAGTAGTCGGGAGGATCTAATTATGTTCCTTTATAAAAAATTTTATGGGCGATTTATTTATTTATGGAAATGGTGTATACAAAACATCTTAAGAAATGTTGTAAGGAAAGAAAAGTTCACGCCAGTCTTCATTTTTACACAAACAAGTGACCTAAGACTACACTCTTTAGTCACTTGGGGGGTAAGGCCATCTATACAAGTCTAGGAATAAAGACAAAAAAGGATACAAATCTCAGAGCTTAGTCCTAAGGATGCAAGATATAAGAAATGATGAAAAATATGGACAAGGCATGAAATCAAGTGAGAAAAGTGAGATATAGAAGGAAAAAGATGTTAAGCGGTGAAAAATAGTATAATGTCGATTACTAGTATTTCAGTGTAAAATTGAGTATTAGTTGGTTTACCAAATATAATTGAGGTATGATTAAGGTCTCATTTATGATGTAAAAATGGTTTTAGAACAATTAGATCAAGTATTGATGGGAGGTATACACAATCAGTGGCATTGATGCAAAGTCAAAACGAGCTTAGCATAAGTGCGCTACGCTCAATCGGGTACGCATAACTATTGGGTATGAACTCATATGGACCTAAGCTTTGGTGTGAGTGTTTCAAACATAAGGAGAATAGGCCTAACCAATGATTAAGTCAAAATTATTGAAGTGATAAGGTTTTCATAAGTCAAAAAGTGAAACGATAAGGTGAAAGATGTCAAATTTTAATACAATAAGGGCAAATCATTGAAAATAAAGGATTTTCATCAACCTTATCACTTTCCACGACCAAGACTCTGAAAAACAAAGAGAGAAAAACCAAAAACAATTTCTTGGCTGGCTTGAAGAGATTCTAAGGAGATCCAAGTGAAATCAAAGCCAAAGAAGTGGATTAAGCTTAGTTCTAGCCTTTTTATGGTAAGTTCTTGTACTTGGAAGTTAAACAACGTTTTTGAATTTTTCTTAGAGCTTATCTATGGTGTTTTATGTTTCTTAAGATATTTCTTGATGGTTTCCAAGTTGTTTGAGTTTAGAAAAGCTAGAAGAGATTGTTTTTGCTGAAAAGTTGTTCGATAGGTGAAATTTTGTGTTTTATGAGGTTTTTGTTATTCTTGGAGTACAAACTGATTTTTTGTTATTTGATTGAGTTTGTAAGAGGATAAATATGATTATAAATGTTTGAATAGATGTGGAGACTCATTTAATTTGGGTGATCACTTGGAACTTAGAATTTTATCAAAATCAGTATATGATAACTTTGTGAGGAACTATGTTGGTATTTGGGATATATGGGTATGGTAGGTTATTTGATGTTGATTACTGATTTATTTTGATAGTAGGGGGTAGCTAAAATTAAGGGGAAGCTCTGTCAAAATTTCTCCAAGTGTGTAAGATAAATCTAACGCTCGATCTAAGTGGTTTAAGACATTTTAGGCATGATTTGGATATGAAATTTGATATAATGTTTTATGGATATTTAAATGATAGTTCAATGCCTTACTGACATCATTATGATGTGAAATTCATGCCATTATTAGGATAAGCACATCAACACCTAAGATACCACTTGTTACACGATGAAATATATTTTGGACAGAAGGTAAGTAAAGTACTCAACTGCAACACAAGAATTACATGTTATGTGAAAGTATGCATTATATGAATATTTTGTGAGTAAGTGGTATTAACATACATTGACACTTCATCATGAATTTGTATGCATGGCATAATAGTGATATGGTGAATTATTATATGATATAAGACCATGCAAGATATTATGATGATTAATTATGTGATGCATTTGCAAGTTTTATGCAACACAAAAGTAAGTTGTAATAAGAAGTTTAACTTCAGTGCCACTGTTTTGAAAAGGCAAATGAAAGTGTAAGTAAGTGTAAACGGAGGCCTATTGTTAGTCTCATAGTGGCAGCCCAATAATTTGGGCTAGGTTTTATTGAACCAATTTGTTATCCCCAAAATTTAAAAATGATGACGTGGCAATAAAAGTGACAAGTGGCAAGAAATGGCCGTGTCAAAGGTTTTAGATTAATCTGATGATATTACTGACATGGAAATTGTTTATCTGGTTTAGAAGTGGTCTGTTCGACCTGGTAGAATTTCTGTCCGACCGGTAAAGATTTTTTGACTGACCAGTCACCTGTCTTGGCCGACCAGTGGAGTGTGTGGCTGACCAGTGGAGTGTGTGGCCGACCAATCAAGTGCTTTGCCTGACCAGTGAAGTGTTTGGCCGACCGGTGGAGTGCATGGATGACCAGTCAGCAGTTTTGGTCGACCGGTCGAGTGTTTTGGCTGACCAGTATTTCTTCAAGGAGTGAAGTTGACCGACTAAACAGATCATCGTTATGCAAGCAAAATTCCAGTAACGGCTTCAGCTAGAATTAGACGTACCTACGTAGGAATCTCTCGGATTATCCCAAAGAAGTCGCATATTGTTGTATTTTAAATGTTATTATTGATTAAATATTGTGCGAGTAACAGAATTATCCCGATTATGATGAATTTCGGTTTGTACGATCTTGGGCCTATAAATATAAAGCTCATGGCATCATTGAGGGGATTTGAATTATGATTTTCCTAAGAGAGTATTCTGAAAGAAATATTGTATTCTTTTCATTTACACTGAAGAAACTCAGTTGACACAGGTTCATCTGATCTTGAGTGTAGATCCATAAATCATAACTCTGAGTGGATTAGGCTATTACCAACATATTGGGGCTGAACCACTATAAAAATCATCAGTGTCATTTTTTCTCTTGAAGGTTCATTGTAGTTTTGATGACTACTCATCGTTGGCCAAAATTGTGGTCAACATTTTGGTGCTTTCATTGAGAGCCTGAAGAGAAAAACAGATAATTACCGTATTATTATGGCGCCCAAGAACACCAATGTGGCCTCCAAGAAGCCAGGCTCATCTCAAGAGCCTGCTAGATCAGAAGGTCCTGGCCCGCAAGACCATGAGAATGAGCCCAGGGTCTTTCTCGAGGAGATGACTCCAGAGGTTGAACAACTCTAGGAAGCCATGGAGGCTTTCCAAGAGGAGATGGCTCAATTCAACACCCGACAAGAGTCATTCATTGAAGAGATAGCCAGACAGAAAGCTGCGTTTGAGCAGCAAAGACGAGAGATGGACGCCAGGAGCGAAGAGATCAGGCAACGACAGGAGGAGGTCGATAGGCGACACCACGAGGCTGCACTCACTCTGGAGGCGGCTACACAATTGTCCCAGGCCAATGCCCAAGCTGCAACACGAGGAGCAGCTACCCAAGGAGCAAGGACTACAGATGCTGGTCGAAAAACCACTGACAGACCCAATTCTCGAGGACCGAATAGAAGCAGGAGTAACCCTCCTGGTCGGGAACATGATGGGGTCCGATCTGGCACTGCCTCGACTCAAAGGGGGAACTCTAGAACCCCCTCTAGGAGCCACTAATCAGAAACTTCTAGATCCGGGAGTCACTGATCAGGCAGTAAAATGACTCCACCCAGGCAAGAACAAACCAGAACTCCTCGAGGTAAAGGAGCTTCGCACTTCAAAGATAGGCATGGTTGTGATGAAGCTGATAGTCATCACACCGACCAGTCGAAGGAAAAAGATGACAACAACCAGCAAGGAGGAAAAGACTGCCCAGCGCAGACAGGGAGGCCACCACTACATCCCAACCCGCAGCGTAGTGGGAAGGAGCACATCTCGCGCGGTAAGCCTTCTGGAAAAACTCGGAGCACAGTGTTCGATCGATTGGGGAGACGTACGTCTCAGAAGGATTTAAGAGATGTCATTGCCGACAGAAGAAGGACCATCCCGGTCGAAGGACAAGATCTGACCCGACCTACCAGTCAAGTAGAAATACTTGATGATGGTGCATCAGATAGGAACGGCCGACCAGGTGGTCCAGACCTTGAGTCCCCAACGGTCGCCCCAGGCATCCAGGCCCAGCTTGATGCGCTAACGGCTGCAGTTAAAGGTTTGTCGAAAAGACCCTCTATAATTGATCCGGTAGACCACATGAGCGGTAGCCCATTTTGTGCTCGAATCAGAGCAGCCCAGCTGCCAGCAAAGTATAAAGCACCGGTACCTCCAGTTTATACAGAAAAGGCAAACCCAATAAGGCATGTTGGGAAGTTTGAAGACCAAATGGAGCTGCTCGGAGTGAGTGATGACCATCGCTGCAGAGTTTTCCCCACTACATTGTCTGATACTGCCCAAGATTGGTATTGGAAATTCAAGCCAAACTCTATTACCTCTTGGGAGAGTTTCATGAAAGAATTTTGTAGGCAGTTTAGCGCTACTCGGACCCCTCCGGTTTATGCCAATCACTTGGCAGATATCAAACAAGGGAAAGATGAATCTCTCAAAATCTACATACAGAGGTTCATGAGAGAAGCCAACCGAGCAACTACGGTTGGTGATGATGGGAAGATGGTTGCCATATCTTCAGGCATAATCTATCGGAGTCCTTTTTGGGACAATATTCATCGCAATCCAATTTCAACACTACAACAATTTCTTGACCGGGCGGACAAATATATGAAATTGGATGACGCGATTGAGAAAGGAGAGAAAGGCCTGAACAATCCGGGCGGATCAACTGATCCTCCTAAGAATGGTGGAAATGGAAAAAGTAGTGGGAAGAAACGTGGAAATAACGGGTTTGACCGCCATGAGGAAACGAAGGCTAAGTCAGGAATAAACGACAAGCCAACTAAATATGAACCTCGGTTCACCAATTACACCACTCTTTCGGCCAGCCGAGCAAAAATATACCTAGCGAGTCATCAAGAGGTTCCCTACCGGAAACCCCCACCAATATGGAAGGAGATGAGTAAGAGAGACTTGAATAAGTTCTGTCGTTTCCATGGAGACTATGGTCACGAAAAAAATGAATGCAATCATCTCAAAGACGTGATAGAGTTTCTCCTCCGGTCGAGAAAATTAAAAAAGTATTAAGCAGAAAAGACCCAAGGAGAGGGAAGTAACAACAATCCTGGGTTTAAGCGACATCGGTCTCCACCCTTGCAACCCGAGCCTGTGGACTTCACTCTAGACACTATATGTGGGGGTCCTCATCTAGCTAGGGATAGCAACAAGGCAAGAGAGAGATATGCTCGAACGCTCCGACATGAGTTGGACGCAGCATCGACGTCTGAAGTCACGACTGTAGAGGAGCGACCTCCAAAGAGCCCACGATATGAAAGTGAGTCTCTCACTTTTACTGAAGATGATGCATGGCATGTGAGATATCCTCATAATGACCCCCTCGTCATTACAGTCCAAATAGCAAACATGAAGGTGAAGAGATGTCTGGTCGATACGGGGATCTCTGTGAATATCATTTACAAGTCATCTTTTGAAAGGATCAAACTATCCATTAATGACTTGAAGCCATGCTCTCAGGTCATTTATCGATTTACTGGAGAAGGGTTGTCACCGGCCGGAACGATCAAGTTACCGGTCACAACAGGAGATGCTCTGAAGCACGAGACAGTTATGACAGAGGTTTTGATAGTCGACTGTGCATTAGCTTATAATGTGGTGATTGGTCGACTACTGCTCACGGCCTTGCATGAGGCAGTCTCTATATGGCACCTTTCTATGAAGTTCTCGACCAGTGCAGGAATAGGTTGTGTCCGAGGAGACCATAGAGAAGCTAGAGAGTGTTACAATGCCTCGGTAGCTAAAGCGCGAAAGGGAGCTAAGGAAAACAATATAATTGTGTGTGTAGATAGAGAAGAAGTAAAGGAGATGGATGTCGACCAACAAGGCATTATGGTTGTAGCCGATCAGGAAAGAATGCTAGAAGATGTTGGCCAAGAAAGTACTCTTGGTTTCAATAAGCAACAAGCCCCATCCAGTGATGAAGTCACCAAATAGGGCATTGCCCAAAGTGAGGGAATGGACTTTGATCCTCGCTTTGGGGATTATGATAGTGAGGTGGGACCCATGGAAGAATTAGAGGAGGTCTCAATAGATGAGAATGACCCGACCAGAGGGGTCAAAGTTGGAAAAAAAAGTTGAAGTTAGAAGTAAAAGCACAGCTGGTAGAATTTTTGCGGAGGAATCAAGATGTCTTTGCCTGGTCTCATAAGGATATGGTGGGTATCTCACCAACTGTGATCAGCAACATGCTCAACGTGGATGAAAGCTACCCAGCAGTGCAACAGAAGAGGAGATTGCTTTACAAGGAGCGAGCAAAGGCTCTCAAAGAGGAGGTGGAGCGACTAAAGGAAAACATGTTCATAAGAGAGGCTTATTACCCCGCCTGGGTTTCAAACCCAGTATTAGTTTCCAAGTCCAATGGAAAGTGGAGGACTTGTGTGGACTTTACCGATTTGAACAAAGCATGTCCTAAGGACTGTTTTTCTTTGCCAAGGACAGACCAATTGGTTTATGTGACTTTTGGTCATGAAACTTTGTCTTTTATGGACGCTTACTCGGGGTATAATCAGATTAGTATGCACCCTCCCGATGAGGAGCATACTAGTTTCCAAACAGACATAGGATTGTATTGTTATAAGGTCATGCCATTCGGCTTGAAGAACGCGGGAGCCACCTACCAGCGTTTAGTGAATGGCATGTTCCATGACTTAATCGGCAAAAACATGGAGGTGTATGTAGACGATATGCTGGTAAAGTCAAAGGAAGCTGAAGGACATGTACGAGATTTGGAGGAATGCTTTGCAATACTGAGAAAGTACAACATGAAGTTGAACCCCCTCAAATGCTCGTTTGGAGTAAGTTCTGGAAAATTTATTGGGTTTATTGTTAACTCCTGAGGAATAGAAGCGAATTCGGAGAAGATAAAGGCGCTCACAGAAATGAAGTCTCCAGCCAGAATTAAGGATGCGCAAACCTTGACTAGGCGGATTGCTGCTCTAAGCAGGTTCATTTCCAAATCAATTGACAAATGTGAAGAATGTGAGAAAGATTTTCAAGCCATAAAGGAACCCTTGGCTCAACCTCCTGTTCTTTCAAAGGCAGTAGATGGGGAGGACCTTTTTGTTTACTTAGCAGTCACAGAGCATGCTATCAGTGCTGCTCTAGTGCGAGAAGAAGATAAGGTGCAGCATCCGGTATACTATGTTAGCAAGCGGTTGATAGGAGCGGAGTCAAGGTATCTTGTGATCGAGAAGCTGGCCTATTGATTGGTACTTGCATCTTGCGAATTGCGACCGTACTTCCAGGCACATCCCATTAAAGTACTTACCGACCAGCCCCTACGCCAAGTCTTACAGAAGCCAGAGTCATCTGGTTGTTTACTTAAATGGGAAGTTGAATTAGGTCAATTCAAAATCAAATATCAACCAAGGTCCACTATTAAAGGACAAGCTTTGGTGGATTTTATTGCTGAATGCACTGGAATTCCTGATATTCCCGACCGGCAAGAGCATGTAACTGGGCAGAAAGAGGATTTTCCTACTTGGCAACTTTTTGTTGATGGGTCGTCAAACGAACATCATTCGGGAGCGGGAATTATATTGATCACATCAGAGAAGCACCGAATTCATTGCGCGTTGAGGTTCAGATTTAACGCTTCTAATAATGAGGCGGAGTATGAAGCCCTCCTAGCAGGATTGCGCTTGGCTAAAGATGTTCGTGCCTAGTCGGTTGAAGTAAATAGCGATTCCCAGTTGGTGGTCTACCAAGTTTTAGGGGAATATCAAGCAAGAGGATTATGCATGATGGCGTACTTGAATAAAACCAAGGACCTGCAGCACAATTCGAGGAGTATACTATTAAGTTGGTACCACGGGAGCAGAACTCCAATGCAGACGCTTTAGCAAAATTAACTAGTACAAAAGATGCTGAAACTTTGAATATAGTACCAGTGGAATACTTGGCAGAACTGAGTATTAACGAACGAGAAGCCATGCCCATCACATTAGCTGACACTTGGATGACACCCATCATTACTTACCTTGAGCAAGGAGTCCTACTAGAAAATCGTAATGAAGCCAAGAAGATTATGAGGCAAGCTGCTAGGTATATTATGATGGATGGGGTATTGTATAGAAGAGGGTTCTCTATGCCACTGCTTAGATGCATAACAGCTGACCAGTCGAAAAACTTACTGACCGAAGTGCACGAGGGGTTCTGCGGAGATCATGGTGGGGGACAAAGTCTATCCAAAAAGATTTTGTGGCAAGGATTTTTCTGGCCTAAAATGAACGAGGATTCCATGGAGTATGTGAAGAAGTGAGATAAATGCCAAAGATTTTTTAAAGTACCCAGGGCACCTCCGAATGTCTTGAAGCATATGCAGAGTCCATGGCCTTTTGCAGTATGGGGAATTGATCTGATCGGGAGACTACCCAAAGGAAAAGGAGGAGTGCAGTTCGCAGTAGTTGCTGTGGATTATTTCACCAAGTGGACCGAAGCTGAACCATTAGCAACGATCACCTCAAAGAAAGTGTTAGATTTTGTGGTTAAGAATACAATATGTCGCTATGGTCTGCCCAAGAAGATAGTCTCTAACAACGACACTCAGTTCGATAGTGACTTGTTTACTGATTTCTGCACTAGACACGGCATTATGAAAAGTTTCTCCTCGGTAGCTCATCTGCAAGCCAATGGGTAGGTTGAAGCCGTAAATGAGACTTTAAAGGATACTCTAAAAAAGCGTCAAGAACAAGCTAAGGGTGCTTGGGCGGAAGAATTGCCAGAGGTCTTTTGGTCATACAGGACTATTGCCCGGACAGTAACTGGTCATACCCCTTTTTCCTTGGCATATGGATATGAAGCCATGTTGCTTGTTGAAGTAGACCCACCATCTCATCGAAGAACCACGTATGACCAGGAGGAGAATCACCAGTTGTTAGCTGAATCTTTGGATTTTGTTGAAGAAAAATGAGAAGAAGCAAGCTTGAGAGTTGCTGCCCATCAGCAAAAAGTGGCCTACTATTTTAATTCCAGAGTTAGAGATCAGAAGTTCCAGGTCGGAGATTTGGTCCTTAGAAAGGTGTTCATCAAAGACCCAGCGACTGGAGTGCTAGGACCAAATTGGGAGGGACCGTATCAGATTGAGCAAGTCCTGCCACCCGACACTTACAAACTTTCTCGATTAAATGGAGAGTTGATCGGGAACTATTGGAATGGCGAGCACTTGAGGAAATATTATCAATAAATACTGCTTACAGAGCAGTAGCTTAGTTTCAAGTGTTTAACTTGTTATTTAAGTTTGTTTGTGAACTGGCTATTTGCTAACCAGTCATTTTATTTTTGAACAATTTTATTTTGTTTGAGACTCGTAATTAGACACGCTTTGTCCTTATTTTTTACGAGTAATAAAAGAGATCACGCACAGCGTGGTTGAATCTTGCTACAAATTTTGCATATGTGTTGATTATTTTTACTTTGGCAGTGTTCAACTGTCAGTGCATTTTAAAAAAAAAAGTTTTCTGAGAGGAAAAAACCGGGCAGTTTTCAAATGGTCGGTATCCATCAGATAAATGGCCAGCATTTAAATGGTCGAATGTTTTTGTAGTGTTTAACTGCTGAAACATCCTCTTTATATTCGATGTGTTCCACGAGTAATAACTGCTCGAAAAAATTCGGTCAGGTAGCAAGTGATCAAGGATTTTTCAACCCTCAATCACTTGGGGGGCACATAGGGCATACTGGTATATAGTTCAAAACAAGCAATAAGAACACGAGCAAAGATATTTGTTTTTAGGCTGACTTGTAAATTTTTGAAGGAAAAAAAGGTCGTTAAGCTAACTTGTTTTACAAAGCTTAAGTAACTTGGAATTTTTTCAAAATTTTAAGTTAAGAACAACTATTCGTGTGTAAACAAAACACTGTGCTCATAAAATGTTAGAGCAATAAGAGTGTGAGAAAGCATACTTAGTAGTGACTTATGAAATGTTTAGAATTTCTAAGTTAAAAAACTAAGTACTCATATGAAAATGTAAGGCATATATCAGAATAAAACTTTTAAATGACTCAAGTCAAAAAAGTAAAGTGTTCATGCCAACAGCTCGGCCATACGAGCAAAGTATAACAACTAAGATAGTAAGATAAGTGTCTACTGGTCAGCTAAGGGACTCCCTGGTCGCTAAAAGTGTGGTCACTGGTCTGGTAAATTGTTAACAGGTTGATCAACACTATCCTCAGCATCGGTGATTTCCTCTGGTCGGAATGATAACGCAGGAGAAAAGGGCGTAACACCAGCAGGATTGGCTACCTCCTCAGCAGCCTTTGCCTCGCACTTGGCAAGTTCTTCTGCCTTGGCCTCCTCTGTGAGAAAGTCGAGGTTAAGGGGCTTGTTCAATTTCCATACCTGGTAGAAACAGTTGAAACAAATATCCTCGTAGCGAGCAAGATCGGCTTCCTTCTCTCTCTTAAGCTCCTCATTCTCGCAAGTCATTTTCTCTAGCTGGTCAGTCAAGGTCTTGTTGGTTTGAATTTATTTCTTGTTTTCATCGGCCAGCTCCCTTAGAGATCCATTCCGCTCGGCAATGGTCTTCTCCGCCTGCTCAACCTTGGACTGAAGATCCCTTTCGGATGAGGTTAAAGTTTCCATCTTGGCTTGGGCTTACACCAGCTGATCATTTAAGACCTTGATCAATTCCTTATAGTCTACTGCTCGGTGTTGAGCATGACTGATAGTAATAAGCGATTGTAGTGAAAAACAGAAAGTTACTACAAGTAGAAACAATTAACAACAAAATGGGATGTGTTATGATAATAAAATACTTACACTCATCAGTTGGGCAAGACCCCTTTGCAGGACGACTTCAACACTAAGCCGAGGCAAAGATTCAAAGGTTTGAATTGTTGAAGCATCGTGTAAGGTTTGGTCAAGTAATTCCTTCCCAATGTTGCCAGCGATGCGAAGGGGCTCACTTAAGCCAGTCGAGCGAGTAGGGGTTAAACTAGCAGAAGGAGGAATTGATGAGGGAGTCAGCTGTGGGATGGTGATGGGTTGGTCAGGTAGTCTCCCCTGACTGGTTGATATTGTCCTTGCAACTTTGCTTGGAGGGTTTAAGCTACTTCCCTCCCCAAGTTTCCTCTTTTGGGCAGAGGTAGCGTTGAATTGCTTGAACATATCCAAATCTACAAAAGAGTGAAGCACAAGATTTGTTAGTAAAAATTGAACAATATGTAGATAAATAAAAATTTTACTACTACCAGACAAATCTACAGATTCCATACAACCATTCTCGATGAAAGTTAATTATAACAAAAGATCAAACTATGGTTACTAAACCTAAGTTTAGAATTTGATCAAGAAAGTCGTCCTCTTCTTCACATGATGAGCTGAAATCTCTATGGAGTTCAATGGACTTTCCTTTCCCCGGCTGTATAGGAATGACACATCTACGCTGGTCCTCCAGAAGTGGTTCCCTAATATGAGGTCTCCTGGTCTAAGAGAGTAGGGAGATGGTTCAGGAGAAAACTGATCGGTCACTACTTTAGTGTCAGCGTTTGACTGGTCAGTTGCGTTCGCTTCTTCAGTAGTGTTGTCTCCTATGATGTTTTGATTGCTTGGTAACAACCCCACTATCTGAAGATTGTCAACGTTGACCAACTCTTTTACATTTTTCTCCTCGGTAGACATGTTAGCTAGTTCTTCTGCTCGGGAACACATTTCCTTGGTAGACAGAGGTTGGTGGAACGGACCCGCATGTGTGAAGGCCAAGTTATTAACCTTAATATCTGAAGTCAGAACATACTCTGTATAGTATTTTCTTGGATTTGATTTATGAGCAATACCATGGAGGTATTTGATCCCTTTATGCCTGTGGAATAGGTGGAAAAAACTTGTATTCTTGTGGCTCGGGTTGGTCCTAAAGTCAAAGAGGTAGTGCACTTCATGAGAAGTGGGTGGATCCCAACCTTGCAAGAAGTATAGAATGTATAAAGCAGATAATGCTTGAATCCCATTGGGAGCAATCTGGAAAGGGGAGACGTTGAAGTAATCCGCTACTGAACGGAAGAAAGGGTGCAGCAGAATAGTAGCTCCTACAAATACATGGTATCTAGACCAGGCACAGTAAGGTCCACCAAGCTTGTTGGCTCTTTGATGAGGTCGCGGGCATATCACGTTTACCCCTTTCAAGCCCGAAGCTTGAATGTGTTTATCGAACATGCTGGAGTTAAGTTTGGAAGGTTTGGCTTTGAACCAAGAAGGTGTTTCGTCTTCGTCTTTTCTTGGTTTTTGAACAGCTGACTGTTGAATCTCGTAAATTTTTGGATGATCTTTCTCCGGGGTTTGCTGGATTTTTGTATCTGGCGAGGCGGTCTTGAAGAAGATGTAGTTTGGACTTCACTACGTTCCACTACCTTCTGTGCCGCTCTGCGAGCCACTTGAGGGTCTTGGTCTTGAGGAAGTCGATTGGATTTCTTCACCCTCATTTCTGGATGTTCAGCCTATTGGTTGAGAAACTGTTCTTCGTGAAGGAAATACAAGGCTGACCGGGGAAGGATCTTTATAAGGCGACGAAGGCGATCTTCGGGGGTGCGACTGCTAGGGGATTTGGATGAAGAGTCGCTACTTTGAGGAGTGTCGCTTGATTGGGGAATTAAAGTGTCAGAGTTTGTATGGTGGTCACCTCCCCCGTAGTCGAAGCGATTCATCTACAAAAAAAGAAAGTATGGGGAGATGAGTAACCAAACAAACACAAATTAATCAATGCAAAGGAAAAATATTTATTTACTGCTTGGAAAATATTTTTCTGGGTAGTAAAAATATATTCTACTCCCCAAAATAAAAGTGTATGAGGGAAAAAGAAATTTTGATGCCTAAAATGCATGGGGCATTTTTTGCAAGCCCAGATGCTTAGGGGCATTCATGTGTCCGAACGAATGCATGCACATGGTCGAGCGAATGGGCGTGCCTCCGAGTGGTCCACGTGAAGCCGAGCGGATGGTGTGGCGTGTCCTCCAAGTGCTCCATGTGATGCCCGAGTGGATGGGCGCGGTGTCTGAGTGGAGGTGTGCCATCTGGGTGAATGTTTGTGCACCCGAGCGGCTGGGCTAGTCTGAGCAGCAGTCCTTGCATCCAAGCGGCTGATGAGTCCGAGCAGATGCACATGGTGTCCGAGCATATGCACGTAGTGTCCAAGGGATGGCGTGGCGTGTTCGAGCAGATGCACGTGGTGACCAGGCAGATGCCGTGGTGTCTGATCGGCTGGGTTAGTCCGAGCGGCTGGAGGTGTGCATCCGATTGGCTGGGCTAGTCCGACCAGTTGCATGGTGTCCAATCGGTTTAGGGGCATGTCTGAATTATTCAAAAAGAGGGTAATGACCGATCGACCATGTGCTTACTTTCTAATAGACCATTTTTCGAGAAGACCCAAATCTCAAAAGGCATGGACACAAACACATTTTTCTCACTCATAGTACACTACAACAAGATCAAAATGTGGGATTTAAAAGGTTTATAAAGTTCTAGGGATCCTATTTGCTCATCAAATACCCATAAACCCAAATATGCAATTTGGGGTGAAAATTTATTTTTCTTCAAATTTTCATGAAATTGGAGACAAAATTGATTTACCCATAGCCTAAACTACATCAAAATAACCACAATATGCATCATTCACCAAAGATTCATACACAAATCCAAGAGTATTTTCTAAAGAGGGTTTCAGCATACAAGGAATTTTTCAAGCTTTAAGGAAAAAAAAACCTACAAATGGAGGTGAGGAAGAAGAGCTTACCTAGATGTCTTGAATAGGTGTTGATTTTTTGAGGAACCCTTGGATCTGCTTGAAGAAAATTGGAGCCTTCTTGGAGATCTTGGAGGATTTCGGCCAAGAGGGGGAGAGGCTTTGGGAGGTCACGACCAAAATGCTTTTCCTTTTTTCTTATGGATTGTGAGCAGTTATGGGTCTATTTAAAGGGAAGAGTGGAAATTTTCACTTACCTTTAGACTCTTGGAATTCTCTTGGCTATTCTCTCTCCCACGAGTGGGAGCAATTAACTGCAATGGTCGTGGTCTGGTTAGATGTCATGGTTTATTGCAGAGGCGGGAGAATGTGTAAAGTCAGTTTTTTTTTTATGCCGTTAGTAGTTGGAGAAAAAAGTTTATTATGTGAGTATATCATATAATAAACTTGGGGGGGAAATGTTATCCCCAAAATTTGAAAACGATGACGTGGCAATAAAAGTGACAAGTGACAAGAAATGGTCGGGTCAAAGGTTTTAGATTAATCTGGTGATATTACTGACATGGAAATTGTTTATCTGGTTTAGAAGTGATCTGTCCGACCTGATAGAATTTATGTCCGACCGGTAAAGATTTTCGACTAACCAGTCACCTGTCTTGGCTGACCAGTGGAGTGTGTGGCCGACCAATGGTGTGTGTGGCCGACTAGTGGAGTGTGTGGCCGACGAGTCAAGTGCTTTGGCCGACCAGTGAAGCGTTTGGCCAACCGGTGGAGTGCATGGCCGACTAGTCAGCTGTTTTGGCCGACCGGTCGAGTGTTTTGGCCGACCAGTATTTCTTCAAGGAGTGAAGTTGATCGACTAAATAGATCATCGTTATGTAAGCGAAATTCCAGTAACGACTTCGGCTAGAATTAGACGCACCTACGCGGGAATCTCTCAGATTATCCCAAAGAAGTTGCATATTGTTGTATTTTAAATGTTATTATTGATTAAATATTGTGAGCGTAACAGAAATATCCCGATTATGATGGATTTTGGTTTGTACGATCCTGGGCCTATAAATACAAAGCTCATGGCATCATTGAGGGGATTCAAATTCTGATTTTCGTAAGAGAGTATTCTGAAAGAAATATTGTATTTTTTTCATTTACACTGAAGAAACTAAGGTTCATCTGATCTTGAGTGTTGATCCATAAATCATAACTCTAAGTGGATTAGGCTATTACCAACATATTGGGGCTGAACCACTATAAAAATCATCAGTGTTGTTTTTTCTCTTGAAGGTTCATTGTAGTTTTGACGTCTACTCGTCGTTGGCCAAAATTGTGGTAAACACAATTATATTGTTTGCCATGTTCCCATTTTTATTTCTCCTCCCTATGAGTTATTGTTGTATGTATTGACACCACAATGTGTGGCCGCCTTAACTCTTCAGCCCAACGGGGAAACAATGGAATAAGGTTTTAATGCACCTTACTGTGTTGATGGCTAGCCGGAGGAGAACCCATGAGATTTTATATTATATGTGTAACAAGACCTGTAGGCATTGGCCTAATCAAACAGTGTGCACAATATTAAGGGGCCCAAAAATTTAAAAAGAGGTTGTGTATTCCGGTTAACATTGAGTAATCATTAGCATATAGTTGTCTTGTGTTGCAGGTAGAGAAAGAAATGAGTGAATGACAAATGAGAACTGAAGCATGGTCTTGACCCTGATTTGTACAAATGAACATATCGACCTTTTGTGGGTTATTTCAATTTATCAGTGTGTATTTTGTAATAAAGTGTGAAGTTATGTTTTGAAAACAAATTGGGTTATTTAATACTTATGTATAATATGTTTGAGACACACTTTATGTTTAATGTAAATAATGTGAAATAAGTTTTCAAAAAAAAAAATCCAGACTTCCACTGAAAGTAATTATGATATAGTTTAAAACCTAACACCTCAGATATGGTTTTAACTAAAATAAGTGAGGGTGTTACACCCAGGCCTATGCCCTAGGTATGTGACCATAGAGTCACCTGCAGTCCTCACCCTTAGCTCTAAGTAACTAGCCATAGAGCTAGCCCAACACCATTGGTTTTCCAACAACCATAGAGTCGGCCAACATAATTGTACGTTGCTGATTTAGGCCTAAGCCTTTCGACCACCGTGCAGCGTGCTTCTACCGTCCTTGACTAATAAGTCAAGCCCTGATCTAGGTATCCAAACTTCATTACAGATATAGATATGAGTAGGCATATCCCAACAAAACGAGCATGCATGTATGTTAATCACATAACACCACTGAGTAACCGAACTCATAATACTAATCATACCTATTTAATGGGGCCTCAGGCCCTAACCACGGAATCCATGCAACAAACATGAAACACTTAAGCAGGTATAGAATATTCAAGTAGGATCAATCAACATGTGAAACTTAAACGTAAACGTTCTCAGGGGCCCAAGCCCTAATCATAATTATTGATAACAATCGGGCCAAGCCCTGATCACATATAACACGTATTGGGTGCAATTTTCTTACCTCAGGTTGGAGTATAACGTAAATAAGAATGACCCTCGAGAATGGTCCCGGTTCCGAGCCCCTAGCGATAACCTAGTCATAACCATAATATAGGATTCCATCAATAACGAGCAAATAAAGGTTTTCGGACCAATTCCTAGCCTCCGGGGCCTCGAATTCCACTAAATCGGGTAGTAGAATCGATCCCGAGCCGTAAGGAAAAGGTTCCCGTTATTAAAAACTCACCAAGGCCAAAACTGCCCAAGTGGACCGCAACCTGCCATTGAGGATCGCGGTGCGCCCCCTCTAATCCGAGGCCCCCTCCCCCCGCCAAAGGGATGCGGGCTGCGACTTGCCCAAGAGGGTCGCAGCGCGCATCCCAAACAGAGGCCTCCCAGGGCCTTGGGTTCAGATGAGTCATGACCCCTCAAGAACAAAGCCATAACTTGGCCCTGCGAACCCAAAATTTCCTCATTTTCCAACAGCCAATTTCAACCCAAACTATCCCAATTTCACCCCAAAAACATAATTCAATCACCACAACAATTCTAACATCTTCCCAGCAGCAAACCAAATAATAATTTAGTTATAAAACTCATCAAAACACCATATTTACTCTCGAGCTACAAGGTTCAAAAACACCTCAAGAACAACCATGATTCTACTAAAATTCAGTTACAACAAAGAGATTGAATTTTTACCTTAGTTGTGAATAAAGATCCCCTAGCCACAAGCTATCCAAATCCCAATCCCAAGCCTTCAATTCTTTGGTTTCTAGCCAAAATCCCCTTAGTTCTTCAACAACTAGTTTAAGGATGCTTAGAAAGAAAAAGAGAGTGAGATGAGAGAGGGAGTTGGTTCAGAGAAAGTCTTAACGTTCTATTTCTTTTTTTTTTCCTAAGGCTTAAGTGACTTAAGCTAGTCCCGAGGCTCGGGGTACCAAAAATGTCCCCGGGGGAAAATTTGTCAAATTCTCCAGTATTCCCTCCTAAACTCCTTAACTCCAAATATATCTCCAATTATTCATTCCCATTACTCGATAATCCAATTAAATTCCAAATACCCAAAATACCCCTTGACTCGCCCCGAGTCGGGTATTGGGTCCCGTTGTGACTTTCTCACTAACTTGCTCCTTAAGATCCTCTCGTGCCGAGTAACTCAAATAAACCCACATAATAATGTGGTCTCATACATATATAAAAAATATGCACATATATAAAATTATGCCCATAACGGGTCAAATTACGAAAGTTGCCCTTCTAATAAGAAACAGGCCTACATGCATATTTAATACCCCTAAATATGCACAATTAGTTATATTATCATATAACTCACATAATCACAATCAAATATATTAAATAAACATATAACTCCATATATTGCCATCCTAGCCCCCTAATAAAGGCCTTAAGCCTTATTAGGTAATTTTGGGACGTTACAAGTGTTAGGCTGCCTCCCCTCGAGAAGGGTGTCTAGTTCTTCAGACTCGGTCCTCTCCTCCTGACGAGCCTGCTCCTTCTTCACTTTTTCCACGTCTGCCTTGGCTGCGACCTCCACCACTTTGATGTGGGTGAGGGCCAGCTCCTTCCTCAGGGTGGGATCCCTCTTGCATTGTAGCCCCTGGAAGCTAGGGGTATCTATCGACTGGTTTGCAGCAATCAACCTGACTAGCCAATGATTCTCCGTAGTTATGAAGCCCCCCACATCCAGCTCCTCGGCACTCAGACCCATTTTCTAAGATTGTTAGTGTCCAATAAACAAAACTAAAGGCTGGATAGAAAGTGGAGAAGGGTAACTTACCCACACGATGGAAGTCCAAAACCAAAGCGGGGTTCTTCTCTAGGAGGAACCCGGATGTCATGAACCACTAGTGCCTGACCTCCGGGGGTGTTTCCATGTGTTGAATGGAGCCAAACTGAGACCGCGGGCTTTCAGTATGTAAAACCCGTCCCACGTCTTGTCTTTTGAGTTCAATTGCGACCCAGTTTGTAAATACAACACTTCTGTGGGATTGGGCACTGGAATTTCCTTCGATGAGCAGAATATGCGCCACCCCACGAGCAATTTTTGTGCCTGCGAGAGAAGCTGGAAGGGTTCGATCCCCAAAAACTTGAGGAATCGTGCAAAGTAGTTGTGGAGTGGAGAGTAGCTTCCGTGCTAATATGGCCTATGCTCCAGGCCCCAAACATGCCAACGCCAGTATAGGCTTTCTCCTCCTTCAGGCCAGTCAGTTGTAGAAAAGTCCCGGAGTCACCTCTACTCCAAGGGCTTTCTCCAACTGGTGTAACATCCAGTAATTCTGGAACTCATTCTTCTCCTCGTCAATTTCCCACGTGTTTCCAATGGGAAGTTTGGACCCCTCCAGGACTACAAAGGGCCACCTAGAAAACGCCTTCCGCGTATAAAGTCAAGCCGTGATTAATGATCAGGGACCTAGAAGCGAAAAAAAGAATGAGAACCAAGAAGTTAGCACCAAAACTGAAGATAGTTGGTTGAGGTATGAGGGTTCTTCTAAAACTGCTTGGAGAGGTCCCATCCGGACCCAGATCCGGGATCGATAATCCCAAGATCTTGAGTCAGGAACTAAAGGTCAAAGGTTTTTCTAACTCACCCAAAACAGTCTTGAAGCGTCCAAATTAATATGAGTTGTCACCTAGAAAATCTATGGTTCATGCCTACCACAATCTTACCTAGAACCACCCTACACACTGGTCACGACCCTAATAGTTTTATGGTCGTAGGAATAACATGACAATAAAAAAAACTAAAAAGGAATTTAAATATGAGAAAATGAATAGAAAAATTAGTGCGAGGTATTAGATTTGAGATTCGTAGAGTTTCAGGCGACAAAGTCGAAAAAATCTCAGTCTTAAATCTGAGAAGATGATGTAGCAATTCGTCTGCTGGTTGAACCAGGACAAAGTTGTTTGTTGGTTGAATGGAAAAATGTCTCGTCGGAAACAAGTGGACTCGAAGGTGTATCAATCGTTGGAGAATCTCATCAGCAATGTTGGACATACGAAGCTCTCTTTACTCTCTAGTTTGACTGTATGGGATGAGTAAAGTTTGGAAATGAGCCTGTCGAGGTATTTATAGAGTAAAAATCCACTATTTGATCCAACGGTCCACAGTGAGGATCCGAAGATTATCCCCATCTGACGGTCATGGATGATGTAGGGGCATTAATTGGCCTAATCGAATACTAAATCGTGGATTTGTCAATCCACGATCCGCACGTACCTCATCCAACGGTCCATTTTAAAAATCTTAAGATTATCCCAATCAAACGACTCCAGATGGTGCAAAAGCATTAAACAACCCACTTGAGTACCCAATAAACCTTTTTCGTACAGACAGGACGTCTCGAGAATTGCGTTGGCACCCATCATTCACCTGGGGAATCAAAAGCTCCTTTCCAGATCTTTAGGGCTTAAGCAGCGCAGACGCACCATCAACTTGAAGACACGTGTCTGAAACGTTGAGAATTTGAAAGGATGGGAATCACCCAAATGGCCCACAAGTAAATGAACCCGACTCTTGGTAAATGAAACATGATATTTGAAATTGATCAGGGAGAGCGAGGAAAGTCTCCACCATACGAACACGGATGAAGACTTGGGGGGGGGGGTAAATGTTATCCCTGTTTTCCACCTGTGACATGTGGCATGACCCAATGGGTCTGTGGGTCTGAGCCCATCCTGAACCTGGTGAACGGGGAAGGATAAAACACTAGATAGGCCAAGCACCATCGAACCCAACAACATTCAATGGGCACAAGCATAACAAAGGAATCGGGACTAAGATGCAGGCCCGACTCATCTTCCCGACCCCGAGCAACCTGCATCCTCTGGGATGCCAATTTAGGTGGCAGACTAATTGATCGATGGAGATGGGGCTTATCAAGAATCCAGGGGAGATACTCAATGTCACGATGTCCATCTTGGCAAATGAACCTGAATCTTGGTGAACGAACCAGGACTCCGGTAAACGAACCTGGACCAGACTTTCGGATAGGGCAAGCCTTGCTTTCCCTAATGCTAACCTGTCCCCATGAAATCCAGAAGTTAGTCTCCTCAACTAACCTGCAGAAGAGGATACGCACGGAACATGCACTGTTCCTAGGAAACAGTACTGCCACTACTCTGACAAATCTTGTCCCCAGAATCCCCTTAAAAGCTCATGCGGACCAGTCCGTGCTAACGTACAATGGGCTGCTGTAAGGCTTGGCCACACCTGAGCTGGCCCAATGGCCCCAGATTAACTACATCTTATTATGTAACATTCTTTGTATTGTGGCTCCAATAGCGAGCAAACTGTAATTACATCCTTATTGGGCCCGGATTAATCCAGTCCAAGCTCACTGCGCTTGACCGCCTATAAATAAGGCTAGTTGTGCACTGTAGCAGGGATCCCAGATTTTCTCTTATAATCAAATACTCTACTAAAACTCGTAGAAAACTCCATTGTCAAGAACTCTCTAAAGCCTAATACTATTGACTCGTGGACTAAGGCTCATTAACGCCCCAACCACGTAAAAACTGTGACTATTCATCTCTAATTCTTTCTTTTCATCTTTTACTTCTTAATATCTTTCTAGTTTTCGAAAAACTCGGTAAACACCACTCTATTAAATAGGTAAGTAGTTAATGTTGGACAAACTAATAACTAGTTATTGTGTAATATTGTTTAGATTCTAATAGATTAATAACCTATTATATCATTGTGTTATGTTTTTCAATTTTTTTCTTTGAACATATTTCAGACATATATATATATAATTACATATACACAAATATTGTATACTACATACATGTATACATTATGTATATTAAAATCCTTTTAAAAATAATGCACGCAAGAAAAATGGTAATAAAAAAAAAGTTTATATATTTTTACACCCTATGTTTTGTTGCATTATCTATTTGGAACTTGTATTTTGACGAATGAAAATTTCAGGTTATATGGTTAATAATGTACTCTATTTCATCTATATGGCAAATTTAACAGGCATCCCAAATATATGTCATTTTGTATAATTTTGACTATAATACCCCTTTCATTAAACTTCTCACACTCTCTCACATTAATGTGCACCAATGATTAATTTTTGTGTTCTACGTAAACAATTTAAGGCTTTAAATATGCTAAACATGTAGATCTCGAAAAAATTCTAAGATTAAAAAAATCAACTAAAACGGACATTTAAGAAAAAAGTTATGAATAACTAAAATTTTGTCAAATTTCAGCGTAGAGCATTGATATAGGATCAATTACCATCAATTTTGCATCATTTTGGCAAAAAGATGTTATTTCGATGCTTCTTCAATGCAATTGTGATGCATCCAAAAAATTTGATTTTTTTGGCCAAAACAGTGCAAATTCGATGCAAATTCGATGGAAAATCGATGCAATCTTGAAAACTTGATTTTTTTTTGTTGTTGCCAAAACGTGCTTTTTCGATGCAAAATCGATGTTGCTTCGATGCAATCATGAAAAGTTGATTTTTGGCCAAAATAGAGGAGGTGTCCTTTAAAGGGCATTCTTTGTATTTGAAAAATTATTCAAAGGCAACTTTATTGTAATCTTTATATTTAATGAAAATTAATATTTCAAACGTATTATATAATTTAAGAAATCAATTTTTTTTTACAGAAATAAGCTGAAAAAATAAATATAAAATATTAAACACAATACAATTAACATAAAATCAATTAGAATAACAAAATAATAATAATTTAATATAACATATCAAACGACAAAATAATAAACTTAAAAATGCTAAAATTTTTAAAAATTTATTACATATTTGTATGAGATAATACATAGCTAATCCTATAAAAAAAATGGAAAAAGTTAACAAAACTATATTTATGTGAAAAGTTTTAAAAACCCATGATGTTATTTCCATTAATAATGGTGAGCCATACTCTTTATATAGTCTATACGGGAAATCAGTCATTTCTTCATTTAGTTAGTGGCAATATGACGTTGTTAATGGGGACATTAGCGTCAGTACCTAACTGATGCTAAATGAAGGTTTGCGTCAGTGGGGCACTGACGCAAACACTGTTAGACCCCAATAATACACAACTTCGTTCCCAATTTCTATTTGACCTAAAAACTTCTAAAAGAAATTCTCTACATGAAAACCCTCCACACCAGTGGCGCCTCCGACTTTCTTGACTCATTTTGGTGAGTTTTTTTTTCCATTTTTTTTTTCATATTTAAGGTTAAATTGATGAATATAATATGTTTATGAACCTTATACATGATTTTTTTTGAATATTTTGTATAGATTTTTATTCTTGGTGAGAGTTGAGGTTGGATTTCCTTTTGCAGGAGGCACTTGGTGGTGGTCGTCGAGGTTGTGGGGGTGGCTAGGGTCGTGGGAGTGGCTGGGGTCATGGGAGTGGCTTGGGTCGCGGGGGTCAAGAGGGTAGTTGGGGGCAGGGGTCACATAGAGTCGCTGGTTGGGAGCTGAGTCAATATTTGCGCAGTATTTTTTTTATTTTTTTAAATGTAGCATTTGCATCAGTGCCTAACTGTCACAAATGCCATATTTGTGGCAGTTCTTCACTGACGCAAATGACAGCCTGGTTTGCGCTATGGGATTTCGCGTTACATATAAAATTGATGTAAAAACTCAATTGTGGCAGTTAGAAACTGACGCAAATGCCTTTTTTTGTAGTAGTGTTCCTGAGTTGATAAAATCAGCTGAATATATCGGCCTAAGGGTCCAAAATAATAAAATGCCCCTAAGGTCAAATTTCCATCTCAAAGTCCACTAAGGGAAAAATTGTCATTTTACTCTCTTGTCTTACATTACACTTATAGTTCCCAAATAATTCTGCCAAACCTGGAATATCACCATTTTCCTGGTAACTCACCGAATTACCAAAATAACCCTTTGCTCACCACGAGCCGGGTATAAATCCCCTGTTGTGACTAAACCGCTTTCTTGCTCAAAAGAACCGACTCCTGCCGAATGTCTCAAATATATCCACATAATAATATGGCCTCAATCATATTATATCATATAATCACAATTATACCATCAGTGGGTCAAAGTTACAAATATGTCCCTTTAAATAAAAGCGACTTATTTCGCACATTTAGTACAACTAAACAAGCATAATCAATCATATAATAATATAACCAATGCAATTCACATAATCACATAAATATTCAATTAATTCACATATAAAAACATAATATTCCAATAATTCCATGTTGGCCCCCCTAATCAAGGCACTAAGCCATATTAGGAATTTTGGGACGTTACAACTATCCCCTGCTTATAGAAATTTCGCCCTCAAAATTTATCTGAATAACTCGAGACACTGATCTCACATGTCTGACTCTAATTCCCAGGTCACTTCCTTGACCTTGTTGTTCCTCCATAATACCTTAACAAAAGGTATGGTTTTATTCATCAATACTCTGTCCTTCTTATCCAAGAGCTGAACTGATCGCTCCTCATAGGACAAATCTGTCTGTAGCTCCAGATCCTCATAACTCAACCCATGAGTTACATTTGACACATATTTCCAAAGCATTGAAATATGGAATATGTTATGAACCCCTCACAGTGATGGGGTAGAGCCAACCTATAGGCTACCAGAACAATCCTTTCCAGGATCTCAAAAGGTCCCACGAACCTAAGGCTCAACTTGCCCTTCTTCCCAAACCGCTTCACCCCACTCAATGGTGAAACACGGAGGAAAACATAGTCCTTTACTAAACAACTTTAATGGTCAAAAGGACCGACTCCTGCTGAATGTCTCAAAAATATTCACATAATAATGTTGTTTATCATATAATATCATATAATCACAATTATACCCTCATTGGTCAAAATTACAAATATATCCTCTTTAAATAAAAGCGGCTTGTTTTGCACATTTAATACACCTAAACATGCATAATCAGTCATATAATAATATAACCCGTGCAATTCACATAATCACATAAATATTCAATTAATTCACATATAAACACATACTATTCCAATAATGTCCTCTTGGCCCCCTAATCAAGGCACTAAGCCTTAATAGGAATTTTGGGACGTTACAAAAACATATTTTTAGGCACAAACTATCTAACGATGCAATAACGATGCGGTAACGATGGCTAAAAAACATAGTTTTTAGGCCAAAACGAGGTAATGACGATGCGGTAACGATGTGTTTGCGATGGTGGATTGAAAACATATATTTAGGCACAAACTATATAACGATACAATAACGATGTGGTAATAAAACTTTTGTGATTGTGGCTTTAAAACATGGTGTTTTTTTTTTTTGTTGACAAAATGATGCAATAATGATGGTGTAACGATGCGTTTTCGATGGTGGCTTAAAACCATGGATTTTAGGTCAAAAAAATGTGATAACAATGCGGTCACTACAAGAAAAAGACTCTACAGCGACAACATCTATTGCGACGACTCTAAAGTCGTCGTTGTATGTAGTTGAAATCCATAAAAAAATCATTTTTTAATATATTAACAACACACGACCAGACCCTCCAAATTTCTGGTACCCTACAGCGACGACCTATCATTGCTTTAGGGTGCCAGGAATTTGGAGGGAACAATAGGCGGGAACTGACTCTACGGTGACGACCCTTAGAGTCCTCGTCAAAAAAAAGAGGGAAATATCTTTGTCTATAGCGAGGACATGTCGTCACTATAGGGTACAGAAGGAACTTGACCATCAAAAGTTGGTTGTCAATTTTCACTCCCTATAGTGACGACATGTCGTCGCTATAGAGACCCATTTCATCCAGTGAGCAGTTAAATTTTAGTGTATAGCGACGACAAGTCGTCGCTATAGTGTCTCACCGTTTGAGTGAAATGATGCGTTCAACCTCGGTGACGACTTACTTATACTCTATAGCGATGACATTTCATCGCTATAGAAACCATTGATATAACTTCCTAAGCGTCATCTTCTTCCCAATTTTCCACTCTCTTAAAAAATTACAGAGAGTAAAAAACGGTGCCATCCATCGCCCTCCACCGCCCCACGGTGTCCCAGCCTCGTTTTGGGACCTCTCCGCTGCCCCCACTGTTGTTCTTGGCAATCCTCCTCCCTATTGTGCTTTTGAAAATGTTTTTTTATTAATATTTGTGGTTATTTAGTTTTTGGTAAAAATGAGTTTTTGATGTTTTTTTTTTCTTTTCTTTTTTCAAATGATAGAAGAATCTGCTCCCTCTGTGTTGCTCATAATGTAGAGATCCTCCCTTCGGTATTGTTTTTAATTTTTTTTTTTTTTTTTTTGGTTTGGTGATTGATGAATGTATTGATGTATGTTGAATTTATATTTTATAGGTGTGTGATTAGTTATTTACATAGTGTTAATTTTTTTAGATTATTTTAAATACTTAAAGAATTATTATAAGAATATTTTTTTGTTAATTTGATTATATTTATGTTTTTTTAAGATGAAAATGTATATTTGTATATTTATTTATTAATGTTTTAAGAAAATGATGAATGTATGTTATAAAAAAAATGTTAGGTTCGATGATATAATTTTTTTAATCGTATGTTAGGTTAGATAAATCCATGTTAGATGTTTAATGTTATTTAAGATTATATTTTATAGGGAAATGTTGATGAATTTATTGATAAATGCATGTTAAGATTTTGTATTATTTATTTATAATATGTTTTTTGTTGTTGATATGTGAATTTAAATGATTTTATTCAATTTCATGTATGTTCTGGAACTAATTTTGTATTTTTTATGTAGATTTTAAATTTTGGGATATGTTAGATTACAGTCGTTATGCTGCCGAAATTTTAGTAGATTTAGAAAAACTAAACATTACAAAATAGTTTTAAAGTTAGCGTGATTAAACTTTTTAATTAACAAATTTTAAAGAAATTAAAAAAAATTATAAAGTGTAAATTAAAATAATAATTTTATAAGTATAAAATTTCATTAATATTTTTTTATGAAATAAGTAGAAATTAAAATAATAATCTTTAATGGTAAATTAATAAATTTATAACTAAATATTTGTTTATTTAATTGACTTTATAATATACTCATAAAATTTGATAATATATGTAGATAAAATAGGTAATTAAGTTAACTTTACTCTTAAAATTAAGTTAAAATTAAAATAATAATTTATAAATAATAAAACATTATTGTTATTTAAAAAATAAATAAAAAGTGAAAATTATAATAAGAATATGATAATTATTAAAGAACATAATAATAATTATAATTAAATATTTGTTTATAAAATGAAACTTTATAATACTTTCATAACTAACAACAATATATATTCATAAAATTTGATAATATATATTCATAAAATTTAATAATTTATTCATAATTTACTTAAAAAAAAAATTAGTGCTTTGGTGATAAAAAAAATTATTACCAAATAGAGGTAGTTTTTTTTTTATGATTATCACATTGTGATAATTTATTTTCCACTTGAATCAGTTATGGCGATTGACAAGAGTTGGATAACTAATAGAC
The DNA here is from genome assembly GCF_963169125.1 of Humulus lupulus. Taxonomy (NCBI): domain Eukaryota; kingdom Viridiplantae; phylum Streptophyta; class Magnoliopsida; order Rosales; family Cannabaceae; genus Humulus; species Humulus lupulus. The sequence continues at coordinate 55,505,877 of NC_084799.1, forward strand.
GATGTAACTCTGATGAGTTTTGGAATGATCTTCAAGCATTTATATGAATGGCCAAGAATCATGTGAATGCTTCGGGAGAAGTCAGGTGTCCATGCATTCATTGTGTCAATATGCTGAGTCTGAAACTGGATGTGGTAGAGGCTCACATACACAGATATGAGTTTCTGCAGTGATATGTGAGGTGGACCTACCATGGTGAAGTTGATATTTCTCCAGTAGTGGACGACGGGGCTCCAGTGACTGATGAGATGATTGACATTATCGATGATGTTATTGGTGAACAAGAAACTAACGAAGAAGCTGTAAATGATAAGATTTCATATGGTGGTGGCAATAGTGCAGAGAATCAATTTGATGACTTGTTTCAAGAGGTTGAAGCTGAGTTATACCCTGGTTGTACTTGGTTGTCTTCCTTGAACTTCTTGGCAAAGATGATGCACAAGAATGTTATGAATAAATTGACAAATAGTTCCTTTGATGAAATTTTGAAGTTTATGAATTTGCATTCTTAAAGGAGAATAAGATTTCAGATTCATACTATGAGTCTAAGAAAAAAATAAGGAAGTTAGGGTTAGGTTATCAATCAATTCATGCTTGCAAGTACGATTTTTGTTTGTTCTGGAAGGAGAATTCTAAAAAACAGAGTTATCCTGTATGTGGTGAGAGCCGATGGGTTGACAAAGGAATAAAGGGGAAAAAGGTCGCCCACAAATTGTTGTTATACTTCTCTTTGAATCCTATGATGAAACGTCTTTATGGTTCAAGGCATACAACAAATGATATGACTTGGCATAGTACGGGATGATCGAAAGAAGATGGTGTGATGCACCATCCTATTGATGGGGGTGCTTGGGAATAATTTGATTCAAGATATCCAGATTTTGCCAAAGAACCCAAAAACATTCGATTGGGTTTGGCTACTGATGGTTTTAATTCATTTGGTAACATGAGTCTATCTTACAACATGTGACCTGTAATATTTTGCACGCATAATATGCCTCCTTGGTTGTGTATGAAATAATCATCATGCATGTTGACCTTATTGATTCTAGGTCTGAAATCATCTGGGAAGGACATGGATGTCTTTTTGAAGCCTGTGGTAGACGAATTGAAGAAGTTGTGGGATGAAAAAGTTCAAACCCGAGATGCCACAATGAACAGTGTATTCAGAATGTGTGCAGCACTATTATGGACTATCAATGATTTTCTGGCCTATAGTAGCTTGTTTGGTTGGAGTGGCCAAGGATATATGGCATGTCCTTCATGCAACGAAGGCACTCCTTCATGTCGAGTAATTGGGAAGACGATTTATGTTGGTCATAGAAGATTCTTATCTTTAACGCATAAGTGGAGGAAGTCGCTTGTTTGATGGGAATTATGAAAAAAGACGTCCTCCAAGTAAATTCAATAGTTAAGACATACTCGAACAATTAGCGCATGTTTCAGATCATTTGCCGGGTAAACATGTCAGTTTCAGATTTGTGGAAAGAAAGTGAGTGTAATGCCCTGGATAGCCAAGACCATTACACTGTGTGTATTTTAAATAGAGAAAGACTTGCCAATCAAGTCATTTGGACGTAAACATGTTTCTAAAATCAACTGACAGATTAGGGTTAAAAGATTTTGATCATACAATGGTTGACTTTCATTAAAATAAGAGTTTGATACACGGGATCCCAAAAATAATGTTTATAAGGTGGTTACAACCCTAAAAAGTAAATACAATTGCAGATAGTCTAATTGGCAAAAATACAATTTTGGCTTTAGTCCCTGTCAATCCCTTGGTCGTGGTGGTCGAGCAGGTGCCGATGTTGTAATGACCCAAAATTACTAACAAGGCTTAAGAGCCTTGATTAGTGTGCCGGGAGGGCATAACTAGATTAGGTGTGATTTAAATAATTAAATGCATGGTTATGTGATAAGCATGCTTATATGATTATTTGGGTACATGAGTTGCTTGATTATGTGTATTAGTAAGCATGTAGGCCCTGATTAGAGTAAAAGGGAATATTCGTAATTTTGGCTCGTTGAGGGCATAAATGTATTATTTGTGATAAATTATTGAGACAACATTATTATGTGGATATATATATATATATTTGTAGCTTGTGACTCAAGGCGATCCTAATGAGCAGTTTAGCGAAAAAGTCACAGTGGGGATTTATACCTGACTCGGGGGAGCCTGGGGGTATTTTCTGGGAATTTGGGAAATATATTGGAGGCTATTTGACATTTAGGAAAATAATTGGTGATTATTTATGTGTCGGGATGTAAGTGGTAATTATTAGGGACACTCGAGGAATTAGCGGGAATTGGAAACAATGACCAAAATGCCCTTAGAACGACTTAAAGGCTTGGTTATAATTGGGAGGGAAATATGGTCTTTTGGAGTTTAAAAAGATAAGATAAGTATTAATCTTCCTTTATACACTTATTGGAAGCTGTAGAATGAGTTAGAAGTTAAAGGAAAGAAGCAAAAAGGAAAGAAAGAAGAAAAACAGAACATCCATCTCACCCCTTTCTTCTCCATTCAGTTTCCTCCCCCTTCACCATCTCTTGAGGATTTTTAGAGCTGTAATTCAGAGAGAGCTTAGGCTGGAGCTTGGGGTTAGGATCCTTGGTGAAGCTAAAGGATTTAGCAGGAGTTAACTACTCAATTGAGGTAAGGTTTAAAGGATTCTGTTGAGTTTTCTAAACATTGCTAGAATGGATTTCTAAACTTGAGTTTTGGATGGAAATTTAGGGAATTGAGCTTTGGGAATTGAGGAGCTAAAGGCTGGAAGGGCACTAAGGACAACCTAAGGTCGAATTCTAAACTAAAGGTAACAATTCTGGGTTTGGTCACTTGAGTTTTTGGGCTGTTATGGTTTTTTCTGTTGAGTTTTTGAGCTTCAAGCTCAAACATGGTTTTTTTTTTTCTGTGATTGATGGTGCATGTGGCCAAATTTGGTGTTGTTGGTTCATGTGGGATGAGGTGTAGAGGATGGTAGGTCTATTTTGAAGTGTGGTTGAAGTTTGGAGGAGTTTTAGGGAGGTTTGGCTCGGGGAAATTCGAAGGAGAAAACTGAGTGTGTTGAGTTTGCTGTAAGTAGCGTTGTAGCTCTAGCCTTAGGGTGCTACAGCGCTAGGCTTGGGTTTCATGGGGGATTTCGACTCTGTTTGTAGTGCTGTAGCACCCACTTTGTGGCACTGTAATGCTACCCTGTTTCTAGAAGTGGATTTTTGGGTGTTTTCTTAGGGTTTTTGCCTGGGGGCTCGAGGTTTGATTCCACCACCCTGTTTGGTGGAATTAGAGCTTCCCGAGGGCTTGGGATTGGTCTCGAGGTTAGATTGCAGAATTGAAGTTTAGTGATGGTTCTAATTTATGGCTGTAACTAGGGGTACGCTAGGGCTTGGACGGGATTGCGCTTGAATGTTGATTTCACTAATGAAAGCTATCGAAATCAAAGGTAAGAAACTGCACCCGGTTATGTGAATATGTTGGGACTAAGAGCTCCCTATATTTGTATGTCATGTCATGAGATGGTATTATGCCATGGGAACATGTGATAAACGGCCTAAGAGTGCCGGAATCAATATTTGCGCACAGGGCCCAGCTCGACCACTGGTAGCTGAGGTTAATCAAGTAATCACTGAGCTTGGCCTAAGGGAGCCAGAGTCAATGGGTTGAACACTGGGCTCAGCCTAAGTGAGCCGAAGACAGTGACTTATATAGAGGGTGCAGCCTAAGGGTGTCGACCCTAGATATTCTGTGAAATGTTTATTGATGTTAAACTGATTGTTGGCTTGTAAATTGATATCACTGTTTACATGAGCGATATGATCTGTTTGTATCTAATTGATGATTCATGAAATATTTGAGTGTTGTTTATTGTTTATACTCTGTATTATAGTTTTCTTGCTAGGCATTGGCTCATGGGTGCTACATGGTGCAGGTAAAGGCAAGGGCAAGGTAGACCAGTCCTGAGTTGGAGAGCTTTGAGGCTGAATGTATATAGTCAGTTGATCGGCCATCACGGCCGAGGAGTGGCGTAGGAAGGGAGAAGCCTAAATATCTGTTTTGCCCTTAGAGTGGCCAGTAGCTGTACATATAACCTGGAATTTTTTTTGTATATTGTCTTTTAAACTCTATTTCTTTTGGGATCCCATGTACGAAATGTTTAGTTAAATGAAATGTATCTTTTATAACCAAAATCTTTTAACCCTAGTTCAATTATAGTTTCAGTAATACGTTTCTAATTAAATGACTTGATTAGCAAGTCTTGCACCTTTATAAATACACAGTGTAACGGTCTTGGCTATCTAGGGCGTTACAACTTGGTATCAGAGCGTCCTAGGTTTAAGGGTTCCTGAAGACTGGCTAGACATGTACATTCGCCGCTAAAGATAAGCTCGACTCAGGGTTTGCTAATTGTGCATACGTGTTTATATGCTTAAATGATTAGAATGGAATATGAATGCTGATATTTGTGTGATTAATAGGAAGCATGAGATACTAATAGGGCCTGGCCCTTGACTGTTGTGTGATGATATTGAGGCGTGCTTATTAACATTGTTGTTGTATGTGAATGAATGTTTGAATAAATTGTTATATCTTGATTGTTTGTGAATGATTGTGTTCCATTGGTGGATTTTGGAAAGGTTTTTACCTTATCATCATAATATGATTGCCAAGTCGGTGATTGCAGATTAACTTGGATAGATATACGTCCAAGGAAATCTACGTGACTAGCCGGCACTAGGTTTGAGACTAGAGATGATGACCAGGGTCAGACCCCTCCGCCAGTCCCTGAAAACTGGCAGCAACTTATGGCAGACATGTAAGCACAACTACAGAGCCAAGATGAGTAGATCCGACTTCTGCGATAGCAGGCTCCATCAGGGAGTGCTGCCCCTATTGTGCCACTTGCAGTGGTACCAGTTATACAGCCAGTAGAGGTTGGGAATAAATGGGAGTCATTGTACTAGTGGGCTAGGAAACAGCTTCCTCCAACTTTTGAGGGAGGTCCAGATCCACTGAAGGCTGAACAGTTGATGAGTATGGTCACTGCTATTCTGGATTTTATGAGGGTAGAGGGTCATGACAGAGTGGCTTGTGCTGCGTATATGTTGAGAGAGGATGCCTACATCTGGTGGGAAGTGGCATCACGGACCAGGGATGTTTCTACATTGAGTTGGGAAGGATTTAAAGATTTGTTTAGCCAGAAGTATTACAATGTTGCCATTAGGGCAGCAAAGGTTAATGAATTTGTGGGGTTGGTTCAGGGCAACATGACAGTTACAGAATATGCCCTGAAGTTTGACAGACTTATGAAGTTCGCACCAGTTCTTGTGCCTACTGATGCAGCTAGGCAAGACAAATTTATCAGAGGGCTTAATGCTATGGTAGCCTGAGATGTGAGGAATACAGCAGTTCCTGGGGGAACAACTTATGCCCAGGCTGTTGAGAAGGCTCTTACCGCTGAGGAAGCGGAGAACAAGATCCGGAGGGAGAGTGCAGTATGGAGGGAGGGTCGCAGGGCGGTGCCTCCATACTCCGGGTCTGGAAAGGGTGAAGGCCCTAGTGATCTAAAGAGGAAGACCCTTGATGCTACGACCGCTCCTTGTCTGGATAGGAGAGGTCGGGGTACTCAGGGTGGCCGTCAGGGAGGCGGTGATTCATGGAGAAGCTATCCTGAGCGCACGAGGTGCAGAAGATGCCATCCGGGCGAATTTCGGGCTAAGGCCTATTATGTGTGTGGGGTGGTAGGACACCTCAAGAAAGACTGTCAAACGATGAAGAAAGGGGAAGCAGGGAAGGTGGAAAGCTTGACTCCAGCTCGAGTGTTCACCCTGACGCATGCAGAGGCCGAGGCTAGTCCCTCAGTAGTGGCAAGTTAGCTTTCTAGCGCTGGCTCTCCTTTTACTGTATAGATTGACTATGGTGGTACGCATTCATTTGTTTCTAGTAAGATGATTGATAGACTGTGGAGACCTAGTGAGTATTATACTGCAAGGTTCGGGACTATATTGCCTACAGGAGAACTGGTAGTTTCTAGGAGGTAGATTAGAGCACTGCCAGTGATGGTTGATGGTAGGGAATTATCAGTAGACTTGATTGAGTTGGGTATGGAGGATTTTGACATGATTTTGGGAATGGATTGGTTGGTTAGATACGGAGCTACTATTGACTGTAGGAAGAAGATGGTGACCTTTGAGCCGGAGGGTGAGGATCCCTTTTTCTTTGTGGGAGTGGTGTATGGACCCCGCGTGCCCATGATATCACCGTTGAGAGCTAGGGATTTGTTACAGGGAGGATGTATGGGTTTTTTGGCTAGTATGGTGGATACCACTAGGGTTTTTCCAACAGGACTGGGGGAGACTAGACTGGTTTGTGAGTTCTTGGATGTATTCCCTGAGGATTTACTAGGCTTGCTGCCGCATAGGGAGATTCAGTTTGTTATCGAGTTGGCACCAGGGACAGAGCCAGTGTCGAGGGCACCATATAGAATGGCGTCGGTAGAACTGAAGGAATTGAAGATACAATTACATGAGCTTCTGGATTTAGGGTTCATCAGGCCTAGTTACTCGCCATGGGTTGCTCCAGTTTTGTTTGTGAAGAAGAAGGACAGAACTCTGAGAATGTGTATAGACTACAGGGAATTGAGCAAGTTGACTATCAAGAATAAGTATCCTCTACCAAGGATTGATGACTTGCTTGATCAGCTGCAGGGTAAGACGGTGTTCTTGAAGATTGATCTTCGATCTGGTTATCATCAGCTAAGGATCAAGGATGAGGACATACCGAAGACGACCTTCTGAACGAGGTATGGACACTATGAGTTTCTGGTCATCTCGTTTGGTTTGACCAATGCCCCATCAACCTTCATGGACTTAATGAACATGGTGTTCAAGGAATTTTTGGATCAGTTCATCATCGTCTTCATCAACGACATTTTATTGTACTGTAGATCAGAGGCAGAGCATGAGTTTCATCTTCCCCAGGTTCTACAAAGGTTGAGAGAGCACCAGTTGTACGCTAAGTTTAAGAAATGTGAGTTTTGGTTACCAGAAGTGACATTCCTTGGACATATTGTTGGTGTAGATGGGATTAAGGTGGATCCATCTAAGGTGGAGGCAGTTAGGGATTGGTCGAGGCCAAGGAACGCCTTGGAGGTTCGCGGTTTTATGGGTTTAGCGGGTTACTACAGACGGTTTGTGGAAGACTTCTCGAAGATAGCAGCACCGATGACATAATTGACATGGAAGAATTTGAAGTTCGTCTTGTTAGACAAGTGTGAGAACAACTTTCAAGAATTGAAGGGGCGACTTATTACTGCACCTGTGTTGAGTCTTCCTTCGTAGGAAGGAAAGTTTGTAGTCTATTGCAATGCGTCAAGGTTGGGTTTGGGTTCTATGTTGATGTATAATGAGAAAGTTATAGCTTATGCGTCACAACAGCTGAAGGAGTATGAGCAGCGGTATACTACCCATGATTTGGAGCTAGCAGCGGTGGTGTTCGCAATAAAGGTTTGGCGGCACTATCTGTATGGGGAGAATTGGGAGATATACATTGATCACAAGAGCTTGAAATACTTTTTCATACAGAAGGACTTGAACATGAGGCAGAGACGTTGGCTAGAGTTGGTAAAAGACTATGACTGTGATATTCTTTATCACCCAGGGAAAGCCAACGTTGTGGCAGAAGCATTGAGCCAGAGAAGCCCGGGCCAATTATATAGTTCCACCCAGATTTCAAGAAAGTTAGCTGGTGAGATGGACAGGGCGAGGATAGAGTTGGTGGTGGGCCGGTTGGCCAACATTACTCTGCAGTCGACCCTGTTAGAGCGGATTAAGGAAGGAAAGTTGGTAGATGCTCAGTTACTGGAGGTTAGAGAGAATGTCTTAGCGGGAGTAGCTAAGGACTATTCTATTTCGGAGGTTGGTCTGTTACGATATCACGGGCGGATTTGTGTCCCAACTGATGTGGGAATCAGAAGAGAGATACTGGATGAGTTGCATACTACACCGTACTCACTTCATCCGAGTACCACGAAGATGTATCAGGATCTATGGACATTATATCGGTGGCCGAGGATGAAGAAGGATGTGGTGGAGAACGTGGCCAAATGTTTAACCTATCAGCAGGGGAAGGCTGAGCGTCAGCAACTGGCAGGGTTGCTTCAACCTTTGGGTATTCCTGAGTTGAAATTGGAGGATATTACGATGGATTTTGTGGGAGGTTTACCCAGGACTGTAGGGCTTGATGACTCGGTGTGGGTGATACTGGACAAATACAACAAGTCAGCTCATTTTCTTACAGTAAAGATGACATATACAGTGGATGAGTATGCAGAGTTATATCTGAGGGAGATCATACGTCTCCATGGGGTTCCTAAGTCTATAGTGTCAGACCGGGATCCTATCTTTACCTCCAAGTTTTGGGGTAGTTTGCAAAAGGCTATGGGGACTTAGTTGAAGTTTCGCACGACCTTTCATCCTTAGACTGATGGACAGTCTGAGAGGATGATTCAGGTGTTGGAGGATATGCTTTGAGTGTGCGTGATTGATTTTGGAAGATCGTGGAGAAAGTATCTCCCATTGATTGAGTTTTCATACAACGATAGTTACCAATCAACAATTGGAGTGGCTCCCTATGAGATGTTATATGGGAGGAGATGTAGATCACCCATTCATTGGGATGAGATGGGTGAGAGGAAGTATTTGGGACCGGACATGGTTCAGAAGAAAAATGAAGCTATTGAGAAGATCCGAGCTAGGATACCTGCCTCACAGAGTAGACTGAAAAGCTACGATGATCCCAAGCGTAGGGACGTGGAGTTCCAGGTTGGGGACCACGTGTTTCTTCGAGTTTCACCACTGAGAGGGGTGAGGAGATTTGGGAAGAAGGGCAAGCTGAGCCCTAGATTCATCGGATAGAGAGGATCAGACAGGTGGCTTACAGGTTAGCTTTGCCACCATCGATGTCAGGAGTTCATGACGTATTCCATGTTTCTATGCTTCAGAAGTACGTCTCAAATATGATACCTGTTCTGAAGTATGAAGACTTGGAGTTGCAGACATATTTGTCTTATGAGGAATGACCGGTTCAGATTTTAGATTGGAAGGATAAAGTCCTACAGAATAAGACGATTCCTCTGGTTAAAGTGTTATGGAGGAATAGTAGGGTCGAGGAGGCGACCTGGGAGCTTGAGTCAGCGATGTAGGATCAGTATCCCAAGTTATTCAGGTAAATTTTGAGGACAAAATTCTCATTAGGAGGGGATAGTTGTAACGTCCCAAAATTACTAACAAGGCTTAAGGGCTTTGAATAGTGTGTCAGGAGGGCATAACTGGATTATGTGTGATTTAAATGATTAAATTCATGGTTATGTGATAAGCATGCTTATATGATTATTTGGGGATATGAGTTGCATGATTATGTGTATTAGTAAGCATGTAGGCCCTGATTAGAGTAAAAGGGAATATTCGTAATTTTGGCTCGTTGAGGGCATAAATGTATTATTTGTGATAAATTATTGAGACCACATTATTATGTGGATATATATATATTTGTAGCTTGTGACTCAAGACGATCCTAATGAGCAGTTTAGCGAAAAAGTCACAGTGGGGATTTATACCTGACTCGGGGGAGCCTGGGGGTATTTTCTGGGAATTTGGGAAATATATTGGAGGCTATTTGACATTGAGGAAAATAATTGGTGATTAGTTAGGGGTCGGAATGTAAGCGGTAATTATTAGGGACACTCGACGAATTAGCGGGAATTGGGAACAATGACCAAAATGCCCTTAGAATGACTTAAAGACTTGGTTATAATTTGGAGGGCAATATGTTCTTTTGGAGTTTAAAAAGATAAGATAAGTATTAATCTACCTTTATACACTTAGTGGAAGCTGTAGAATGAGTTAGAAGGTAAAGGAAAGAAGCAAAAAGGAAAGAAAGAAGAAAAACAGAACATCCATCTCACCCCTTTCTTCTCCATTCAGTTTCCTCCCCCTTCACCATCTCTTGAGGATTTTTAGAGCTGTAATTCAGAGAGAGCTTAGGCTGGAGCTTGGGGTTAGGATCCTTGGTGAAGCTAAAGGATTTAGCAAGAGTTAACTACTCAATTGAGGTAAGGTTTAAAGGATTCTGTTGAGTTTTCTAAACATTGCTAGAATGGATTTCTAAACTTGAGTTTTGGATGGAAATTTAGGGAATTGAGCTTTGGGAATTGAGGAGCTAAAGGCTGGAAGGGCACTAAGGACAACCTAAGGTCGAATTCTAAACTAAAGGTAACAATTCTGGGTTTGGTCACTTGAGTTTTTGGGCTGTTATGGTTTTTTCTGTTGAGTTTTTGAGCTTCAAGCTCAAACATGGTTTTTTTCTGTGATTGATGGTGCATGTGGCCAAATTTGGTGTTGTTGGTTCATGTGGGATGAGGTGTAGAGGATGGTAGGTCTATTTTGAAGTGTGGTTGAAGTTTGGAGGAGTTTTAGGGAGGTTTGGCTCGGGGAAATTCGAAGGAGAAAACTCAATGTGTTGAGTTTTTTGTAAGTAGCGCTAGCCTTAGGGCGCTATAGCGCTAGGCTTGGGTTTCTTGGGGAATTTTGGCTCTACTTGTAGCGTTGTAGCGCCGACTTTGTGGCACTGTAGCATACCCTGTTTCCAGAAGTGGATTTTTGGGTGTTTTCTTAGAGTTTTTACCCAGGGGCTTGGGGTTTGATTCCACCACCCCGTTTGGTGGAATTTGAGCTTCCCGAGGGCTCGGGATTGGTCCCGAGGTTAGGTTGCAGAATTGAAGTTTAATGATGGTTCTAATTTATGGCTGTGACTAGGTGTACGCTAGGGCTCGGATGGGATCGCGCTTGAAGGTTGATCTCACTAATCAAAGCTATCAGAATCAAAGGTAGGAAACTGCACCCGTTTATGTGAATATGTTGGGACTAAGAGCTCCCTATATTTGTATGTAATGTCATGAGATGGTATTATTCCATGGGGACATCGTGTAAACGACCTAAGAGTGATGAAATCAATATTTGCGCATAGGGCGCAGCTCGGCCATTGGTAGCTAAGGTTAATCAAATAATCACTGAGCTTGGCCTAAGGGAGTCAGAGTTAGTGGGTTGAACACTGGGCTCGACCTAAGTGTGCCAAAGACAGTGACTTGTATTGAGGGTGCAGCCTAAGGGCGTCGACCCTAGATATTGTGTGAAATGTTTATTGATGTTAAACTGAGTGTTGGCTTGTAAATTGATATTACTATTTACATGAGCGATATGATATGTTTGTATCTGATTGATGATTCATGAAATATTTAATTGTTGTTTATCATTTATACTTTTTATTATAGTTTTCTTGCTGGGCATTGGCTCATGGGTGCTACATGGTGCAGGTAAAGGCAAGGGCAAGGTAGACAAGTCCTGAGTTGGAGAGCTTTGAGGCTGAATGTATATAGTCAGCTAATCGATCGTCATGAGTGGCGCAGGGCGCGAGAAGCCTATATATCTATTTTGCCCTTAGAGTGGCCAGTAGCTGTGCATATAACCTGGAATTTTTTTGTAAACTGTCTTTTAAACTCTATTTCTTTTGGGATCCCATGTACAAAATGTTTAGTTAAATGAAATGTATCTTTTATGACCAAAATCCTTTAACCCTAGTTCAATTATAGTTTCAGTAACACATTTCTAATTAAATGACTTGATTAAAAAGTCTTGCACCTTTATAAACACACAGTGTAACGGTCTTGGCTATCTAGGGCGTTACAGATGTACACACCGCCCCCAAAGCTCTCCAACTCATGGCCGGTCCAACTTTCCCTTGCCTTTACCTGCACCATGTAGCACCCGTGAGCTAAGGCTCAGCAAGAAAAATAAACTCAACAAGCATAGATAACAACAGTATATGCATAGCAAGCTTAGATCAACCAGTTCAATCAACAGTAGAATACAAGCAATAAGCTAGGCAACAATAAATAGTTTAATCCAAACATATAATTCAATTTTAATACAATTAGTTAGGTGTCGGCACCCTTAGGCTGAGCCCTATAGTTATTTAGCTGATCTCAGCTCGCTTAGGTCGAGCTGCGTTCCGCACACTTAACATCAGCCCCGACTCCCTTAGGTCAGACTTTCACACCAAATATAACAAATAAACGGATTGCAAAACACGCAATCAAAAGCAGCACGAACAAACATGCCTATCCAGATATCTTCGATCACAAATACATTTATAATCTCACATATGTTCATTTACAGGGGATCCCAGCCCCATTCACAACTCGGGTGCAGTTTTCTTACCTCGAGTCCTGAGCGGAGGATGTAGAGCGATCCTGAGCACGATTCTCAATCCCGAGCCTGAACGGTAACCCTAGTCACAAACAATAATGGATAACTATTAAAATCTAATCCAATTGAATGCTTTACAAAAAACTTACCAGCCTTCGAGACCTCAAATTCTACCAAACTGGGTAGTAGAACCCTTCTCGAACACTTAGGTTTAAGTTCCCAAGCCCAAAATTTCAATTTGGCTAAGGCTGCCTAGGCGAACCGCGACCTAGCCTTAAGGGTCGCGGTGCACCTCTAAGTCAAAGGTTCCTGCCCCAAATTCCCAGGAGTAGGCAGGCCGCGACGCGCCTACAAAACAAAAAGCCCCCTCTGGGATCACGCGGGCCGCGACGCGCCCCCACAAACCCAGAAATCCCAGCTTCTTTCTGCGTTTTCCCCCCAAATCATAGCCACAAAATTCAACTTAAACATATACCTAAGCCAATATTAAGTTTAGAACTCTCAATACCACCTTACAAAAAACACATATTGCCTATAACACTAGCTCAAACTTCCTTAAATCCCAAAATCAGAAACCACCTTAAGTATCCCTTAGCATGTCCAAAACCCAACCAGACATTCAACAGATTAGGGTCTATAATCTTACCTCAGTAATAAGTTTGATCCTCAGCTGTGCTCTTGCCTGATCTTAGCTTAATTCTCCAATTCCCAGCTTTAATTTATAAGCCTTTTCTTCAAGAATTTCCCTAAGCATCCAAGCACCCAAAAGGGATTGAGAAAGAATGTGAGAGAGAGCCGAGAGATGTTCTAATGTGTTTTGGTTATTTCCTGAAGCATTCATAGCTATATCCCTTAACATAAAGACCAAAACTCCCCTAGTGATATCTCAGCCTTTTATTGCCCATATGGTCAAAACGGTCATTTTCCCTGTTTCCCGTTAACACCTCAAGTAGTCCTATAAATTCCCAATTAGTCCCAACGTACCCAAATAACCACCAAATAATTACCCGTTACTTAGTAAATCCCAAATATACGTTAAATTCCCCAACATACCCCTAGGCTCACCCCAAGCCACGTATTAGATCCCATTGTGACTATTTCGCTAATCCACTCACTAGGATCGCCTCTAGCTGAATACTGCAAATATATCAACATAATAATGTGATCTCAATCATTTGACGCATATAATCACATTTAGGCCCTCAACGGGAAAAAATTACAAATATGCCCTTATAAACAAGAACGGACCCACATGCATATTTAATACACATGTATTAACCAACAACAAAAGATGTATAGTCCAACACCTTAATTTTTCCAATCTTCACATTCTTTAGTCCTGGTTTCCTATATGTAGCATTGTGATTATTTAATAATGATTCAATGAGACAATGCATGGCCTAATAAAAAGTATTCATAATACAATAATTATTATAACCCTTTGGAGAAGTAAAGCCTCCCAAATTGGAAAATTTACTAAAGAGAATGAAACTTTCCATAAAAAAAAAAGCTAAGAAAAATCCCATAAAAACACTTCAACGCCTCCTGTGCAACACAATATACAATCCATTATGCTTTGTTCTCTATTTTTCCCAAATGCAGAACTCTTTCTCACTTTTTATATATATCTATTTATATAATTCAACAAAAATGCTCTCAATTAAAATTACAATATACCAACTAGTTATATTATATTGATGTCTTAGCCATAATTTAGATGAATCAAAATTTCAAAGAACAGAATAAATTACCATGACTGTCAAAGATTATGCTGATATTTATTTACTTACATATATGTATTCACCAAGTCAAATTTCTCAATATAAATAAGCACTTGAGAGACCATTTCAAATATTAACATATCAAGAGAGCCAACAAAAGAAATTGTTCCCTTTTTAGTTCAGTTTCTTCCTTCTTTCAACATCTTTAATCTTTCTCCGCCTCTTCATTCTTTGTGGTATTTTGTTTTCTATAGAATTCAATAATTCATTTACACGTATATGTATATAGTAAACAAATTGCAACTTTTCTTTCTAAATTTTAGATTTGCAAAAGGTACATGTATATGTATCCAGAGACAAAAGCTATATATAAAGAATAAGAATTAATTCACATCAGCATAAGATTAAAACACATTGAAACCTACAAAACTTACTATTTTTCAAGCTTTGAGATCTAAAATACTGATCTCAGGGTTAGTTCAAACTTGAGATCAATCCAAGATGAATGTAAAAAATTTATACACACACTCCATCTTGAGGGGAGTATTAAACACTGTAATTAATTAGTTACCTTATAATGGAACATTAATATATACTCTATGCATGTAGTAGTAGAGAAAATATATAGTTTGTATTTTGTTTTTAGCCTTTAGTTAGATTTGGTTGTTAATTGTACAGCTAACCTTCTCAATTAACTCTTGTATATACAGTTTATTGTAAGCTATTCCCTTGAGTAATGAGAATCAGATTCTTTTCAAAATCTTTCTATTTTCCTAATAATATGATCTGGCTAATGAAACAATAATAAGTTTCATGAAATGCATATAACAATTTTATTTCCAGGAAGTATGGAAAAACAATAGTTTATTTCATTATCACTAGGTTTAGTAAGAAATTGGAAAATAATTTTAAAAGCCAATCTCAGTTCCACAAACGTAGCGCCAGTCACAAAATTTGAAAATGAAACACAGAGCAGAAAATCACAACTTAGTTGTGGGGAGAAAGGAGTTTAGAAAAGTGTAATTACAAGAAAATAAGAAAAGAAAGTTTTACATCCATAGAATAACTGTGAAACCACTAATCAATTCTATCAACTAAGTTCAAGAACTCTAACATGGTTAAGAATAGACTAATCAAATCTTAAAGAGTTTTTCACTGAAATATGCAATGTGCAAGAACTGAATATGCTAATGTTAACTTATACCTAGTTCAACTAATGCAAGGCATTATTATTATGCCAACTAACTAATACATTACTAAATATGTTGGCATAGGAACTCAAACAAAAATAATATAATTACATTTGTTCCAAAAAGAGTAAAGAATAGTCATAAACTGAGCATTCCACATCTAATATGCAGTATCTTTTCAATGAATTAGTATTATCAACCGGAAAAGAACTAGATAAGCCTGCACAAAATGTAAGTAAGCCGTCCTTAATTTGGCAACTAGAAAACTTTGGATTCCTCATCAGCAAAATCAACACAGAAATCAACATAAAATCAAGTTTAACAGCCAAACTCATATCAGACATCAATGTCAATATTATCCACAATAATATCAAAAGTACATGTATTAACAAGCAAAACGCTAGTTAAAACTTGGAATACCAAGCACAATCATTTCTCGTCATACAAACATGGCCTTATATAGAAATATATACTCTATGAACAAGATTAAAACACATTGAAACCTACAACACTTATTATTTTTATTTCAAGCTTTGAGATCTAAAATACCGATCTCAGGGTTAGTTCAAACTTGAGATCATTCCAAGATGGGTGTAAAAAATTTATATGCACACTCCATCTTGAGGGGGGTATTAAACACTGTAATTAATTAGTTGCCTAAGTTAGTTAAATTTTATGTTTAGTGAGTTGTTATTTAACCAGCTATATAAGCTGGATTTATTCACCTTTGTACTAAACACTTTTCACAGAAAGAATAATAAGAAAGTTTTCTCTCTTTTGTTTCTAATACTATGCCTCAAGTCCATGAAAGGCAGCCACGCCTGAGAATTTTGTTTTTTAAATTTGGTTATTAAAGGAAAGACAATTAAGATAACATTTATCTTCATCTTCAAGCAATGACTAGACAAATCTCAATTGAAAATCTCTAGGGTCTCTTACAATTAATATATTTCATGCCAATAGTAAATTCTTAGTTTCAAGCAGAACTAGTTATTTCACAATAGATGTATGAAGATTCCAGGATATTATAATAAAAAAAAATGAGAAGAACAAAATCCTACCCAGCGGGCATCTGGTATGAGGTGACCAAGTCGCCAAACAGAAACACGTTTAAAGGTTTTATAATTTTCAGAGACTTGATGTCCTTCATCTTTTACCTTCTTCAAAATCTTATCAATATTCTCTTTTCCCTGAGAAACCCTTTTTCAGTTTAGTTCCTCAACTATATGCAGAAAAATAAAAGCCATGCATATAATAACTTTACCTCAACAACAGGAAAATAAACACATTTCAGTCGCACATTGGCTTCAAGAATAACAAGAATAACAGAAGTTTCATTGTTGTAAAAGCAAGTTTTCCTTTTTGACATGATGAATAATTTCTTATAATAAAAAATATAACAAAAAAAATGCTATTTTGACGTGGGAGTCAGTGCCAAAGACATACAAATACACGCAAATAATGATGAAGTATAAACCCATGAAACAACACGAAAAGTGAGGAATTGGTAATGTACATAACACACTTTAGTTATAATACTCAACATACTTCATATATGATAGAAAGTCTAAAACTTCTACCAAATTAATTCTACTTAGATGGAATATATTACACCTAACCTATCATATATGTTCAGACTAAATACCTTTATTCACATATCTCAGTGACGCATTCATTCAAACACCTCTAAGGAATTATTTAAAAGCTTAGTAATATATACTTTGAAAAAGCAAGCAAGACCATCAAAAGCAGTCAAACAAAAAAACTTACAAACAAATCGATACAAACATTAATTAACACAAATACACTCTATATATATATATATAATTTTAGCCTACATACAAACATCCATTCTAATTCCAAAACTCACAAAATCTGAATAGTTATCACCATTATATCAAACTGATCAGTAATGATGACACTACAATTGTAACATAATAACCAATACATACTAGATAATAACCAATATGAGAATCATTCAAACACTACAATTGTAACATAATAACCAATACATTCATATTTATTTTAAGCAAAATGACACCAAAAATGATGTCCAAAGTTGGTAATAAGAGCCTATATATCTTACTTTTTGAAACCTTTCTTCTGTGAGAAGGGACAATAAGAAACCTAACATATATAAAACAAGAAATACAAAAGGCTATGCTATATGTGTATGCCAACACGCAATAAGTACATTCATACAAGTATATGTTGTAATGAAACCAATCAAACAAACAAACACAATTCAATTATAGGATAATCATAGACAAGTCTACATAAAATCGAACAACATTTTCCCTACACTAGCAATCAACCATCTGCCAATATCAATTCAAACAACACACAAGTTTTCTTCTTTATCTCCGCAGCACACAAATTTCTTAGATCCTACTTCACTAAAACACACAAGTTCTCAACCTTCCGTTACACCGCAACACACAGTAACAATCCCAGAACCTACTACACTATGGATGAATATTTAAGATATTCAAACTCCTCTAACATTTTCATAGTATTAAAATAAAAGTTAGAGGCATACCTCTTGCAAACTGTTGCCAACAAAGTTTCTTTGAAGTTCGTCTCAACATATAAACACCATCACAATGTAATAAGATATAATGAAAGTAAGTCAAATCCGAATTCAATGAGTAGTCAAATTGTGAGTCTATGCATAGAAGGTTGATAAAGCATTATTCAAATCATAAACTACGAGTTTTACTACCGAGAAATAAATAATTAGCATCAATCTGTAATAAACATAGAGTTTTACACATGCAGCCCCCAAAGTTCAAGAAACTAAACAAAAAGAAATGAACTTAGGCTCAAACAAATCAGCATACTCTGGAGTATTTTACACATGCAGTTCCCAAAGTTCAAGAAACTAAACAAAGAGAAATGAACTTAGAATCAAACAAAAAGAGGTTGTCTTTTCTGAGCAGCAAGTAAGACAACACTTCACAACAGAGAATCAAGAGATGGGGGACAGTGGATCTCCTTTGATGCAAACCCCTTGATGGCATAAATTGTTTGAAAGGGCCACCATTAAATAAAACAGAAGAGAGATGCAGTGCTCAACTAAGTTGGAAAAATGATAATCCAAATTAAATGCTTGCAAAGTTTGATCGATATTAATTGTTAATGGGTAACTATACAGTCCTAACATTAATGACTTTACAAGATTCCCTCTTCCAATAATTCTCTTTTAGACTGTTTAAACTAGCTTGGTTGGTATCTAAAAAAAAGTATATATATATAGCTGTATATATATAAATTATTTGGTTAATTACTATTAAACACCTTAAAAAAGATAGAACGTGTTATCATTGTTAGGAAAAAATTGTTTTGCCTCAATGGAAATTGATAATAATATGTTACAACTCTATGAAAAATATTATAATAGACAAGGTTGATTAAATAAAGTGTTGCAACTCTATAACTGAAAATACAAATAAAACAAAGGAAATGAAGAAGATGATGAGGAAGAAGAGAATAGTAAAATACAACTCTAAGCAAAAGGTTACAAATAAAATAAAGTGTTTGGACCAAATGAAAAGATTACAACTCTTAAACAAAAATATACAAGTAAATAGAACAAGAGAATAAGAAGAAGAACAATAGAATAAAAAGAAGAACAGAATCACAAGTAAACTCTCACTTACACAACCTAAGTGAAGAGGGTTGGGGATCGCCAACTTGAACAAGGTTTAAAACCTTTGTCCAAAAGCTTATTTCCCCCTAACTCAAGCACTAAGGGATCTCTCTCAGATATTGGAAAAGCTTTTTGGAATTATCAAGCCTCAAGGTGTTTCTAGCCAAGTGCTCTAATGGATAGAAATGTTGTGTCTTACAAGTGAGCTATAGGCTCCTATTTATAGAGTTTAGAGACACCCTTTGAATTTCGAATTCCACCAACCCCCATGGCTGTTACCAATGTTTAATTGGATTAATATGGAATTAAAAAAGAGATTTGCGAGTTATTTGGGTTTTTTGAGCCGTTCAACAAAGATTGAAAAAACTAAAAATTTGGTCAGTTTTGGCCTGTGGCCGCGGCCACTGGTCTTTGACCCACAGGCCGCGGCCACTGACCAAATTCAGCACAAAAAATGTGTTATTTTTCCAAACGGTTCCAAACCCTCCCAAATGATTTTGTAACTCCCAAAACACATTATTGGGGTTAAAATCATATCTCTAACAGCCATATCACATATGGCTTTATGAAATTCATCTCAATATTGTGTAACAACAATTTACACAATAAAGGGTAATATTTGGAGGTTACAAATTTGTAACACCAAATATGTAACATTATTTGGATATATCTCATATATCTAAATATTGTAACTCTCTATTATATGTTACAATATGTGACACACTTTGTCACATTTATTTAATCTAAAACATTATATTATAAAATAATATAACAATCATTATGTCTCTTCTCTAATATAATAGGTCTAAAAAGTTTCCAATCACCATTTTGCATATATAATACAAATTACAAATTATGACTCTCATCAGCTAAAAATTGATCCAACAGAAAGATCTTTTTTGTTGGTAACTTGCCATGGCAAGAGAGGTTCTACATTTTTCTACCTATTTGATTGTTGTTCTAGTTATATATTGTAACTGGAAAGCTTGATGTGAGGGATGAAAATCTCTTTGTTTAGTTTCCAAAACCTGCAGAAGGTTGATCACTGATGAGGCTATATTATCCCATATATATATATTTTTTCTTTCATTGCTATAGTTTATTCCCTCAAATGCTACCAACTTTTTTCATTATGTACTTGTACTAATCATATTTCTTGGAAGTATTTTGCTATTTCATAATTGTTAACCAAACTTTTTTAATGTCTTCTTTGTGAGTAAAATTGATGATATTCTTTTATCACTTTGTATCTGTTACTATATGATGTTAAAGCATGGTGCTCCTCAGTCTTTCCCAAAAGAAAACTTCAGAGCATTTGGATTTTCTTTATTTAAGAACTGTTTTCTTTATATAATAAAATTATCAGTATCTTTAGAACTAGAAGGATTGTTGAGGTACTGCTGAATAAAAAAAAAATAGTATACGTTGTTCCTCTGATCTAAATAAATCATAAAGAAAAGAAATTCTTAAGACTTTAATCATCAAAAGTTGAATGTGTTTAAGTCAGATCAAGAGTAATGTTAGTAAAAGAGCACATTGTTAGAATTCTAGTTTGTTTTAACTACCTGGGGTACTTTTGCTATTCTGTTGTCAGATCAAGAATAATGTTAGTTAGTAAAAGACCATATTGTTAGAAGTCTAGTCGGTTTTAACTACCTTTTTTAGGAGTCGATATGAGTTATTGAAATCAATTCTCATTAAAGTTTATTGAAACTTAAGCCTGTACATTTTCTCCACAATTCCTATTTGAACTCCTGGAAAGAATCTAAACTTCACTCTCACTACTTTCTGTTTCACCAAAACAAGACCATTTTCAACATTCTAAAAAATTCAAAAAAATAAAATAAAAAATAAATCAACTTTTCTCATTGGAATTTGTGTGTGAGTAATGTTGAAACACTTACATAAACTTCTTACAACCTTTAAATAATTTCCGGCAATGATCTTTCAACTCATCAGCTGACTGCTCTATAGAACACACTTGTCAAAGAAGGCAATTGAATCATTTCATTATCAGTTCTACAAACAGCACTTAAGTAACTCCACAGGTTCCACTGAACTGCATTGAAGTACTTTATAATCTCAATAATTAAACATGCTACAAGATGTATAAATCTTGTATCAAATAATATAAATTTGAAAAATTAAGAATGAAAATTAATGTTCTCGTTTCATAAATTTTATCTTGATTGTGGATTGCCTATGGTTCATTAAACACAAATACATTGACTGAATTTATTAAACATATTATACATACAATCAAAAGAACCACATTCCAATTATTCAAACAAGAACCAAAAGAAATAGAAGGGAATTACTACTACACATAGAACTCTCACAACAACTCTGGATTTTGCATATTTTTTGCCTGCAATTTGTTTCAATGCCAATAAATAATAAAACAAAAAAAAATGTTAAAACTGAAACATATTCAACTTCTCTTTTCATCTAGGCAAGTGAATGAGTTACAAATAACAATTCTCAGAGCCAACAAGTATTATAGAGCGCATGATCTAGTGGCTCAAAATGTAACATTTGATACTATTCAACTCAATCCTTTAAGCTAGTCTCCTCACTCATTAACTATTTGCTTCTCATTCGTTTCTGGGCTTTCAAGTATCATGTAGTTTGGATATCTCAAGTTATCACCAAGCAAAGAATGCAACGGTCACAGGAAAAAAAAAAAGAAAGAAAGCCCAACAATAAGCATAAACAATGAGACATCATCAGTTGAGGAACAAATGATCTCACGACAACAGGAAAGAGACAGGGAGATACAATGAAGAGCAACAGGCGAGAGACAGGGAGATACAATGAACAGAGGCTTTTTCCTTGAGGAACAAATGATCTCATAGCAATATCAAGCAAAAGAAATGTAGAGATCACTATGCATAACCAAATTAAAAGTAAAAAAATAATCAAATCAAAAGTCGAAAAAGATTCAAGACTCACTTCTAAAGGAGAAATTTCGTGAGAGAGTTGACTGGAGCAGAAAGAACGATAGGCTAGGTCGCGAGAGAGTTGACTGGAGCGATTCAATCAGATCTGGGGGAGATGAAGAGAAATTGAAGAAAGAGATTGAGGGTTTGTGGGAAACCGAAAGAGTGATTGAAGAGAGGGAAAGAAATGATGTAAAATGAGCTCAATATGAGTATATGTTTTATTCGGCCGTGATACTCAAAATTCCATTGAAAGCCCAATGTAAATAATTAGTTTAATGATGTAAAAACAGCCCAATGTAAATAATGGTGTAAATTGGTGTAATTATAATATTTTTTTAATAGAGTTATAATTATGTGTTGTAGAAAGGGTATTTTGTTGTAGTGCCACCAACACACGAGTAGACCTAAAGAATTGGGGTATCTGAGAAGAGTTGCGCCTCAAGGAAGACAATACGAAGTTGATCAAACCACATCCTACATACTCTCTCACACCGGATGATAGACGATTTTTTTGTTAGTTCATAAAAGGAGTTAGACTTCCTGATGACTTCGGTTCAAATTTCTCTAAAAAAGTAATGGACAATGATGGCAACATTGTTGGGTTGAAATCCCATGATTGTCACATTCTTATGTTGTTGGGAAAACTTATATAGGATCTTAGTTATTTTCATGTAAATCATATACTAAAAAAATAACATAAGAAAACCTAGAACATGTTTCTATAATTGAATCTAAACATAGATAATGATAAGAACACTTACATTATATGCAGTGAAATGAATAACTCATTCCTTCAGATTCTCTAACCCTTGTAACCTTTCTGTCGCAGGGTATCACAAAGAAAGTGAATCGATCTTCAAATTTCTTCACAACCTTCCAAAGTATTCTTAGAATCACCTAGACTAGAGTGGTCAATTCTCAACACATGAGATAGATACAAAGATAGAAGAAGAGAATAGAATATTGAGGCTTAGAAAATGACTTTTGTTGTAGAGAGAGTCTAAAACCCTAAAGAATCTAAACTAGATCTTTTGATCATCTCTTCATATATTTTCAACTCTAACTTAGCATTCCATTTATAGGCTCAATTAGGTCACTTAGACATTAGGTCAAAATTATCATGGGTTTTAGGCCCGTGAAATTTCCCATTTAATTATAAGCCCGTTGGACTTAAAATCAAGGCACGTATTATATTCTATTGATTAATTAATCAAAAAAATTATTTAAATCCTTTATCAAATTAATTATTTATAATTTGAAACTTGATTTAAATTTATTTATTAATTTAGTTACCAATTTATCTTAATTAATAAATCTTCCCTAAAATATCATTTCTTTTACAAATTGCACAGCTCTATGAAACTATCCAAAATTGACCTGGTCAGCTTTGATAATTCTAATTGATAGTTAAATAATTTAATTGAGACTATCTAGATGATTTTATCCAAGGTATTGTAAGGACCATGGGCCTAAGAAATCAACCTCCAATAAGTTATCATAAATTTAACAACTTATTAATTCCTCGTGACTCCACGAAAGACTAAGAACTGCACTCTTGAATTCATAGAATACTCTATAACAAATATAGATACATTATTAGTTATGAATTGTTACAACCATAATTATCACTCAATCCTCTATAGACGGTCTACAATGAGATGGGACTAAAATACCGTTTTACCCTTCATTGTATTTTATCCTTAAAACACTTAGTTCCTTGTAAATGATATTTCAGTAAACTAATATTAATTACTGAAATGAGATATCTATCATTTAGCACCTCAAACCAAACTAAAAGGAAACCATCGTTTTACTTCTTCATCAAAAGTTATAGATGTTCATATCTATGATTAACACTCCCACTCAATTTGTAATGACCCAACTACTCTAGACTTTGGACCATTAATGAAAACTAAGCATAGACACTAATCCCTAATAATACTTACAAGTGAAATAATCATACTTTATTAAAAACTTGTAAAAACAAATGCTAAACTTACATAAACTCAAAGCAGGATATGGGATCCCATTGTTTTAAAAAAAAAACATAACTTAATTGTAATGAAAAGAGATTACATAAATAGGTGCGGAAAAATACACATAAACCATAAATAAAGACTTCATCCTCGAAACCGAAACTCTCGACTCCTTGAATCCATTCCGCCTCAATACACATTCCCCAAGCTTCCAAGAATCTTTCCCACCACTAAAGCTATTTTCCTGCACATATAAACAAAAAGGAGTGAGCCTAGTGCTCAGGAAGGAAAATCTAACATGTAACCATATACACAAAATTCATAAGGTAACATAAAACATACTATAACACTTATGTCACATACATACTATAATGGCCATTATTACTTGGGGTCCCATAAACTAAACAAGTCACATGCCCATTAGATTAGTGGGGTCTTGCTAGCTAAGCAAGTCATATGCCCATAATCTATTTGGGGCTTGTTAGTTGTATAGGTCATATGCCCAAGTCTACAAGCATACTTAACATAGCATTTTACATAACACATATTCATAAGATAACATATAAAATCATATAACACATAAGTCCTATCCTATTTTCCTTACCCAAATAACCGGGATATGAGAACTGATTTGGGACCTTGGAACACTCCTAAAAACCATTTAAAATATGGTGAGTATATTGAAGAAAAGGGATGAAAGTGAAGAAGGAACTATACTATCAAAATATACTTACCAAAAACCTTGTGCTTAAGAACTTAGATTTCCTAACCAAGAATAAGAATAAGGTTAGAATACTGAGTAGAAGACTATGAGAACTTTAAAGAATATAATACAGAAATGGACTAGAGTTTGGGATACCTTGAGTACTTCTATGATCAATCTAAACCTTGAACCGAAATGTGAATAGAACCTTACTTCCCAAGTGTTTGGTAAGCTTATAGTGATCAAGCTTATAATTCCCAACCTAAGTGTTTACACTCTCACACTAACCTAGCAACTTGCAACCTCTGAACTTAGAGTAATAGATGAATAAATGGCTGGGTACTAGGTCCTATTTATAGAGTTTAGGAATGAAAAGATCTTCATTTAACTTGAATAAAAATAATGGCTTTTTAAGTGAAAATAATTTGAATTATCGTTTAGCAGAGGCTGAAGACTCGTTCAGAAAGGTGCTGGACTTATCATGAGGTTAGGGATTTGAATGAGAATGTTTTTGAAAACTTTCAAAAACACACTGAAGGAGGCGATATATCGCCCTCTATAGGCGATATATCGCCTGGGCCATTATGCCCGAGGCAATCGTGCAATGTTTCGTGTTTTTCGTATCTTCGTACTGCGATATATCGCCCCATATAGCTGCAATATATCAGCATACGCTGAATATTTAAACACGAAATTACACATTTTTAGCTTAATTTGAATTGAGTAAACAGCCTTGACTAAGCCCTCTAACGTTTTCAAAGCTGCTGACTGACCTTAGGGTATTCAAATTTTTAACCTTAATAAACTTAATCCTCAAAATACTTAATCATCATTAAACCTATACATGACATGTGCTATTATCTTATTGGGTCTTATCTAAACCTTATAATATAATAAATATTACCCTCAATATCAGTCATATTAATCAAACCTTAGGTTAAAATTAATATTCTTAAACTATAGGTTAAACTTAGAAAATCTACAAGTACTACAATGAGTGTCCAAATAAATCCCAGCCTGAACCAAAAATCCACAGTCATAAAGATAATGCTATTACTACTCTTATACTACTATCTAACTTAGCTAAGTAAAGTTCTTGGACTCTACACAATTATACTATCGAGTTCCCAAGATGTAAGTATGGGCTAGTCCGTAGGGTAAGCTAGTAACGAACAATTCAAAGAACTCAAATAATACAATCAGTTAGAATACAAACCACTCAGAATTGAGATTGAATTGACCTATGGTCAACTATATGATATGACTAGAATAGATAATAATAGTTGTTTACTTATCCTATCTATTGTAAATATCAGTCCAGTCCGATGTAGTGTATACACCCGATCTTATCTACTTTGCTAATGTTCTGGAAAGAACATAACACCATGATGTGTTAGTAGATTATATCGTAGATTATCAAGTCAATGTAAATCCTGTGCGCTGACTAATCTTAGGACTAACTTATTTTTGAACATATAATCATATTTATATTCCACTGTGATTACGTCACTATAAATATGATTAGATATATGCTCAGGATTTAATAGAAGTTTATATTAAACAAATAATCATGAAAATAAAACATGTGAGCAAACTAATTGACCAAGTCAAAAATGATTTCTATTATTTTATTGATAATAAAATGAGATTACAAAGAAATTAGGTTTTAATTAGGGCATAAAACCCCAACAAACTCCCACTTGCACTAAATGAAACTAATGCCTTAATTCTACTAATCCCATTTCCTTGATATGCTTATCAAATGTAGCTTATGGTAGTGTCTTTGTAAACGGATCTGCAAGATTGTCTTTTGATGTAATCTTCATAACCTTCACATCTCCCCTGGCCACATATTCTCGAATTATGTGATACTTCCTTTCTATATGCTTACACCTCTTTTGACTTCGATGTTCTTTCGAGTTGGCTATCGCTCATGTGTTGTCACAAAACAACACAAGCAATTTATCCATATTTGGAATAACACCAAGTTCTAAATAAAACTTCTTTAGGCAGACTATTTCCTTAGCTGCATCAAACGCAGCTATGTACTCAACCTCCATGGTGGAATTTGAGATCGCAAACTGGTTTATGCTTCTCCATATCACAGCCCCACCCCAAGAGTAAACACCATTCGAGAAGTAGAATTCCTGTCATCAACATCAATTTGAATATCTGAATTGATGTAGCCCACAGGGTTCCGAACACCACTCTTGTAGACTAACATATAATCCTTTGTCTACCTTAAATACTTTAGAATATGCTTAACGGCTTTCCAATGTTCCGGTCCTGGGTTTGACTGATACCAGCTCACTACTCCCACTGCATAGCAGATATCTAGTCTAGTACACAACATAACATACATAAGACTTTCAACTGTTGATGCGTAAGGAACTTTTCTCATTACATCTTCATCTTTAGGAGTATGGGGAGACTGCTTCTTTGAAAGAAGAATTCCATGGTGGGACGGTAGATGTACTTTCTTGGAATTTGTCATTGAAAATCGTTCAAGCACTTTATCAATGTAAGCTTCTTGAGTTAGAGCTAAGAGTTTTTTCTTTCTATCCTTAATGATCTGGATACTTAGAACATAACTTTGCTTCCCCCAAATCCTTCATCTGGAATTGAGTGCTCAGAAAATTCTTCACATCTGATAATTTCTTAACATTGTTTCTAATGAGTAAAATATCATCTACATAAAGAACCAAGAATACCACTATTTGATTTTCCTTGAGTTAGTAAACACAAGTCTTATCAATATTTTGTTCAAAGTCATAGGTTTTGATTATTTCATCAAGCATAAGGTTCCAAGGACGAGAAGCTTGCTTAAGTCCATAAATGGACCTATTCATCTGCCAAACTTTTCCTTCTTGTCCAGCTACTTTAAATACGTCTGGCTGATCCATATAAATGAATTCGTCAAGTTTCCCTTAAAGAAAAGTTGTCTTGATGTCCATTTTCCAGATCTCATAGTTGAGAGCGGCTCCTATGGATAGGAGAATGCGAATGGACTTGAGCATGGCTACCGGACTAAAAGTTTCCTCATAGTCCATGCTTTCTCTTTGGGTATAACCCTTTGCCACTAATCGAGCTTAATAAGTTTTGATCTTTCCATCAACACCTCGTTTCTTCTTATAGATCCACTTGCACCCAATAGCCCTAAAGTCACTAGGTGCTTCCACAAGATCCTAGACGAAATTTGAGTACATGGACTCCATTTCCTGTTTAATGGCTTTGAGCCATAGTTCCTTTTCAGGGCTAGCCATTGCCTGTTTGAAAGACAACGGATCATCATCACCAGTGTCACCCACAACCATATTGGTTTCACCTTCCAAACCATAGTGAACTGGGTTCCTAGAAACCTTCCCACTACGACGAGACTCTGTGACTATTTGCTCAGGAACAGTGGTACTTTCTTCATTTAAATTGACTTAAGTCGATTGGACATGAAGAGTGGGAATTTCATCATCAACTTGCATTGATGACGATGGAACATTGGCTGGAGTCAATTCTTCAACCATCTCCTCTAGAACTACTTTGCTGGGTGGTTTGAAGTATTGGTCATAATCATTTTCCAGAAAAGTGGCATTTATAGAAGTAAACACTTTCTTTTCTGAATGACTATAGAAAATTCCACCCCGAGCGCCTTTAGGATAGCCAACAAGCATGCAAACTTCGGTTCACAATTCTAGCTTTCCTTCCTTTTTCCTTAGGACGTGGGCGGGACACTCACAGAGTCTTTAATGATGTAAACCAGGTTCACGACCACTCCAGCATTCTAAAGGTGTTTTGGGGATTGATTTGGACGGTACGACATTTAGAATGTAGTTCGCAGTTTTAATTTGCATGTCCCCAGAATGAAGTTGGCAGAGTTGAGTAACTAAGCATGCATCTAACCATTTCCAATAAAGTTATGTTCTGGCATTTTGCTAAACCATTTAGTTGCGGAGTACACGGGGTAGTAAGTTGTGATAAAATCCCAAGTTTAGTTAAATGATCTTGGAACTGCATATCCAAATATTCTCCCCTATTAGATCGCAAGTTCTTTAACGTTTTACCTAATTGGTTCTGGGTCATAGCTAGGAATTCCTTAAACATTGAAAATGTTTCTGATTTCCTATGCATTAGGTAAAGACATGAGTATCTAGAGTAATTTTCAATGAAAGTGACAAGATACTCAAAACCACCCCTGGCTTGTACATTCAAAGGTCCAGAAACATCTGAATGAACAAATCCAAGTGGTTCTTTGGCCATATCACCCTTTGCAGAGAATGGAAGCTTGGTCAGTTTGCCTTCTAGACAAGAATCACAGACAGGTAATTAACCTAAGGTGAGTTACCTCAAAGGCCCGTCCTTTGTAACTCTTTGAATTCTATCATAGCCAATGTGACCTAGTCTCAAGTGCCATAAATAAGTCATGTTATCATTATCGGTCTTTTGACGTTTATTGGTCCTAGGTTTAGCTACTTTGAATAAATCATTATTAAGCGTGAGGAGTTTGTTAGGTCGCAAAATATAAAGCCCGTTTTCCAAACATGCAATACATAATTGTGATCCACTTATTGAAATAGATATATCAGAACTTGTGAAAGTCATAACAAATCGTTCTAATTGCAACATGGAAACTGAAATTAAATTATTACTAAAATTTGGAATAAAAAATACATCTTTCAAAATTAAATATTTATTTTCAAACTTCAAGCGAGTTCTACCTCTTGCTTGGACCGCAACGAACGCTCTGTTCCCAACTCTAAGCTTTAAGTCGCCTTCGTCCACTTCCTCCTACGATTCAAGAAGCTGTAAAGAGTTACAAACATGGTTAGTAGAACCAGAATCAATAATCCAAATAGAGTTATCATTCTCTAAAACACATGTTTTTAAGATAAATGAACTATACTAATTATCTTTGTTTTTCACTGCTAGAAACTTGGGGCAATCCTGTTTCCAATGCCCCTTCTCATTGCAGTGAAAGCACTTACCTTTACCTTTCTTGTTTTTCTTTTTCTTCCCCTTAGGCGTTTGTGCACTTGGTTGTGCACTCGTCTTTGCAGCCTTTGCAGGCCGGGGTTGGTGTTTTGTCCACCTTTCCTCTTTTTTCCAACTTTCAAAGATGATGATAGGTTAACTTCAGCCTTAGCTAGATCAGCAACAACAACAGTAGTCTTCTTTTCTCCTCCCTTACATCATCCACCCATGATAGACTTGAAAATTTGAAGCTCGTTGATGAGCTGCGTCAGACCATAGTTGAGTTTATTGAACGTCAGGAAAGTTGGAGAGAGATTGTGGAGGATTAAGCTGACTTGAGTCTCCTCATCTAGAACTTCTGGGGATTCTTCAGTCATGACGAGCTTGGAATTGTCACAAATCAAAACTATGTTGAGGTTCTGCTTCCACTTGAGAAAGTTTTCTCCAGTGAGTTTCTCCATAGAAAGTTGAGAAATGATGTGAGTAAACACAACAATAATAATATTACGTATTATCAATAAAATATAAATCAATCACATTTTCTCAATAAAACTTCTATTCACTCTAATTTTAAGAAATAACACAACATATACCATAAATATGTAAGATATGGAAAAAATACCAAAATAATCATATCTCTATTTCTTTAGGTTTTTAACTAATCTGTGATATTCATGTCCCAGTTGGCGAGAGTAAAAAAATATCATTAGTTAAATAGAGTTGTAAACTCATTCAATAATGGACACCATTATTAACAACCTACTATTTGATCAAAATAAGTAAACAAAATTTCTTATTTTATGAGCTAGACCCATGGTTTCGATAATCATAGATTTAGTCCTAGTAGTCACTG
The DNA here is from genome assembly GCF_963169125.1 of Humulus lupulus. Taxonomy (NCBI): domain Eukaryota; kingdom Viridiplantae; phylum Streptophyta; class Magnoliopsida; order Rosales; family Cannabaceae; genus Humulus; species Humulus lupulus. The sequence goes on from NC_084799.1 coordinate 55,536,140, forward strand.
TAGGGTAGTCTAGTAGATTTAGATCTATAATTATCTATCTTTCGAAATCTAACAGTGTCAAAATAACTAATGAACACCTTCCGTAGGGGGACGAATCGAAGCGTCTCGAGGCCCCATTAAGCTATTGACCTTGTCAAGCTAACGGTAGAGATCGAATATGATTCTTAAAGTAAGCTCATTAGTTGATTAAAAAATAGTATTTTTATTATTAATTTTTGAAAAATTAATGACTATGGTTCTCAAAAAAATTATAAAATTAAATTTTTTAAAACCAAAGTCCTATAATTTTCTATTAATTCTAAAGTGTCACATTGAATCAAATTCAAATAAATTAGAATTAATTTGTTGCTAATCAATGTTTAGATTTAACTATTATAATGAACCTATACAATTAAGTCAAACTCTGGCATGTGTGGAGGAGGGCTAGGTCTATTATGTCGTTCCCACTACTAAGGCCCATAAACTTCCATACAAGGTCAAAAAGACAGGAATTTAAATGTTCATTTTATTAATTGATTAGGTCCACTATAGTCATGCAGCAAAAGAGCCTTCACAAGTGGAACCACCCACAAGAAATGAATTTAAACTTTACATTTTCTAATAAGCCCAAATAAAACTTATCATTTTATGAATGTTTTATTTAGCAAAATCCATATATTAAGCAAAGAGACATGTTATAATTGGATAGGCCTAATCATGTTACTATATGAGCAAGTCTATGAATTTATGTAACACTATTTATTTCATTTGTAAAAATACAACAATTAATTTTCTAGAATTTATCCAAAATTTGAATTGATTAAATTATTGCAAAAATTAAGTCAATTTAAAAAAAAATTATCAACAATTAGCAAAAGTTAATTTAAATTTCATTTATCAACAATCAACTTAGTTTATGTCATTTTGAAACATATTAATTTAATTTAAAAAGGATTTATCAACAATTAACAAAAGTTAATTTAGATTCCATTTATTAAAAAAATAATTTTATTAATTGATTTGAACAAAATTATATTTTTCAAAATTTAACCAATTTTAAATTTTAAAACAAATACATGTAACTGTTTTTCAAAAAATATCCCGTGTTGTTACAACTATGAGCAAATATCCTAACTATTTATTAAAAAATAAACAAATATTAATAGTTAACAAATATTAAATAGATAAGCAATTCAAATATCCATAAAAATATATGGTTAACAAATTTTCAAATTTCAAATAATTTAAATATTAAAATCCATAGAATAATAAGATATTAATATTTTCAAATAAAAGATTTGAAAAAAAATATCTTTAATATTTAATAACTTAATTCTAATATTTTAATATATTAAAAGATTTAAATTAGTTAACCTATTTTTCAATTTGAATTTGAAATTTTGTAGAAAATATCTATTTTTTAAATATCAAACAAAAAAAATATCTTATTTTAAAGATTTAAACCTTTTTGGAGCCTATGTTTTGTCCTATTACCTATTTGGACCCTGTGTTTTAACAAATTCTTTTTTGGACTATGTGTTTTGGAAAATGGTTCAAATAAATCCCTAAGCCCAATTTTATCTAACAACACAGTTGTTAGATAAAATAATTTTTTTTTTGTTTTAAATTGTTAGTTTAGTGAATTATTTGTAATTTAGTTAAGAAAACTTTGACCAAAATCGAGTTTAGGGTTCAATTTGAACCATTTTATAAACACAGGGGCCAAAAAGTCAGTTGTCAAAACACAAGATCCAAACAGGTAATTGGACAAAACACAAGGTCAAAAAATGTATAAACACTATTTTAAAAAGTATTTTTAAATGATAAAATAAATTTGATATTTTTGGGTTTGTTATAAAAAATCAATTTCATATTTTTATTATCTTTAATTTTTTTTGGATGAACAGTACTCGTCCCATGTATTGTTCATCGTGTGCGGCTGTTGGGGTGACGCGTGCGGTAGGGAAGACGCGCACAGACACTCACGTGGCAGGGGTGACGCGCGCGGGGGTTCGCACAACAGCTAAACAATTTTTAAAAAAGGAATTGTGTAATTTTTTCAACCCAAAACGTTTTCTAATTAATTTTTACAATGTTTTACACCAAATAAAGCATTTATAAAAATTAATTGCATAGAAAAACACAACAAAATAATCCAAATTTGCTGATAACCACATGAAAATCAATATGCTTCATAAAAAACATGAAATCCATCCAATTACTCAACACATCAAATAATTCAATTTTTACCATGTTCATGCATAAAAATAAAGATTACCAAAGGCTCTGAGGCCAATTGTTGGGAAAACTTATACATGATCTTAATTATTTTCATGTAAATCATATATTAAACAAATTAATATAAGAAAACCTAGAACATGTTTCTATAATTGAATTTAAACAGAGATAATGATAAGAACACTTACATCATTCGATAAGTTTCTCTAACCCTTGTATCTTTTCTCTAGCATGGTATCACCAAGAAAGTGAACTGATCTTCAAATTTCTTCACAACCTTCCAAAGTATCCTTAGAATCACCTAGACTAGAGTGAGCAATTCTAAACACATGAGATAGATACAGAGAGAGAAGAAGAGAAGAGAATATTGAGGCTTAGAAAATGACTTTTGTTGTAGAGAGAGTCTAAAATCCTAAAGCATCAAAACTAAATCTTCTAATCATTTGTTCATATGTTTTCAACTCTTACTTAGCATTCCTTTTATAGGCTCAATTAAGTCAATTATTTAATTAAAATATCAATAAAATAATACGTAATATCAGCCATTAGGTCGAAATTATCATGGACTTTAGACCCGTGAAATTTCCTATTTAGTTATAAGCCCGCTGGACTTAAAATCAAGGCCCGTATTATATTTTATTGGTTAATTAATTAAATAATTATTTAAATCCTTTATCAAATTAATTATTTATAATTTGAACCTTGATTTAAATTTATTTATTAATTCAGACACCAATTTATCTTAATTAATAAATCTGCCCTAAAATATATTTTCTTCTCTAAATTGCATAGCTCTGTAAAACTATCCAAAATTGACCTGGTCAACTTTGATAATTCTAATTGTTAATTAAATCAATTAATTGAGACTATTTAGATGATTTTATCAAAGGTATTGTGGGGACCATAGGCCTATGAAATCTAGCTCCAATAAGTTATCATAAATTTAACAAATAAATTTTCTAACTTATTAATCCATCGTGACTGCACTAAAGACTCAGAGTTGCACTCTTGAATTCAAAGAACACTCTATAACAAATATAGATACATTATTAGTTATCCATTGTTACAACTATAACTATCACTCAATCCTCTATAGTACGGTCGACAATGAGATGAGACTAAAATATCGTTTTACCCCTCATTGTATTTTATCCTTAAAACACTTAGTTCCTTGTAAATGATATTTTAGTAAACTAATCTTAATTACTTAAATGAGATCTCTATATCATTTAGCACCTTGAACCAAACTAAAAAGAAACCATCATTTTACTTCTTCATCAGAAGCTATAGATGTTCATATCTATGATTAACACTCCCACTCAATTATACTACCGAGTTCCCAAGATGTAAGTATGGGCTAGTCCGTAGGGTAAGCTGGTAACGAACAAGTCAAAGAACTCAAATAATACAATCAGTTAGAATACTAACTACTCAGAATTGAGATTGAATTGACCTATGGTCAACTATATGATATGACTAGAATAGATAATAATGGTATGTTTACTTATCCTTTCTATTGTCAATATTGGTCCAGTTTGATGTACCAAATACATCCGATCTAATCTACTTTGCTAATGTTCTGGAAAGAACACAATACTACAATGTGTAAGTTGATTATATCATAGATTAGCAAGTCAGTGTAAATCCTGTGCACTGATTAATCTTAGGACTAGCTTATTTATGAACATAAAATTATATTTATATTCCACTGTGATTACGTCACTATAAATATGATTAGCTATATGCTCGGGATTTAATAGAAGTTTGTATTAAACAAATAATCATGAAAATAAAACATGTGAGCAAACTAATTGACCAAGTCAAAAATGATTTCTATTATTTTATTGATAATAAAATGAGATTACAAAGAATTTGGGTTTTAATTAGTGCATAAAACCCCAACATATGCAACGTCTGTTGCAAGTAGGAGTTCGATGCTACTTGGATAAGTCTATTTCAAAGACAATCATTGATCTTTGAAATTTCTTTAAGCAAATTTGTGCTCATACATTGGTTGTTAAGGACATGGAGAATATAGAAGATCGAGCGATACAAACTTTGTACAAGTTGGAGTTAATTTTTCCTCCAATATTTTTTGAAATAATGATTCATTTACCTCAAGAATCTATCCTCGGAGGACCAATTTACATGAGGTAGATGTATCCGTTTGAGCGATATATGAAGTAGTTAAAAAATTATGTCAGGAATAAGGTGCGCCCAAAAGGTTCTATATCGCAGGGTTATATTGCCGATGAAGTTTTGACTTTTTGTTCGCAATATCTTTAGGGCATAGAGACTAAATTTGTAGATATTGTTATTCCTAAAAGATAGTTGCCAGTTTTTGAAGCACAATGTTGTCCAAGTAGAAAAAAGAAAATCATATCCCTTGACTATCTTCATCAAAACGGAACGTTTGCGATGGTGACTTGAAAACATGGGTTTTAGGCTAAAACGATGTCTAACGATGCAATAACGATAGAATAACGATGTGTTTGCATTGGTGACTTAAAACATGGGTTTTAGGACAAAACTATCTAATGATGCATTAACGATGTATATATATATATAAGATTAGTAATAAGTTGCATTATAGAAAAAAATTACAAAATAAAAATAAATATGTACATGATAAATATTGATAATTTTGTGATAGTTCAGTTATTAATATTAAAAATATATATGAAAGAATTTTTTTAATGAAAAATTAATTTAATTTATAAAACTATTAAATATTTTTTAAAATGTGATGAATTTTTTTTCAATGTCATGTTTGGTATTGTCATAAATTAAGTGGTCCAATTTCTTTTAAGATTTATTCACCATTTTTTATATTGTTTTATGTATTTTGAAAGAAAAAAAGAAATAAAAATAGCATTTGGGGACTTAACTAATACAAAATCAACTTTTGGGACCTAAGTGTTACAAAATGTAAAGAATGAGGACTGCAGCTGAAAAAAAACCTATAAAAAAATTAATATATATAACGATAAGGTGCGGTGCAGTTTGAACTCCATTTATAAAATTCAAAATCGCAAATTGCACCGTACTACGCAGTTTGACGAAAATACAAACCGCAACCGCACCACAAAAGATTATAAATCGCAAATTACGGTGCAGTGTGGTGCATTGTGAACAATATATGCAGTGTATGTGGGCGATTTAATGAACACCCCTAGTAAAATAGGGTGTCTTATGATGCATAAAACATCAAGTTTTCCTAATATAATTTATATTTTCCAACAATAAAGACATAATATTGTCGCATAACATTCCATATTGAAGTTTTTAGCTTGTGATTATAGTTTATAGGGTCTTCTTTTTTCTAAAATAATCTTGACAAAAGTTTTTTTTCTTTATTAGTATTATTATTATTAATAATTTTACAATTATTAATATTTTTATAAGTACACAAAAAAGTTTCATTAATTTTGAGTGGGGCATAATTAAAAAGAGTGGAGGTGGGACATCGTTCCTAAAAAAATTACAAACATAAATATAATGACTTTTATTATCTCATGACTTTTATGCCTATATATGAGTGCTACTTGTTCCTTTATACAGAGTATCCGTCCTTGTACGGGACTTTGCATTTTGTTTAGGGAAGGAACCTTTGACTGTCTGATCCTGTATAATGACATTTTAATTTTATTTAGATGTATATTTGAATATTAGTTTTTCAAAAATTGATATTTATTAATAAAAAAATTATTGTTCTAATTTGTGTATGCTATAAATAAAAATAAATTTCACATTATAATTTTTCTAAATATTAGTTTAAATAACTGTTACACTCAGATTTTGAGACCAGAAGTTATGACCTCGAAAACTGGACTCGTCAAGTGTGAGCTCAAAATATATGAAATACATTGTATGTTCCTGTTGTAAGATCTCCAAAGTAAAATAATGATCTCGAAAATGTGTAACCTCGGGATTCTTTCTGAGCTCTAAATGACATGACATTGGGATACTTCCGTTATCGAGTGCCTTCAGATTGAGCAGCCCGTGCTTGGGAAACACAGGCCCGAGTGTGATAGCCTCGACAGTATTTATCTGTTCCGAGCATGTCCTGGAGTAAGGTGGCAAGCTCATAGCAATACCATAAGTCTCGACAACCACAGGGTCGATCGCTGATCTCGAAGATCCGATGAGTCATCTGGGACAACCCGTTATGTATGAACATGTTTATTGTTGTGTAATCCCAACATTTAAGAGATATTATTTAATTTGTTATCCGTCCCTGGGTCTTTAGGGGATGTTTCCTTGTATATAAGAGATACAACATTTAATGTAATTATTTGAATTGATATACATAATATCTTCCCGAAATATGTGGGTATGAACTCTGTAACCTCTCTATAAATAGAGGAGGAATGACCACTTGTAAAGGACGGATTATCTGATATCTGCAGAGAAAATTCTGGGTAATTCATCTTTGAAGAATTTCCAGAAAACTCCATGTCTTAATAACACTGACTCGTGGACTAGGCAGATTTAATTGTTGAACCACATAAAAACCTTCTTGTTTCTCCTTACTATTCGTTTGCACCATAGTTTACATTGTTTAATTGCTCTACGATTTAAGTTGACGAAAAACAGCGTCAACAATTTGGTGCTTTCATTGAGAGCATTAAGCAATACGTATCAGAGTCTAGTCAGTCGAAGAAGCCTCCCTGAATCAGCTATGGCCGCGAATGATCCCAATATTCCTGAGGAGGAAATCCTAGAGGAAGTTGACTATCCGAGGCGCCCTGGGAAACAGCCGATGATAAATTCTGACCTAGATGAGAGGAGTGGATCCTCTGACTCTCGAGGACCACCTGCACCACCGGCCCCCAGGGACGACGAGGACATGTATTACAACCTTGAGCGATATTTCCCTATTGTTGAGCTTGAAAACTGTCAATTGCAAAAGCAATTGGCGGAGGCCAAGAAACGTAATGAAGAGCTGGCCAGATTGGCTGCTGAGACACAGGCGACTCAGCCCCTGCCTCCGCTTGAGGCCCAAGCTCCACCTCCGCGAGATGTTCATATTCCGCCCCGCAGGCCTCGTGGGCGACCTTGCAAAAATGCTGCCACATGAAGAACGGAGCAACCTCCGCCACCGGCAGAACAACCTGCTCCCTCAAGGCCTCGGAGAAATACCCGGGCTGGAGCTCTTGTCAACTCAACTGCTGAGGTACCAGCCAAAACTGGGAATAACCGAGCCCCCGCAGCGGCTTGGACCCAAAATCCTGGTAACACGCAGAACGTTCTTGAACCAGCATAGGCGAACTCAGGACCTTCTAGGCCCCGTAATGGATGGCAGCCACCATCACCCATAAGGTACCCACCATCGCCGATAAGATATCCCTCACCGCCTCGGAGACACACGCAACCGACTCAGGGTGATAGGGAAAGGCGAGCTGGGCGGAAACCTAGGAATAGGGAGACTGCTAGAGAACATAGAGGCGCCCATCCTACGAGAAGCCCAATGTCTCGGTCTCACACAATTGAGAAAGGACAACCAGAAAGGAACCCATCTCGAAACAACTGCGCAACGAGCCTTACCAGCGAGGGCTCAGGAGACACCAGATCGGTTAGTATGTATGACCAGGAATGGAGAAATACTGGGAATCGAAGGGACCACCCAAACTTACAGGAACACTTGAACCAGAATCGGGGTAATAATAACCCCTCGAACCCAGACCTAAGGGATCACCTAAATGGACGCAAGGATCCCATGCAGAGGCGTGAAGCTGGAATTGTGATCAATGATAACCAATTTCAGGTCAAACCCCCCGTGGATCCAGTCCAAGAAAGGATTGATAAACTTGAAAGAGCGTTCAGGCTCTTACAAAATGAACGAGGTCGGGATCGGGACGAAGAGTTTGACGAGGAACTCGAACCCTTTGCCACCCATATTTCCAGCACTCCATTTCCTCAAGGGTTTCGGATTCCTCATGTCCCACCGTTTGATGGGAAATCTGATCCATACAGTCACTTAAGTACGTTTAATACTATTATGAGAGCGAGTAATGTGGGCTACGAGCTCAGATGCATGTTGTTTCCAGCTTCGCTCACAGGACCAGCAAAAAACTGGTTCGAAAAATATAAGAGGCATTCGATTGCTTCTTGGGATCAATTATCTAAAGATTTCAAGAAGCAATTCAGAGCCATGAACGGAATAAGGCCCGAGGCCATTTAATGGCTGTCTGAGCCGGGGTGATGCCTGGAAGCCCCCTCTGGGAAGATATGCAGAGGAAACCTGTGAGATCCATAACCAAGTTCAATCGACGAGCTCAGAGATTCGTCAATGTAGAAAAGGCAAGGTCAGCGCTGAATATGGCCTCTCAGCTCGTAACTACAACGACAAACATAAGCTCTGCCTCGACCTCGACGGAACCATCAACCTCGAAGTCCTCTGCGGAAAACCCTTCCAAAAGAAAGAAGAATGAAGGGAGTAACCCCGAGGCGGAAGGGGGAAAGAAGAAGAAAGGGGGAAGGTATTTCTCCGTGTACAAGGTCTACACCGAGCTCAATGAGTCTCAAGAGAATATCTACCTGGCTAATGAAAACCAGATCCCTTTCAGGCATCCGGACCCTATGAGAAACCATAAATCAAAGAGAGACTCCAGTAAATACTGCAGATTTCACAGAGATACCAGACACACAACCAATGAATGCAGGCAACTGAAGGACGAGATCAAAGGTCTGATCTCGAGAGGGTACTTCAGGCAGTATGTAAGGAACCAGAACCACAATCAGGCTTCTACCAACTAAAGGGCAGCTGCACCACCGCCTGCCCAAAACAATAACCCCCGAGCAAGGGAAGACGAGAGACCCCCTCCGATTGATAGAGAAGATGTTGTAACCATCTCAGGGGGACCTCATCTCGCAGGATCGGGCAGGAATGCCCAAAAACGATACGTGAATGAGTTGAAAAATGGTGACGGGTCCCCTTACGAACCCGAACCCAGGGCTCTGAAACACCAGAGGGCTGAATCTCATCCTATAACTTTTACTGAGGATGACGCATCCCATGTCCAATTTCCTCACAATGACCTGCTGGTCATCACCCTCCAGCTCGTGAATAAGAGGGTTCACCGAGTCCTGATTGATAACGGTAGCTCAGTGAATATCCTCTATAAGGCCACCTTAGACAAGATGGGACTCGCGCTTCATGACCTAAAGGCCTATGCAACGACATTGTACGAATTTTCAGGAGAAGGGATTGCCTATATGGGATCCCTTGAACTCCCCGTGACCTTGGGAGACTTCCCGGTCCCAACAACCAAGATGATGGAATTCATAGTAGTGGATCTACCAACGGCCTACAACGTGCTTCTCGGGAGACCCACCCAGTAGGGCTGGGGGCAGTTTCGTCTGTGAGGCACTTGGCCATCAAGTTCCCGACTTCTAGTGGCATCGGGACACTGAAGGGAGACCAGCTAGCAGGGAGGGAATGCTATAGCAATTCCATTAGAGGAAAGAAATAGACAAGCGCACAAACACTTGTCATAATTCAGAATAAGGACAGAACAGTCTTCAAGATAGATGAAGAAATCGATCTGAGAATGGAGGAAAGAGCTGACCTCAAGCCATTGGAAGAGCTTGAAGAGGTCAGGCTCAAGGAAGCAGACCCCACGAAGACAGTAAAGGTAGGGAAAAACCTTCCCGAAGAAACGAAATAGCAATTAATTTGCTTTTTGAGAAAAAACCAGGATGTTTTCGCATGGTAGGGATAAATCTGAATGTAGTGAGCCATGCTTTGAATATTGACAAAAGCTTCCCTCCGAAGTAACAAAAGCAAAGACACCTAGATGACGACAGGAAAAAGGCCCTAAAAGAGGAAGTCAACAGGTTGAAAGCAAGTCGATTCATACGGGATGCCTTCTACCCCGACTGGGTAGCCAACCCAGTGCTAGTTCCAAAACCTAACGGGACCTGGCGGACCTGTATCGATTACTCGGACCTCAATAAGGCCTGTCCTAAGGACTGCTTGCCCCTACCTCGGATCAACCAGCTCGTAGATGCCACAACCGGGCATGGACTTATGTCATTCATGGATGCCTATTCTGGATATAACTAGATTGCCATGCATTCCCTTGACCAAGAGCATACAAGTTTCGTGATGGACAAAGGACTATATTGCTACAATGTCATGCCGTTCGGACTCAAGAATGCTGGAGCCACTTACCAACGGCTCGTAAACATGATGTTCTCCGAATAGATAGGTAATAACATGGAAGTTTATGTTGACGATATGTTAGTGAAATCTCAGTATAACAATAACCATGTAGACGATCTAGAAGAATGCTTCACCGTGTTACAGAGGTATGACATGAAGCTCAACCCCCAGAAGTTCTCCTTCAGAGTATCCTCGGGAAAGTTCCTAGGCTTCATTGTACATGCCCGGGGAATAGAAGCAAATCCAGACAAGATCCAGGCTTTGATTGATATGCCCTCACCTCAGAAGCATAAGGATGTCCAAAGTTTGACAGGACGGATGGTGGCACTAAGTAGGTTTATCTCGAAATCTACAGACCGTTGTCTTCCATTTTTCAATCTTTTGAGGGGAGGCAAAAAATTCGAGTGGATAGAAGAATGTGAGTCAACTTTTCAGGAGCTCAAGAAGCACCTCGCGGAACCACCAATCTTGTCTAAACCCATCACGGGGCAAGTTCTATACCTATATCTTGCTACGACCGAGCACGCCATTAGCGTCGTACTCGTCCGAGAGGAGCAGAAGGTGCAGAAGCCTGTTTACTATGTCATCAAAAGATTACTTGGGTAGAATCGAGATACCCCTTAATGGAGAAGTTGGCTCTCAGCCTAATCCACTCATCTTGAAAGCTCCGACCTTACTTCCAGGCGCACCCCATCCATGTACTGACCGATCAACCACTAAGACAAGTCTTATCCAAGCCAGAAGCCTCGGGTCAATTACTAAAATGGACCGTTGAACTCGGGAAATTCGAGATCACCTACCATCCGAGGACAACCATAAGAGGACAGACCCTGACAGACTTCATAGTTGAATGCACTGGAGCGACTAGCGATGAAGTTATAACCCCAGCCCACGAGTTGTGGAAACTTTATGTTGATGGGTCTTTCAATGAAATTAGGTCGGGGGCAGGAGTAATTCTGATCACCCCAGCAGGAAGTCGATTTCACTCTGCTTTGATATTTTCCTTTGAAGCGTCAAATAATGAAGCTCTACTGGCAGGACTTCGGATTGCCAAGGAACTCAAGGCTAAAGCGATACATTGCTACAGTGACTCCTAGTTGGTGGTTAATATAATTTTAGGGGAATACCAGGCTCGTGGGACGAGAATGGCTGCATATTTAGAAAAGGCAGAAGTAGCACTCGAGCATTTCGAGTTCTACACGATAGAACAGGTCCCCCAAGAGCAAAACTCAAACGCAGATGCCTTAGACAAGCTCACCACATCCACCGAGGTCGTGCCAATCGAACATCTAACGATGCCCAGTATAACCGAGCCTGAACAGGAAGATGTTTGCATGATAAATTCCGAGCCAACCTGGATGACCCCGATAGTTGAATACCTTGAAGTCGGCATTCTCCCAGAAGAACGGGATCAAGGCTCAAAAACTGATGTATCAGATCCCCAGGTACACCATTATAGATGGAAGGCTATATAGAAGAGGATAGTCCACGCCGTTACTCTGATGTGTAACTCCATCCGAGGCTAAGAAGATCATAGAAGAAATTCATGAAGGATTCTGTGGACACCACACTAGGGGGCATAGCCTATCCAAGAAAATCATATGCCAAGGGTACTTCTGGCCTACCATCAAAGCAGATTCGTTCGATTACATCAAGAGATGCGACAAGTGCCAACGGTTCGCCACAATCCCTCGAGCTCCACCTTCTGAGCTAACTATGATGACCTCCCCGTGGCCATTTGCGGTCTGGGGAATCGACCTCATAGGTTCATTGCCAACTGGCAAAGGCGGAGTCAGATACGCAGTAGTCGCCGTAGATTACTTCACGAAGTGGACCGAAGCCAAACCTCTGGCAACAATCACCTTGAAGAAAGTCTTGGACTTCGTGGTAAAGAACATCATATGCCGATATGGGATGCCAAGGAAGATTGTGTCCGATAACGGTACTCAATTTGACAGTGATCTGTTTACCAACTTTTGCGAAAAAAATGGGAAAATAAAGAGCTTCTCCTCTGTGGCCCATCCCCAGACGAATGGCCAGGTTGAAGCTGTGAATAAAACCCTAAAGAGTTCTCTAAAGAAAAAGTTGGAAGAAGCTAAAGGGAAATGGCCTGAAGAGTTGCCCTAAGTTCTGTGGGCATATCGAACCACAGCCCGTACTTCAACGGGACATACCCCATTTTCTCTGGCATATGGATGCGAGGCTATGCTGCCAATCGAGGTTGAAATTCCCACAATTCGTGCCCTTGCTTATGACCAAGCAACAAACCAATCCCAGCTCGAAGTAAGTTTGGACCTGATTGAAGAAAGAAGGGACGAAGCTCAGCTAAAAAATGTTGCATACCAACAGTGAGTTACCCGGTATTTCAATAAAAGAGTTCAAGATAGAAAATTTGGTGTGGGAGATTTGGTGCTGAGGTGTGTGTTCTTGGCAACACGAGATCCAGCTGCTGGCGTGCTCGGGCCTAATTGGGAAGGACCTTATCAGATCAAATCAGTCATCCGACCTGGCGTATACAAGTTGGCAAGATTGAATGGGAGTTTGGTACCACGAGCATGGAACGGTGAATATCTACGACCTTACTATCAATAATGTAGGAATGATGTCACCTGTAACCATGCTTGTTTATTTTTACTATGTTCGTGTTAATAAATTATTCGAATAAAGTTTGATTTTGTTCTAATATGTTGTATTTTTTGCAATTTCTCTGAATTTAATAACCTATGGTCATACTCATAGGATATTAAGGGGCATTATTGGTACATATACCATCAGCTTGAAAAAATGAAATAGCATGCGCAAAAAGCATACAGGTGTTTGGATATAACCAAATGCGCGAGCTAAGATAGTTTGGACATAACTAAACTATAAAAAACATACAAGTGTTTGGATATAACCAAATGCGCGAGCTAAGATAGTTTGGACATAGCCAAACTATCAAAAACATACAAGTGTTTGGATAAAACCAAATGCGCAAGCTAAGATAGTTTGGACATAACCAAACTATCAAAAACATACAAGTGTTTGGATATAACCAAATGCGCAAGCTAAGATAGTTTGGACATAACCAAACTATAAAAAACATACAAGTGTTTGGATATAACCAAATGTGCAAGCTAAGATAGTTAGACATAACCAAACTATCAAAAACATACAAATGTTTGGATATAACCAAACATGCGAGCTAAGAAAGTTGGACATAACCAAATTATCAAAAGATAAACGTGTTTGGATGTAACCAAATATGCGAACTAGATCAAGAATATAAGTGTATGGATTACAAACCACAAACGACCTTAATAGTTTTGGAACAAACTAGCTAAAACTAATCGACAATAAGTTGGAACATAAACCCACTTCGCGTTATGTCGAGATCGAGGCTGAAGTATCTTGCAAAATGATAGTTTCGACCTCATAACCTCAGGGAGCTACCCGAGGACGAGGAAAAGCAACTAAAAAAGTAAGATATAACCAAACCACTTACGTTACATGCCATATAAGTACCTTCGGATGCATGGTAAAAGTAATCTCCGACCTTGACTGTTTACCGATTTTTTGGAAACGAATACGAACGGAATAATAAAAAGACAAGAGCTATAGAAATGCAGAAATGTAAATAAACAAACAATGTTTTTACGTGGTTCAGGCGTTAACGAGCCCTAGTCCACGAGTCGATGTTATTATACTTGTAGAGAATAACAGTCAAACAGCTGGTGTATAAGGAACTCACAACCTCATAGTGTTTCTCTCGGGTTCTCTTGGAGAAGATGAAGCTAGAGAGATTTTAGTAGAGTTCTTGCTATGTGATTTGTTGGCCGTCCCCCCTATTGTAAAATGAGGGGGTCTTTATAGCTAGGGCTTTGGATTAGGGTTTTTCTCTACTCACATGAGTCTTAATTACACCAGCCATAAATAGGGGATACAATTACCGTAGTCACCTGGCTACCAGGCTCTATGTAGGTATATTTACGTGAAAGTATGGGGAATGCACAAAGGCAGCCGTCTTTTCCAAGTTGTCAGCGGAACAGTAGGTGAAATAGTACTTTTAGGCGTGCTGGGATGTGTGCGGCTTTGACCTGTCGGGCGTGTCAGGCGGGATTCTGTGTCAGGCGGATATCATTCCAACTATGCCTCCTCCATGACTCGACCGCCTGGTCTTGTTCCGTGCGAGGCACGGAACTTTTTCCGTGAAGACCACTTGAAGAGCTTCTCCTAGAAGGAACTTCCCCGAAGGATATCCCTTCGGGAGTCCGGGAGAGGTGACGAGCTTCCGTGTCGCGTTTTCTTGAAAGAGTAATCCGGACACTACACGGGAGAGGCGAAGCCTTTCTGTCCATCCGCGAGCTCTGGTCACCTACCGTGAAAGACATTGATAATTCTGCTTCCCCGAGGATATCCATCTAAACGCTATCCGGAAATCTGGATAACATTGACAAATAACGAGATTGAATGCGAATATTTCGAGCAAACTGTGCATGAATGCATTAAACCTCAAGCTTAAATCCACCATATGTTTGTATGAATAAACAGACATATAAGACACTTTAATATAAAACGCGTGAAATATTTCGACCTAAGAAATGTAAAGCAAATATATTAAAGGCAAAGTCAAATATGGTATCATGGATATCATAAGAAAGCAGCTCTTTCATGAGCCATAAATTGTCTTAGCCCCAGGGGCATAAAAAGCAAAAAATAAAAAATAAAAACTATTACAAAGTGTTCAGAGGGATGCAGCCCCGAAGCAAGATTTTGGAAGAAGGAGCATTCTCCTTGGCCTTCTCAGCATCCTCCTTGGCCTTCTCAGCATCCTCCTTAGCTCTCTCTGCCTCCTCCCGAGCAGCCTCCTCCTCATCAAGCCGAGCTTGCCACTTGGCCACTAGATCTGCCTCAAAAGAGCCTAAGAACCCGGTATTGAGATTGGCATTACTAGCCCAGATCCTATACATGGCCATGTCAATCGCCCGATCCTTCTTCTCTTTAAACTCTGCAAAGAGGCGAGCCTTTTCACCCTCCATAATATCGAAAGTGGCAGCCTTCTCCTCCTTAAGCTTGGCATTGATCTTTTCAAGCTCTACAACCCGGGCATTCACCTTCTCAAGCTCTGCGAGCTGGGCATTCACCTTCTCAAGCTCTGCGAGCTGGGCATTCATCTTCTCGAGCTTGGCTGTCTTGGCCTTTAGCTATTCAACCTCAGCCTCCATCTTTGCCTTTGTGGCCTTGAGCTCGTCACTAAGCTTGAGTTGGAGATCCTTCGACTCCTGAGCATAAGACTTGCTCGAATGGACCTCATTGTTCAACTTATAGTTAAGTTGAGCAGAGACAGCGAGAGTCTGGCATACAAAGAAATCAAATTAGAACATAAACTAAGTATAAATACAGCTAGCAACGAGATGAGAAAGGTTACCGCAGCAGTGAGCTCGATGCTCTTCTCATAAAGAGTGTTGCAGTCTCGAGCATTGTTCAAGAACTGCCAATGAGGGGCGTCGAAGCTGCCAAAACTCTAGCCCACTCGAGACAGAATGTCTGAGCCAAGTGTATCCCCGTGGGGTCCTGCCGCATTATCAATTACATACTCATTAACGTGAGTAGAAATCGACAGAAAATGTGTTTTGGAGGCTGAGGGATTTTTCGGAGGTGGGCCAAGCGCGGAGTGGGCCTAGATCGAAGGAGGGGCGGGAGGAATGGCCGTAGAGGACGCCTCAACCTGAGGAGGCAGATCCACGGCTGAGCTCGGAGCAGCTGGAGCTAGTGGAGGAGGTGTCTTCTTGGTCTTGGGCGCTTACTTTGTTGTGCTCCCTCGCCACTAGCGAGCACATTGTCGAGGTCGAAATCCATATCACCTACACAGTTACACAACATAATGAGATATTCCAAGACAAACACAAGATAGCATGATGCAGATAGGCAAAGAATAAAAAGACAAGTAGAGTGAAACCTAACTGGAACTCTCCCTCGAGCTTGTGCTCGGCGACCATGTAATTCCCCCATCTTCAGAGGAGGTGGGGGGAGTACTTGCCCTATAAGTGGAAGTCAGTCTCGAAAGGTCCCTATAGTCGTTTGTCCCGTATTGAACGGCTATTCCGTTCCATACCTTGTTCAGACTATACATAGTATCATACTTCCCGAGCCAACTATCGAACCTATGTACTTTCTCATCTACCCAGGACCAAACATAAAAATGGTCCCTATCGTCCTTGCACAATACTAATCTATTGGGTTTATGCTTAAGTAGTGAAGGAGACCACAAATCTGAGCTAAGGATGACTGTACCTCTGTCACTCGAGCTCGAGTTTGAGGCTTCATCATTGGCCTCGTTCCCCAATTGTGGGCTCCTGCGGCGTCGAACTAGAGATGGAGGCCTAGCATTTCGCCTCGGAGAAAGGCTGCCAGTTGGGAGAGGCACAAGCTCCCACTGGGCATATTTTTTGTTGGACCAGTCAAATGTGGACTGATCCTTCTCTAGGAGGCCGCAGACTTGGAAATTATCTTCGTGGAGGAGATAGGAGAGTGACCTCCTGCCGTAAAGGAGCTGAAGTAGAGCTTCCTTATGCTCCTTCATCTCCTTGGAGGGGGAGGGACGATGGAAGTTGGCTAGAAAAATGAACATGTCATGGTTAAGCACAAGCTGAAACAAATACTCGAGCACAAAAAAAGAAGGAATTTTTTAGATACTTACGAATTCATCTGAACGAATAGTATCTGGATGGAGCTAGGCCATTTGTCCAGAAGAAAGCCTTCTTGAATTTTGGAGGATGGTTGGGAAGATCCTCGAAGATCTTCTTCTCCTTGGGATAGCTCGAGAGGTAATAGAAGTCATCCCCTCCCCGAGCTTGGGAGGGATTACTTTTCAGACAAAAGAGATACAAGATCTTCTTTGTCGAAGGTCCTTCCCACTTCAGCTCGTGGTAAAGCGATCTCGGGCAGACAGAACCCTGTAAGAATTGGTATTGAGCTGGAAAGGAGCCAGCCCAACGAAATCCAAGAAGTCTTTAAAAAAGGACTTCAAAGGAAGCACACCCCTTGCCTTCATATGTTCCTGGATCCAAGCTGCATACCTTAGCTTGTTGTTAGGATTCTCATCTCCCGGGGCGTGGCAACTTTGCTCGTGGGAGACCGGAGCTCGACATCTCAGTGAGTGTGACAGTCTGATGTTGTGTAAGGCAAGGATGTCAAAGATCTTCCCTAATGATGAGATCGAGCTCCAATATTGCTTGACCTTGAAAAATTCCCTCTTTAGGGTAGGCACGGAGGTTGGCTGCGAGGTAGAAGGTTCCCCCATCAGCAAGAATTGGAGATCATCTGGCTTGAAAGCAACTGTCACTTTGAGCGTAGATTCGAGGGGGATCGGTCTAGGCTCGGGGTCCGGATCTGGATAGATGGCGACCCTTAGTTTTTTCCTTTTTCCTTCTTCGACCTCGTCTATCTGACGTCGAAAGTGATCTCGGATGTCCTCCTGCTCACACCTCAGTTCGTGCTCCCGAATCAAGCGCTGGTTCCATGTGAAAGGAGACTCCAAGCTCGGAGTTACTGGTGAATAAGGAATCGTGAGCTTTGACCCCCACCACTTTCCCGAGTTCTGCGGCATCTAGCAAGAGAGCAAAAGGGTGAAGGCCAAGCAAGCAAGAAATAATGAAAAAACGGGATGACCTAAGCTCAAATATTTGAGGCTACAAGGCAAACTCGATCCAATGGACGAGGCCAGTCTCTCAGAGCAAGTATTACACCGAAGGAAAGGAAGGTGGATTTATTTTTTGAAGATCCCGATATTTCAGGGAAAAAGTTGGCGGTTACTCAAAGAGTGAAATTTTTGGGAAGCGTGTATTTTGCAAAACACTAATTTTTTACCCGATATCTTGGTGTACAAGATATGCCATTCAAAATTAAAAAAAATTTAGTAAAAGAACCATTACTGGGTTTTCTACGCATGAACTGGGTTTGGAACCCATGATATCAAACCTTAAGACTAGTATGTACTGAAACAATCTAATGTGCAAAAGGGAACAAATAGTACAACAATGTAATCATGCATGAAAAAATATACGAAGCTATGAACAGAAAACTTACACAATGTGATCGGCGGAAACAGAGAGATTGATGATTGAACAAGAGGCAGCAAAAAAGACCTCACAGAATCGAAGAGGTGCAAATTGTTCTGTCTTCGTGGCTTGGAGAACATGCAAGAGTTGGGCAGTATTCTCTGGTTTTTCTCTTCTTTTCTCTCTGCAAAAAACTCGAACATGAAAGTGAAATGGGAACGATGAATAGGGTCCTATTTATACACCCATGGAAGTGTAAAGGGCCGGATTAATTAGGGCCATTGGCCAGATTCCGTATCGGATCAAACGGTCAGGGACCTGTGAGTTGATAATACCATAAAGAATGGCAGGCGGATAGACGTGGGCAGGTTTCCAAGGTACTCAAGTACTTTGAGTGATCAATACCCGATCGACGCGTGTCCACACTCGAGTGTTTTTTATGGTACAGTTTCCAATGGGAACAGTTCAAAAGTTTCTTTCTCATAGGATTCGAACTGATACTTTTGAGGGGGCAAACTGTTACACTCAGATTTTGAGACCAGAAGTCATGACCTCGAAAACTGGACTCGTCAAGTGTGAGCTCGAAATATATGAAATACATTGTATGTTCCCGTTGTAAGATCTCCGAAGTAAAATAATGATCTTGAAAATGTGTAACCTCGGGATTCTTTCTAAGCTCGAAATGACATGACATTGGGATACTTCTGTTATCGAGTGCCTTCGGATTGAGCAGCCCGAGCTTGGGAAACACAGGCCCGAGTGTGATAGCCTCGACAGTATTTATCTATTCCGAGCATGTCTTGGAGTAAGGTGGCAAGCTCATAGCAATACCATAAGTCTCGACAACCACAGGGTTGATCGCTGATCTCGAAGATCCGACGAGTAATCTAGGACAACCTGTTATGTATGAACATGTTTATTGTTGTGTAATCCCAACATTTAAGAGATATTATTTAATTTGTTATTCGTCCCCGGGTCTTCAGGGGATGTTTCCTTGTATATAGGAGATACAACATTTAATGTAATTATTTGAATTGATATACAAAATATCTTCCCGAAATATGTGGGAATGAACTCTGTAACCTCTCTATAAATAGAGGAGGAATGACCACTTGTAAAGGACGGATTATCTGATATCTGGAGAGAAAAGTCTGGGTAATTCATCTTTGAAGAATTTCCAGAAAACTCCAAGTCTTAATAACACTGACTCGTGGACTGGGGAGATTTAACTGCTGAACCACGTAAAGACTTTCTTGTTTCTCCTTATTATTCGTTTGCACCATAGTCTACATTGTTTAATTGCTCTACGATTTAAGTTGACGAAAAACAGCGTCAACAATAACTTACTTTCAAGTGTAATAGTGGTAATCTCAAAAAGTCGAATTAAACTTCTAAATATATAATATATTTTCTAGGTAAAATTATATTGTTTAACATTAATTTGGTCAAAATATTATGATGGATTTATTTTTTTGAGTCTAAAATTGTTTAATTAATATACTATACTCTAAAAGTAATTGAAAAATTCAATAACATACTACAGATAAAATTAAAATAATTAAAAATGAAATAATTTATTATGTGTATATTTATTTAAATAAAATATTGAAACTGAAATTATGTCATGAATAATTCTGGCTTGTCGAATCTAATAAATTAAGGAACAAAGAATTACAGATCATACTTTTCCCCTTCTTTAAGCAGTGATCAACACTGAAGAAAAGTCAAGAAATCGAATAATTAAGCATTGATCTTGTCAAAATTTTGATCATACACATGTGCTTCAATGATGGCGAAATTTCAAAAAAAAAAAAATTATCTCTATGGTCCCCAAAGACACAAACAAGACCTACAAAAGTTAAAAAAAAAAAACAACGGTAAATATTGGCTTGGACCCCACTCAGGCTGTGAACCTTTTTCTGAGGTGGATTTATCAACCAATAACAATAAGCCTTAGCTCATAAGCCAACCAATAGCTTGAGGATAAGGTGCCACGCAGGATAAACAAGACCAAGAAAACTTAAAAAGAAAAGAGATAATATATATCCATTTATCGTTACTACCTAGAGAATCCTGAACACCAGTGCCATGCATATATATATACATATTATATATTATATATAGGCCTAATAAAGAAAAAGGAATTAAAAAAAAGAGACTCACATACAAAAGTGGATATGGGTTACAACGCTTTAATCTTAAGAAGCCCAAAGAAAGAAGAACAACAAGTCCCGGACTCCATTGTTACTAATGACTTGTCCGAGGGCAAAGACAGTAATTTGGCCAGTGAAGAAGTTGATATACTGGAAGATTTGGAGAGAATTCTGGGCATTAATGAAGAAGAAGCTCATAAGTTGACTAAGTGTAGTACTAATGTTAGTCAACTTAACTGGGAATTCATGGAATGGGATGAGTTTCGTAATGGAGATGAAGAAGCTGAAGATGAAGAGGAAGACATCTCAGAGCAGAAGATGTTATTCGACAAGGATTATTATTATGATAAAAATTACAAGTGCTTCTTTGAAGAAGATGAGGAATATTTAGAAGAAGAAGAAGAAGAAGAAGAAGAAGAAGAAAGATACTACAGAAGGGGTGATGTAGGTAATGTTATAAATATCAAGAAAGAGCAAGTTGGGTTTTGGGATGATGATTATAATAAGAACGCTTCGTTGAATCTGAGCTTGAATTATCAAGAGGTTTTGGATGCTTGGTCCGATCGTGGCTCTCTCTGGGCTGATGAGTACTCTCTTTCAGTGGCATCAAATGGCTCTAATAATACTTATGTTAGTATTTATTAATTTCCTTAAACCTCTTGTTTTTTAATACGTACTCTCTTTATACATATTCATCTCTCTAAATTAATACCATGCATGCATGCATAAATATAATTCTTCATTTATTTAGGAAAAAGTTATAAGATTAGTTTATTAATTAATAACCGGACTATATACACATGTATAATATTCTGATCATGCCTATATATATTTACATAAATATATATTTATATATATATATATATATAGACACACATATATTAGTAAGTAAACTTCGGTATATATGTACGTGTGTGTAAATGGATTAGATGGGAGAAGTTCCAGTGTTAATGGAAGAAGAAAGAAGAAGAAGGGAAGCTAGTGTTCTTAGGTACAAGGAGAAACGCCAGACTAGACTCTTCTCGAAAAAGATAAGATATCAAGTTCGCAAACTCAATGCAGATAAAAGACCCAGACTCAAGGTTATTTTTAGTCCAGTACTTTCTTATTTATCTTTCTAGCTTTTTTTTTATTTAATAAAAAATTTATTTGAAATCTGAATTTTAATTTCTATATTAATTGCTTGCAGGGTCGTTTTGTGAAGAGAGTTTAAAGAGAATTGTGCTGAAAAAGGGTATGAAATATCTATATTACGTATACCAAAATATCTGATAACTCCACCAGTGGACTTTTCCTTGCACAATCAAAATATCTTTATATATCTCTTTTTATTTTTTAAAAAAAGATCAGTCGCTATAAAATTATTTATTTATTTGTTCTGGGCACCTAGCTAGTTGTGGAATTATGTTTTTCTCGAAACGTCGATATCTTGAATTATTGCTGCTGTTGTTCTTCACAATATCTATTCTAGCTAGGGCATGGCCTTTCTCTGGCATATAGTTTATAGTGGTGGACTGTACGTATACACACATTTTATATGTGCAAATATATATAACACGTATGTAATATTCTATATCTATAGCGGTTAACTTTTAGGGATAATGTTATAAATCCAACGGTTACCAGGATGTACAGTACATTTTAATCTTGGGTAGTGGTCCTCCTCATATGTGTCTATCTATGTATGTCTTTTTTTGTTCTTTACAGGCCTCTTTATAGTGTAGTGTCATTACATATGTGTACTCAGCTGAAAGTGGAAAGTGGTAGAAGTTTATATCAGGACTCAGGAGGAGGCTATCCTTAAGTGATGGGGTTATTAGGCCGTGGGGGGTCCAGTCGCTCTCTGTCATAGTCAACCAATATTCTTTCCTCATATAATAAAACACGTATCCAAATGAATAAATATATATATATATATATAAATATTTATATTGTCTTAGTCCACATTAAAAGTAATTAACGTATTTTTTTCGGTTTAATTCAACCTTTTATACATTTTGATTTTGAAACGTTTACTTTCAAAATTGACTTCCACCTTATTCTTTATTTATTTTTTTTAATTTTTATTTGTTATAAACCATCACTTGCTAGCTAGAATAGAATATATATATATATAAACTAGAAAACATAAAATCGCTTCCATTTTTGTAATTATTAAAAAAATATATATTTTAAAATATTTTTTGGGAGATTATAGGGTAGGAATTCATTTTCACCCTACTCCACTACAAAAGACAAAGCCTATACCGAGAATAAATGTCATCGGTATAAGCCTAAATGTTCTCGGTAGAGCTTATACCGAGAACATGTCGTCGGCAGTAAGTCCTTGGTACAGCCGCGTCTGTAGAGGTAAACTTCTACTGACGACAATTAACATGTTCTCGGTATAGGTTGTACCGAGGACAATGTCATCGGTATAGAGTGAAAAATGTTCTCGGCACAACCAACCCAAATTTGTCATATTAATGGGATATACTGAGGACAATGTCTTCGGTATAGACTAAATCAGAATTTTTTTTATATTTGTAATATTTATTCACTTATTTATTTAATTTGAATTAAATATAAAACAATAGAATAAAATTAAAACACTTATATTAAACACATAAATAAAAACATAAGAGTATGTTTGCTTAACCAAAATAAAGAGTTGTCATAAACATGATAATGTAATAGTCCATAGTAATAAAATTCATACATAAGTCCTACTGAGTCGGTGCTCTAACATTGGGATCATCGGGTGGTGGTGGGGCACATTGAGATCCCGGGGTGATACAATGAGTCCGGACATGCTCCTCTAATTGTTGAACACGCTCTCTCATCTCAGACATCTCTTCATCTCTAGTTTGTGAATGATGAAAATCAAATGGAGTTCGGTCTCTTATGTTAAGGATACGTCCATATCCTTTCTGGTGGCCCCGTCATTTTCCGAAGACAGTTTGTACCAAAGATATGTCTTCATCTTCAGGCGTACTTGAAACTGGTGTGGAACTCTCAGTATCAGTTGTCTGTGTCTGCTGTGTGTCGCGATATGCACACAATTCCTCCTATGATACAATGTATAATGTAATTATGTATTGTAAACAAACAATTAAAATTTTGAAAAATGTTTAAAAAAAATTAACGTACCCAAGTATTTTTGGCTGTCTCTGTCACTGTCACCCACCCTGTGCCTGATTTATGGTGAGTATCCATCCAGCTATCCGAGATGGGCTCAAGTTGCCCAGTCTCTAAATTGCGCTGTCACGTACATATATTTTTATAAAATTAATAATTAAACGTAAATAAGAAAAACAAACTAAAAAATAATTAATTAACTAACTTTTTTATAGCGCAGCGCTGGGATTGACTGAGAACCTCCATAGCTAAGCTCTTTCAGTTTCTTCCTATTTTCCTTGTTGACCACAAAACGTTTCTGCAAAAAGTTATCGTTAGTAATATATTTAATTAAGATAGTTAAGTTTAGCAAGTAATTAATACCGTAATTTCTGGGCGTCGGAAAAATTCAATGGCTTTTTGCCACTGCGTATCTGTGCAACCACCATAATGATTTTGGGGCCCATTAATCATTAAATGCTCTTTAATATCGTACTTCCAGTCAGAATACTTTTTAGCACACAATGTATTAATGCCTCTCAAGATCCCAGGCATGTGCCCTTGTCCATATCTAGTATGCCCAATATCAAACAAATCATCCTAATTTAAAAACATTTATTAGAAAATATGATATATAACACAAAATTAGAATTAACATAAAAATACATAAACTACTTACCTCCAGATGTCAAGTATTCTTTGTTTCGAGGCATTTGGTACTTTTGACCATTGAGGACAGTCAGGATCTGTGTAATGTCGAACAAGAAATCCTAGCACTCTTGAGAAATTTGAGCTGTAATCTCCAATCTCTTTATATGTTCTCCCCCGCACATCCCACTCGAGAGGGAGAGGACGCCCCAACTGTTCCCTTTTTTTCCCGCATGTTCAATCCTTAATGGTGTCCACGTTTGTTTGGAGGCGTTATTGTATGCAAATTCAATATTTTAAAATTAATATGGATTAATTGTTAAAATTTAAGGAGTATATCAATGTGTAAAGTATTACCTCGTTCACAATCAGCTGGGATATCTGACGGTCCACGTGGAGGATCGCATCCTCCACCATCACCCCCGTGAGATCGAGCAATAACATCAGCCATAACTGTCAAATTAATCGATATTAAAATTACATTTATCGGTTAAAAATAACTATATAAAATTAATTATTGTTAAAAATAATTACTTCAACATATTATAAAATTACCACTTAATAATCACTGTAATAATCTTCACTATAATCATCGGTTTCTATGTGTTCATCTTCCTCTTCATCATCTTCATATGCAACTTCCTCCTCCTCCTCCTCCTCCTCCACTTCCTCTTCCTCCTCCTCCTCTTCCTCTTCCATTTCCTCCTCCCTCTCCTCCTCAATTGCAACATTATCTATCTCAACAAATTATAATGGAGCCCCCGTACGTTCAAAGCTGATTTGTGGCAACGGTCCAAGATCAACGAATAATTGGAAATTAGAGGAACTAGTGTCGTGCATAACATCTACTTCTACATCCTCCGCTTGGTCTTCAACTAGTGTAATGTCCCACACATTTCTGTGATGCACTTCTTGGACGAATTTCCAATGAGATTTATTTTTAAGGTCATCAATGTAGAAAACTTGGTTAGCCTGAGTTGCTAAGATAAATTTATCATATTTGAAGGCCTCCGAACTGGTTTTGATACTCATTATGTTTTACTTAAACTTTAATCCTAAAGACCGATTAGTGTCAAACTATTTGCACTTAAATAATACAACAAAACAACTAGAAAGATATGACATCACTAAAACTTCTTCCAACTGGATGTAATAAGTATTATTTTTTACTCCCACTACAGAGACTCCACTATTTTGAGTTTTGTGATTCTTGTCCCTGTCATAACACAGAAATCTTACTCCATTTACAACACACCCAGGGTACAACGCAACGCGAGTTGAAGAACCGTTTGCTAAAGAGATTAATTCTTCATGTACTTCCAAGGAACCTGTTTGTCGAAGATGATAAATCTTATTATAAAACCAATTAGCAAATTCATCTCTATGTAATTGGTCTAGATTTTCAACACCTCTAGTCTGTAGAATTTTCCTATGCTCTCTGCAACAAACAAAAAAAACCAGTATGTTCTTTCCAAAATAGTGCGCAATCATGCTTGCAGACATGGATTGACTCGTAGCCCAATCCAAGTTTCCGAAACAACCTTTTCGCTGCATAATGCGATTTTGGAAGCTTATTTGGGGCTGGAAATGCATCATGTAACAACTCCAGCATTCCATGAAATATTTTGTTGGGAATTTTTCCCAACACTTTGAAATGCATTAACTTCACTAGGAAATTCAATGATGTGTAATTTTGACACCCGGGGAATAATGGAGCCTCGATCTTAGCAAACAAATCGTTATAATGTTGCCCACCCCTGTAGTCTGTTGTAGGTATCTCTTGATCGCGCTCATTCTCTTCATATTCGTCATTGTCATTTTGCATAACATCATTGAGAACATCCATCATTTCATCTTCATCATTTTGATCTATCACTTTCCTCATTGGTATTATTGCATCCTCTCCATGCCAATGCCAATTGGTATATTTCCGTAGAAAACCATTTACAAAGAGATGATTTTCTAATATATCAATCGTCTGAAATTCAACGTTGACACACCTCTTACACGGACATTTCACCAATCCCCTTGAGTCAACGCATTGTCGAGCTCTCTGGAGAAAATCCATCACACCAGCCTCATACTCATCGGATAATCGATCTATCAAATTAATCCAGCTCTTGTCGATCGACATTGTATGAATGTAGCACTGCACAGAACACTAATCATCAAACTTACAATCAATTTGTGTGTGTGTCCTAATTCAGAGAGAGGAAAATTTAAGAGTCTTCAATGACTCACCCTCTCTGAACGGGTCTTAGGCTTCTTGTGATGAACACTAAAAAAATAAAAAATTATCACTAGGTGATAATAACACACAATCATATCTTTGGTAATAATTTCTTATTACCAAAGAAAAAAACAAATAAAATTAAATATTGTTTTTATAATGTCTTATGCTCTTTGAAGTTAATTATGTTGTTTTATGATATCTAACTATAATATATTTGAGTGTAAATATTATTAAAATTATTTAAATTTGACATATTTTTTTTTAACTTCAAATATTAATTTTAATTTTAATAATGATTAAGATTATGTTTAAAATTGGTTTTCTAATAATATAATTGTTAATTTTATTTAATCTGAACTAACAAATATTATTTTTTTTACATATTAATTCAGTATTTATTAAATAACATATTTTACTTATGCTTTATTGAATAGTTTTATAAATTTACAAAAAATTTCAAAGATTTGTTTAAATGTTATTTAATTACTTTAAGATTTATTACTTATTTAAATAAAATTTCAAGATTAATGTTTATTTTTATTAAAATTTGGTTGCATAATGTTATTGTTAATTTTATTTAATCATAATTAAAAATATATTATACTACTTATCAATTTACTATTTCTTAAATTAGAAATTTTATTGAGTACTTTTAATTCTATAAAAAAATTGGCAGCATAACGACTGTATTTTCATATATCCAAAAATTTAAAAACCTGCAAATAACACATAAAAAAATAACCAGTCCCAGAACATACACAAAGCAATACAAATACATTGTAAATGACTATATACTTTATAATTATTACTCTAAATTTTATTAATTATTCAATTTTCTATTTAAAATATCATAATTCTACTAAAAATTAACAACAAAAACAAAGCATCAAAATTCATCAACACTAAGAATAAAAAAATTAACAACAACAACAAAATTCAAATTAAATAAACAAAACTCACTCTAATAATCAAACTTTATTCACCAAATCTAATAATCTAACACTAAAATTATTTAACCCAATCTAAAAAACAAACACTCAAATATTATATTTTCATACAAACATATTTTTATAACTAAAAGTCAAATTATATACCTAAAAAATAAACTATTAAATTAATAAATTTTCATACTAATAAATTACTTATTTATCCATATGGTTACACTAACTAAATCCTAAAGATATATATGTATTTTACTAAAATACTACACAACATTATAGCCTCTAAGTTGGATATCACTAAACTTTTAACTAATTTTCATATCTAATTATTATTCTTACCTATTTTAAATACATAATAAAAAATTATATATATAATATGACAAATAACAATATAAAAAAAAATTATACATAAAACCCCAAATATATTTATGCCAAAAATATTAAAAAAACCAAAAAATTATAAAGAAAATTTGTGATACCTGTAAAACCACTTGTGAATAATGCAACACCTGAAAAGAAATAAAGAAAAAACCCATTAGAGAAGACCAAAAAAGAAATTGTTTTTTGATAAATTTATACACAAAATAAAATGAAATATATATAAATACATACCTTAATAGACCCTATTGATGACTAAATCTTCTTTGGAAGGGAAGATTTATCAAAAAACCAGCTTTTGGTGGCCGAAATCCAGAAAATGGAAAAAAAATGGCGGAGAAAACGAGTTTGGGGGTTTTTTTGGTTTCAGAGAAATGAGCTCTTTGTTTAGGGAAGACGAAGTATATAAAAGACCTATACCGAGAATATGTTCTCGGTATAGAGTCCTCGGTACATAAACTAAAATGAAAAAAAACCGCGTAGATATGGTGCGGTTCTGAATTGTCTGTACTAAGAACGTATTCTCGGTATAGTGTTCTCGATATATGCTTTATTTTTTGTAGTGCTCATACAACATGCTCTTTATATGAACACTTGAAGACGTCTTGATCACAATTTTTTTCTTCATAATGGTGCTCATTGTATAGCAAATCTCTTGCAGGTTTTTGAAAAATTCTGAATAATTAAAGTGTCGAAAACAAAGTTAAAAAAACTTGTTGTACGTGTGCTTTTATTTATTTTTTATTATTATCATTATTATAAGCTTTGCGTGATTTTTTTTATATAAAAAATCTAAATTATGTATAAGAAAATTTATGTTTTGTGATTTTGGCTGATTACCCGTTTGAACCTATTATTTTTAAAAATTAACTTTTAAACATCGTGTTTTGTCAAAATGTTAAATATAGGAATGAATAGATCGATTATTTGAACATTATATTTTGGCCGATTACCCATTTTGACCTTTTATTTTTAAAAATTCACTATTGGACCATGTATTTATTCAAAAGGTTCAAAATTATTTATAAAAATTAAATTATAAATATATAATTTATGATTTTTGTAAGGGTTCACACCATTTTGAACCTTGTATTTTAGCCAATTATCCGTTGGGACCTTTAATTTTAAAAATTAACTTGTGGACCTCAAGTTTTGTCAAAATGTTAAGAATATGAATAAATAGATCGGTTATTTGAACACTATATTTTGGCCAATTACTCATTTTGATTCTTTATTTTTAACCTTTTCACCATGTATTTATTCAAAGTGTTGAAAATTCTTTATAAAAGTAAATTATATAAATATATATAATTATCCATATAATTTATGTATTCTATAAGGGTTCACACCATTTTGAACTTTGTATTTTAGCCGATTACCCGTTTGGACCCTTTATTTTTTAAAATTAACTTGTGGACCTTGTGTTTTGTCAAAATGTTGATTACTTGTTTGGATCCTTTATTGTTAAAAAGTAACATTTGAATCCTGTGTTTTGTCATAATGTTAAAAATACAAATAGATAGATTATATATATAGATATTTTTAATTGACATCTACTATTATTATTATTAAAATAAAAATGATAAAAAAGAGAAAATAGATAGAGTTTTTTCCTTAATTAATAGCCATAAATTAGATAAGAAAAATAAAAAATGAGAAATGTTAACAGTTATTTATATTTATAATTTAATCAAACAATTTTCATAATTAAATATCTAATCAAATTTGAATTCAAATTAAAAAAATGTGAAAAAAGAGGAGAATAGAAAGGGTGCCTTGGAACAATTTTAGAGTGTTACATCATATAAATATATTAGAAAATATACCCACCTTCGTGTAATTTTTTTTTATAAAATTTTTAAATATACATTTATGGTAATTTTATATTTGTTTGATAAATATTATAATTTGAATTTAAACAATATGTAATTCAACTATTTATATTTAATGTAATTCTATATTTGTTTGATTAATTTTATAATTTGTATAATGTGAGTGAGAAATTTATACCTTTTGTAATTCCTTCATTTTTTAAGTTATGCTCTAATAGTAAAATTGTATTAAAAGTATCTAATTAATCAATTATTTATTTCTCTCTCCTTTCAAGAAATTAATAGAATGTATAATAGCATTTAAAAAGCAAGAGGTAAAAAAATTAAGCTAACAAACAATAT
The DNA here is from genome assembly GCF_963169125.1 of Humulus lupulus. Taxonomy (NCBI): domain Eukaryota; kingdom Viridiplantae; phylum Streptophyta; class Magnoliopsida; order Rosales; family Cannabaceae; genus Humulus; species Humulus lupulus. Next base: position 55,566,186 of record NC_084799.1, read on the forward strand.
TAACATCAATTGTCATAATTATATACTTTTTAATTCATAATATGTTCCTTGTTTCTAAAACGGATTTTTTGTGCTTCACATTAACCTCTGTATCTCTTTGTTGCTGCTGGAATGTCCACTAAATTACAATCTAGAAAATATTTATTTACTATAGTGAAAACAAATCACAAATCCAAACAATACCATTAGTAATATCGTTTTGTCACAAACTTGAGAAAATATCAAAAGAAAGAAAAATACAATTATTAATATTGATAATTGATGATAATAATTATAATATTTTGTACAACTATTCACTTTTGAATAAAAAAACTTAATTATATTATAATAAGAAAATAGATACGTAGAGAACCAAAATTCAAACAATACTAATACCAATACTTGGTTAGCTATTTAAATTCGGAGATACAAATATTTCTTTTTCAGTACATATAGTAAATAATATCATAGCACCATGATCCACGTTCAATTTCTTCTCCTTCCAAAAAATGTAAGAAAAATACCAAAATCTATAAATTAATCATAAATAAATATACATATATTACACAATCGGTGAGTTCTCCCTACATTTGTCAGGTGCACAAAACTTACTTGAAATTACTCTTTGAGATATATTGTAGTGTCAACATAGTTTGATATTCATGTGTGTGTGGAAATATGCATTGTATATATTGAAAGTCATGCAAGTGTGTATGAGACACGAAAAACTTAAAGAAATGCTGGTACACTTAAAAAGATACCCATAGGATATATACAAACCAATAATTTTAGATATACAATCTCTATATATATACACATATATTCATGTCTATATATCTATATATATATAGAGAGATATATATTTTTTTACCTTGAAACTTGAATTATTGATTACTAGTCTTTTGAGAGCCAAGCCATGAAGTTGAATAAATTATGATATAATTTTTTTTAAGGAAATACTAGAACACTTGGAAATGATACTAATATGATATACATAAACTAACAATTTTAGATATACATTTTGTATATATACACGTATATTCATATATATAGAGAGATTGAATAGCTTGAAACATGAATTATTGATTATTACTCGAGTAATTGAGAGCCAAGCCATGAAGCTAAATAAATTAATATTATGAGTATATATATTGATATTTTTAATTGTTAAGATATTCTCGTTTTGAATTTGAATTTTTTTATGTTTTAATAGCTCTTTAAATAAAATTTTAATCAAAATAATATTATGTGTATATATATTGATGTGTACATATATTGATGTTTTTAATTGTTAAGATATTTTGGTTTGGAATTTAAATTTTTTTACCTTTTTGTTTTTTATTTTTTTGTAAAAGTTATATATTTAAGTATTAATTAATACCTCTTTACATTTTTTTTAATCTATAGATAGATACTATTTTTAAACTACATTTTTTAAAATATATATATATATATCTAAAATAAAACAACATTTACGTAAAATACATTACTACTTTAATTTATAAAATATATTTTTTGAATGTATTAATTTATATATAGGTGTAGTTAGTAGTTACGTTTTTTTTTGTTTTTTATTATTACTACATTTTTTAAACGTGTAAAATAGATAGAGTAAATAATAATATATTGTAAATATCTTATTTAAATTTAAAAACATGTAACTACATCTTTTTTAAAACGTGTGTGGTACATTTTTTTTTAAAGTACTACATTATTATAATATATAAAATGAATAAAAGAAATAAGATTAAAGGAGAAAATAAATAGAGTGCTTTGGAGCAATTTTAGTTTTTTAAACGTATAAAATAGATAGAATAAATAATAATATCTTGTAAATATCTTATTTAAATTTTAAAAACATATAACTAATTACATTTTTTTAAATTACTATATTATTATAATCTATAAAACGAATAAAAAAAATAGATTAAAGGAGAAAATAGATCAAGTGCTTTGGAGCAATTTTAGTTTTTTAAGCGTGTAATAAAATGGATAGAGTAAATAATAATATCTTATAAATATCTTATTTAAATTTAAAAAATATGTAACTACTTACATTTTCTTAAATTACTATATTATTATAATCTATAAAATGAATAAAAAAATTAGATTAAAGGAGAAAATAGATAGAGTGTTTTAGATCATTTTTAGAGTGCCACATCATCTCTTTAAAGCTCTCATTTATATAATATATATAGATATAGATATTATAACATCTTGAATTCTCTATTAAAGCTAAGTGCCTTGATTACGGTGCGTGGAGGATATAATAGGATATATATGTGGAAATAATCGAATAAATGTGTGACTATGTGTCATTCATGATTTATATGGTAATATGAATATATGTGCATGCTTATGTGTATTAAATATGCATGTGTGCCTCATTAGTACTCAAAAATGCAAATTCATTGGTTTTAAAGTGTAAAATAAATTAAGTTTTAATTAATATTTTCATGAATTTATTGTAATATATTTTATAATTGAAAATATTAATTTTAAATTCAATTTGTGTTTAATTTTCAGGAAATAAATTGCATTTGGACATTAATAAAAAGAGAGAACAAAGAAATAGCTAAAACTGAAAAAGAAAATGAAGAAAATGACATTTTTGAAGGAGTTTGGCCCAGTCCCGAAGGCCCAGTCCCCTCTCCTCCTCTCTCCCTGCACCAGGTGGCATGCTCACAGCTTGCCACGTGCCCAAAGGCAGCTTGCCTCCCTGCTCCTCCTTGCGCCACCTGTCCAAGCCATCTTCAATTTCCCCCAAAGTCAACGTAGCTTCAACCCAACATAATCCATCAGCATTCCTCAGCTTCACCCAGCGGTCCAAACAATTCCAACGTAAGCCCAACGCTGAAGCAACCAAACACCTTCAGCCATACGCCCAGGCCCAACTCTCCCATGGCCCAACCAGCCTCTCACGCCCAACGCCAACCAGTCATTTTCCTTCAGCAGCCTACCTACGTGGCGCCTCCCCATTGGCTGGGAATGGGTCAAATCCCTCTTGTACCACCAGCCACCTTCAACCCATGTGTTTGTGGGTATTGGGCTTTGCACATTACTATTTTGAGCTTTAAAGCTCATGTTTTTGTGGTATTTTAGAAAATAAAAAAATGACCATACACCAAAATAGCTAGGTTAATATTAATAATAAGATTTGATTTTTCAAAATCATATTTTATTATTAATATTTCAGATTTATTTTGTAAACCCCATTTTGTTGTTTAATTTATTTTTAGTCATTTTCTCCTTTTATAAATAGGAACTCTTTCTTCACAATTGGTATGTAATTTACAGAGTAAAGAAACTATAGCAAAATTTCTACTCACTTTCTTCTCATATTTTCTTCTTAGAATTTTGTGAGAATCATGAGCATAGTGGCCTAATCTTCCTAGGAAGGTTAGGGATGATTCCATATGCTAGTGATGTTATTTTGCTACTTTGATTTACTATGTTCTCAATGTAATGTATTTGAGTAATTTATGTTCTTTCATCCCCATCTCTATTTTGTTATCTTTATTTACTTGTACTAATAGTATATAGGATTAGTCGTGCTCTTTCTATATGCTTCTAATTAGTAAAAGTAATATTGATACATAATTTTATGTCTAATCTTCTATTGCATTATTGCCCTTGGGTATTTTTCCATTTTTAGATTTTTCATAAGATTAACATTGTGCTTTTAAAGTAAAGAACTTTATAACTCAAATGGAATTTTGTTAGAAAATAATATGGACTTTAATGTTATATTTTCCAAGTAAATGTTGGGATGTGAACTATTTACTTGTGTATTTTTGTAAATCAAGTAACCAAGTAACTAAACAAGCATATGGATGATTCTTGAAACCTTTCCATTTCTCAAACTCTTGCTTACATCTTACCTTTATTTCACTTATCTCATTTTATTATTTCATCAAAAAGACAACACCAAAAATTTCAAATCTCTTTTCATTTCCATTTTTTATTTATTTCTTGTTACTAACTTTTTGTGTTATTTTCTACTAATCTTTTGATTTTAGGTTACCTCCTTGTGGATCGACCGCCCGATTATACTACAACCATCGCTTAGTGGTTGTCACGATTTGAGATGTGAGGTCTGAGGCGATCCTAGTGGGTGGATTAGCAGAATAGTCACAACGGGGTTAGATACCCGACCCGGGGTGAGCCTAGGGGTATTTTGGGGAGTTAGTGCGTGTCCGGGATTTATCGGGTAATAGGTAGTTATTTGGTAATTATTTGAGTATGTCGGGATTAATTGGGAATTTGTAAGACAATTTGAGGATTTGCGGGAAATGTGGCTAATGACATTTTTTCCCTCGGGGGCATTAAAGAATAAGGTTATGATTAAATGATATTTTAGTCTCTTATCAAAGGTATTGACTTAACCCTTGGACTGTCTTAGCTGCCTAAAGGCCTTAGGAAGCCTAGAAGCAACCAAAAAATAGAAGGAACAAACACTCTCAACCTTTCCTTCTCTCTCATGGTTCTTTCCCTCTCTTGAAGAGTTAGGATTTGAGGCTTTTTGGAGGAGTTTGGCTTAGGAAATTGAAGGCTGGAGTTGGGATTGATTGAGGTTAAGTTCAAGGGTCATGATTCTTAAGGAGGTAAGCTTCAATTCTGCTGTAAATTCTAAGTTTTAAATTCCATTTTTGTTAATCTTGAGCTTCAAAGCTCAAGGTAGGATTTAATGGTTTTGTGGGAATTTCTGGATATGTTATGGTGTGAAATTGATTTGTTGAATGTATTACTTAGGGTTTGTAGCTCAATTTTAGATTTAGCCATTTTTTAGGGTGAATTTGGATGGGATTAGCTCGGAAAAATGCAGGTTCCCTGAAATCACCCAGCGCCGTGGCGCAGGTTGGGGTGCGCTGCAACCCGCATCCCCAAGGAGAGAACCTTGGGGCTCTTTGACTTGTAGCGCGCCGCAGCCCTAGGGGACTGGGTCATGACTCAAATTAAAGAAAATAGCCAAAACAAGTTTTTATGCTCGGAAACTCAAATCTAAAGGCTCGGGAAGGGTTCTACTACCTGGTTTAGTGGAATTATAGGTCCCAGAGGCTAGTATATTATTCTGAAGCTTCTAATTGGTTTAGGTTTTGATAGTTGTTCGTTATTACGTTGTGACAAGGTTATACCGCTAGGGCTGAGGGATAGGGATCGTGCTTGATAACTCTACAAAATAGAGTTATTTTACCATATTTTATATACTAATTGTTGCTTAGTTCTTGAGTTTTTAATTGATTTATTAAGTTTTAAAGTAATTTTGAATTTATTGGATTTATTTTTATTTTATATATATATTTTTGGTGTTTTTATAGTTATTTTGTTGTAAAATATTGTAGTGAATTATTGTTGTTTAATTTGAGGTAAAAAATGTTGTATTATTGAACTTAAATGTTAAATATAAATTAAGTTTCAATTAATATTTTCAAGGAACTTATGTTATATATTTGATTATTGAAAATATTTAGTTTTAATTTAATTTATGTTTTTTTTAGAGGAAATATGTTGTATTTTTGGGCTCTTGAAAAGCAAGAAAAAGAAGGTAAAAAAAGTGTGGTAAAACTGAAAATTGGCCCAAGCCTCTTCCCCCTTCAACAACCATTCGGCCCACTACTTCAGCTAACCCCCAGCCAGCCCCCTGGGCCCGTGCCTCCCTGGGCCACACCTGCCAGGCCCACGGATCCAGCCCGTCTCCTGCCCAACCGATCCCCTTCACTAGCCAGGCCCAAGCCAGCTGCTCCCAACGGCCCAGCTGCCACCGAAGCCTTCCCTTCCCAGCTGCTGCCGCTTGCCTCCTTCCTCACTCCCCATGCCCAACAGCCACCCCAGCCAAGCCCAGTAGCCCCAAGCCTGCCAAAACACCCTGCCATTTCCCTTCTTGAGCCCATAAATTGCCCAATGTCCCTTTGTTCCCTTTTCCCAAAAATGCCATTTTTACCTAAACTTTTCTACACATTTTATCCCAAAATCATCATTACACCCTATAATTTATCCCTATTTTCCATATTATTATTAATTTTATTATTTTAAATTAATTATTTTAATACTCTCATTTTGGCTATAAATAGGGAATTTTCAAGACCATTAGGGGGTGATATTTTAGGAGGAGGTGATACCACAAAATTTCTACACTTTCAAGACCACTCCATTCTCTACATCTTTTTCTTCTCTTTGGTCATTTTTTTCTATGAGTTTTTAGAGGAAAAATTTGGGGGTTCCTCCTCCAAATTTTCCTATTTATGTTTGTAATTTTTTTGTTTGTAATTTCTATTCTAGTTATGTGCTTATTTTGGGAGAGGTCATACCACAAAATTCCTACACTTGGAAGAGCACTCCATTCTCTTAATCTTTTTCTTCTTTTTGGTCATTTTTCTATGAGTTTTTAGAGGAAAAATTTGGGAGTTTCTCCTCCAAATTTTCCTATTTATGTTTGTAATTTCTATTCTAGTTATGAGTTTCCAATCTTTTTAAGATTATTAAGGTGATGATGAAACAATATGTAACTAGAGAGTATTTATGTTGTATGTTGATTTCTCATTTTGTGCAATTAAAGTTTATGGATTTTCTTCTTCAAATACATTCTTTCATATTAAATATCTTGTATTTTTGATTGTTAGAACATATTTGCACTTTGTTCTTCATTAGTGAAAAATCATAATATTCTTTGATTAAGGTGTGCCATTAAATTGTGCACATCAAATGCTTAGAACAAAAATATTATGTTTTGCCTTATAAATAATATTCATTGATTTACAATTCTGTTATTTGCCTTATTTGTTATTTCATTAGATTGATTTACAATAAATACTTTGAAATTATAATTTTAAAAGTGAAGATAAATCCTACAATTCTATGATAATTTGTGCTTAAATAGAATATCTAATTTGAATAAGTGATAGTTGATTAATTTCTACTATTAATGAAACTTGGGAATCAATGTACTTATAAATATTATTGAACTTATATTTTGTGGACTCTAACACCTTAATAATTTTCTTTTACCATCTTGATTTCTACTATTAATTTATTTTTATATATTGTCTTTAATTTCTTTATTATTATCTTTTATTTTATTTTCATTATACAAAAATCTCATCAATCTTTGGAGCTAGGTTAGAATTTATTAATTTTGATTTAAAATAGTTTTCTTTTTGATTTTAGACAACTCCTTTGGGTTCGATCTCGTACTTACACGAACACTATATTTCATATACGATTCGTGCGCTTGCGAGTTATAAAATTTTAAAACATACCCATTTTGGATCCATCAGTGCTCGAGACTGCCATACACTAGCTGTTCGGGACTTGAGGTAAGAAAACTGCACCCGGGTTGTGATTGGGGCTTGGACCCTTGTTAATAAATATGAGTATGACTAGGATTATATGTGAGAATATGTTTATAACTGTGTTTGAAAATATTTGGTAGGGCATGCTTATATACGCTGCCTTTGATTGCTTGTTGTGCAATGTATATTTGTGATTATATCTATTCTGAAGGCTGACCTAAGGGTGCCAGGGGCCAAGAGCAAGCGTGCAGAACGCAACCCAGCCTAAGTGTGCCAGGGTAGGCTATAAGACCAGAGGACTCAGCCTAAGGGCGTCGGGCCTGAACATTATTCAAATAAACATAAATGCTAATTGCACTTAACTAACTGTATTGATTGTTAACACTGGATTATGTGTTTGATTAAGCAGATTATTACTGCTAAGCTTATTTCTATATCATGTTGCTGATTGAATTTATTGATCTAAGTTTAATGTTTATATATTGCTGCTCATTTGTATTTGTTGATTTAAATTTTCTTGCTAAGCCTTGGCTCACGGGTGCTATGTGGTGCAGGTAAGGGAAAGAAAGAGTTGGACTAGTCATGAGTTGGAGAGCTTCAAGGGCGGTGTGTACATATGCAGCCTACTCGGGATAGCTTGGGAGGTTCTAGGGTTGAACCCTATTTTGCCGCTTAGGATGATTAATTTGTATTTTATCTGTCTTTTATCAGTCTGTAAACACCTTTTGGGATCCCATGTATAAATTTAATATTTTAATGAAAAATAATTACCTCATTGACCAAAATTTTTAATACCTAACCTTGACTTAGTCTTTAATTACACATTTAAGTCCAAATGACTCGTTTAGCGAGTTAAACACTATTTTAAACACACAGTGTCACGGTCTTGGCTAACCAGGGCATTACAACTTAGTCTCAGAGTGGTCTAGGTTTAAGGGTTCCTAAAGACTGGATGGGCGTGTACACTCGCCGCTAAAGATAAGCTCGACTCATGGTTTGGTAACTAATAACATGACTATGTGTTTAATTGTTTAAATTGAACTTATGTGCCTTATCTACATGCTAGAATAGAGAGCATGATGTATATATATATATGTATTTTGTGGGAATAAGACTTGATAATTGATGCATGAACGTTATAGACTTGGGCCTTTGTATGCATATTGTATGAGGTTAGTGTGTTGCTTGGCCCCGCTCGTGGTATAGTTCTAGTTATGGACATAATTCCTGGTAGGTTAAGTCATTGACTGCAGAAAGATTTGAAAATTATGTATCCAAGACAGTCAACTAAACTAGGCATTGTTAGTATGGGGGTTGCAGATGATAGTCGGGGACAACACCCTCCATCTTCCCCTGGAATTGGCAGCAAATGTTTGCTGGCATGAAAGCAAGACTGCAAAATTAGGAGAAGGAGATTAGGTGGTTGAGACAGCAAGTTCCATCAGCGAACGCTGCTCCGTATGTTTTGACGGCAATGGCACCAGTTTCGGTTCAACCTCAGAGTGGAAACAAATGAGAATTATTGTATGAAAGATTCTGGAAGTATTATCCTCCATCCGTTCAGAGATGAACAGTGGATGGGCATGACTAGTTCCATCCTTGACTATATGTGTAACGTCCCAAATTCGCTAATAAGGCTTAGAACTTTGATTAGCGTGCCTGGAAGGCAATAAGTGATTTATTGCATTTAAATGTGAATTTGATAAATATGTGAATAGAAATACATGTTTAGGTGAATTAAATATGCATGTGGGCCCCGTTTAGTTATTAGGGGCATGTTTGTAATTTTAGCCCGTAGAGGGCATAAATGCGATATTTGTGATTATTGTGATTTTTACCATGTGTGAATGGTGATATATTTGAGATGCATGATCCGAGACGATCCTAGGGAGCCGATTAGCTAGAAAGTCACAACGGGGTCAAATACCTGGCTCGGGAGGAGCCTAAGGGTATTTTAGGAACGTAAAATGAGTTCGGGAATTATTGAGTAGTGGGTAGTAATTTAGCAATAGTTGGGATATGTCGAGATTAATAAAGATTTATAAGACTACTCGGGGACTTAGCGGGGTATGTCAAATGACTGAAGTACCCTTGGGTTACTAAAGGATTAGGGACAAGTTAAAGGGCTATTTTGGTCATTTTGGTTAAAGGATAGGCTTATGTTAGGCAGCTAGGGTTATCCTTAGTTTCTAGGCATATTCTGGAAGGGAAAAGAAAGAAGTAAAAATGAGAAGGAACTCTCTTCTCTCCCACGTGTAACTCTCTCTCTCTCTTACTCTCTTGAGGCTTGGAAGGTTTTTGGGATTTTTGGAGGAGAAAGCTTTGAATTTAAGCTGATAGTTGGGGAAATCAAAGCTTGGAGCATATTATAAACAACTGAGGGTCGAGACCATTCTGGAGGTAAGGATCTAAGCTTGAATTCTGTCTAATTTTCCTCTATTTTGCTGAAGTTTGAGGGGTTAAAGCTTAGATAATTGAACTTGAGTTATAGTAGGATTTGGGTTGGTTTCTCTAGGCTTATGTGCTGCTTAAAGTGTATTAGGATGATTATGGGACTCAATTCTGTTATTGGGGTGCGTTTGGAAGGATTTCCAAGGGAATTAGCTTGTAAAAATTGCATGGAATTTCTGGTTTTCGGGGTTGAGCCGCGGCCCTGTTCTTCAGCGCCGCGGCCCGCTTGAGTTTATAGGCTAGTGGGGCTTCGAGGAATTTCCCAGGCATCGCGGCGCAAGGTTTGGCCGCCGCGGCCCTAGGCTGGCAGATGTGAGGCAATTTTTCCTCTGTTTTGGGGCGCTACGCGGCGCTTAAGGGAGGCTAGGTCGCGACCCAAAAGTGGATTTTTGGCAAAATGAGGGCTTTTGGCTCGAGAACTTGAACGTTAAGGCTCGGGAGGGTCTCTACTACCCAGTTTGGTAGAAACCAAGGTCTCGGAGGTTAGAATTTTGTCTCGAAACTATTTAATGGATTAGAACGTGATGGTTAATTATTATTCATGCGTTGTGACTAGGATTTCTCTTCAATGCTCGGGTTAAAGGACTGTGCTTGTGATCGCGGTGCTCGAGTAGTTTGGGACACAGGTAAGAAAACTGTTGTACCCATAGGGCAGGGCAAGGCCTTATAATTTGTATTGCAGGGGACGACCCTATTTGATTGTGTTGCAGGGCGTAGCCCCATTGATTGTACTTATGCATGTTTTAAGTGTTTGGTTAGTTATGCTATGTGTGCATATATGTGATTAAACGACATGAGCCGGGAACGATGAAGGCCGAGAACGGTGAAGGCCGAGAGCGGCAAGACCGAGAATGGCAAGGGGCCGGGAGCAACGTTTAGAACGGGGAGTGCGAGTTGCCAGGGCGAGACCCTAAAGGATACCTGGGATATCCTCACCGTGTGGACCGCGAACCCAGGTCCTGGTAAAGTGCCTGGGACGGCATGGCCGTATGTGGTTAGCCTGATGATGGCTTGTTTATATGTTAAATGTTTAATATGCATATGTTATTTGCTTGTGAAGGTTTTCTTGCTGTGCTTCGGCTCACGAGTGCTTTGTGGTGCAGGTAAGGGCAAGGGGAAAGTTGACCAACCATGATTACGGAGAGCGTGAAGCGATGCGTACATGTTTGGCCTACCTGGCTGCCACGTCCAGAGGTATTTTTGGGAGATGCTTGTATTAAACTTAATTTTGTCGTTTAGTCGACTTTAATTATATTTTTGAGTTGTAAATATTTTGAAATAGTATTTTGGGATCCCAAATGTTATACGCTTTATGATTTTCGATGAATGGAATTATTTTCAAAATATAAGACTCTATTGTTGATGGTTTAATTACACTTTTGCCATAAAACCTCGATTAGCGAGTTAATTGCATGTTTTAAACTCACTTAGTAACGGCTCTGAGGAAGTAGGGCGTTACAACTTGGTATCAAAGCGAGCCAAGGTTTATGCTTTCTGGGGAATGACTGAACATGTACGTTCACTGTCAGTGCCAAGCTCAACTCAAGGTTTGTTGGTAATAATTGATTTATATGTTTGAATATGTGCTCAAATGCCCTGTTTGCCTACTTATTCCATATAGGGCATGATGAGTGAGTTAACATATGCATGATGCTAGGGCATGGCCCGTTGAGTGTTATATGCTATCTATATGTTATGTGTATTGTTGTTTATGGTTCACTGATGCGATTGGGAGGTGGTTTTGGATGTTGTTATCATGTCTGATGAGCGGCGTCGTTGATTGTAGGCATATTTGTCGAGATGCCTCGACAATCATCGAGACTTCGCGACAGTAGGGCAAAGGATGACAATTAGGGTCAGGACCCACCACTTGCCCCACAGAATTGGCAACAGATGTTTGTCGAAATGGAAGCAAGACTGCAACAAACAGAGGAAGAATTTTGCTAGTTGAGACAGTAGGCCCCTCCACAGGTCATTGGGTTGCCAGTTCAGCAGGTTGTGGCGCCAGTGCAGGTTCAGCCTGTTATGGAGAACAGGTGGGAACCTTTGTATGAGAGGTTTAGGAAACAACATCCCCCCACCTTCGAGGGTGGACCAGACCCACTGCGGGCAGAGTAGTGGATGAATATGGTTTCCTCTATCCTGGATTTCATGAGGGTTGAGGGGAATGAGAGGGTAGCTTGTGCCAGCTACATGTTTAGAGAGGATGCCTGCATCTGGTGGGATGTAGTGATTCAGAGGAGGAATGTGGCAGTTATGTCTTGGGAAGAGTTTAGAAACATCTTCAATGAGAATTATTACAGTGTCCCACTTCGAGCTGCGAAGGTTGACGAGTTCATCAACCTGACTCAGAACCGATTGACCGTTACTTAGTATGCTTTGAAATTTGACCAGTTGGCGAAGTTCGCGGCAGATTTAGTGCCGACTGATGCGGCAAGGAGAGACAGATTTGTACGGGGGTTGAATGTTATGATCGCCCGTGATGTAAAGATCACCTTGGATCCAGAGACTACTACCTATGCTCAAGTTGTAGACAAGGCCCTTACAGCTGAGGGGGCCGAGGACTAGATTTAGAGAGAGAGCATTGTTAGGTGCGATGCCAGGAGAATGGTGCCTCCTTTTATTGGGTCCAGTCGGGGTAGTGGCTCTAGTGAGCAGAAGAGGAAGGCCCCAGATTCTTTTGTTCCTCCCAGTTCGGATAGGAGGGCACGGGGTGCTTTTAGTGGCCGTCAGGGCGGAGGTGACAACTGGAGGAGTTTTCTAATGTGTCCATGCTGCAGACGGCGACACCAGGGTGAGTGCAGGATTAAGGCTTGCTTTTTTTGTGGGAGTGCCAATCATCTAAAGAAGGACTGCCCACATGCCAAGAAAGAGGAGCCGAAGCAGGGTGACAGTCTCGTTCCTCCCAGAGTGTTTACTTTTACTCAGACTGAGGTGGAGGCTAGCCCCTCGGTTGTGACAGGTCTAATTTCTAGTGCTGGGTTTTCTTATACTGCATTGTTTGATTCGGGAGCTACTCATTTGTTTGTGTCTGCTAGAGTGATAGATCAGCTGTGTAGACCTAGTGTTTTGTATGCTAGGGGTTTTCAGACTTTATTGCCGACTGGGGAACTGGTAGTCTCTAGGAGATTGATTAGAGCGTTGCTAGTTGAGATAGATGGTAGGGAGTTGTCTGTTGATCTTATTGAGCTAGTGATGGATGACTTCGATATGATCCTAGGGATGGATTGGTTATCCAAGTATGGGACAACGATTGACTGCAAGCGCAGGATGGTGATTTTTGAACCAGAAGGGGAGGTACCCTTTGTATTTGTGGGGATGGTTAGTGGACTGCTAGTATCTATGATTTCAGCACTAAAGGCTAGAGAACTGATGCAGGAAGGTTGCATATGATTCCTAGCGAATATTGTGGATACCTCCAGGGTTGTGTTGGTTGGACCGGGTGAGACCAGATTGGTGTGTGAGTTTCCAGATTTATTTCCAGTGGATCTGGCGGGGTTGCCGCCGCAGCGGGAGATTGACTTTGTTATAGAATTGGCGCCAGGGGTGGAGCCAGTATCTAGGACACCTTATAGAATGGCTCCAGCTGAGCTGAAGGAGTTGAAGATTCAGTTGTAGGAGTTATTGGATTTGGGGTTCATCAGACCGAGTTTCTCGCCATGGGGTGCTCCAGTGTTGTTTGTCAAGAAGAAAGATGGATCTCTTAGGATGTGTATTGACTACAGGGAGTTGAACAAGTTGACCATTAAGAACAAGTATCCACTGCCTAGGATCAACGATTTATTCGACCAGCTACAAGGAAGGACAGTGTTTTCCAAGATTGATCTCCGATCAGGTTACCACTAGTTAAGGATTAAAGAAGAGGACATACCAAAGATCGCTTTCCGAACGAGGTATGGACACTATGAATTCCTGGTTATGTCCTTTGAATTAACCAATGCCCCAGTAGCTTTTATGGATACGATGAATAGAGTTTTCAAGGACTATCTGGATAAGTTTATGATTGTGTTCATCGACGACATTTTGGTGTACTCTCAGTCAGAGACAGAGCATATGCAGCATCTACGATTGGTATTGCAACGATTGAGGGAGCATAAGTTATATGCTAAGTTCAGCAAGTGCGAGTTCTGGTTACCATAGGTTACATTTCTGGGCCATATCGTTAGTAAGGAGGGGATTCTGGTTGACCCAAGAAACATTGAGGCAGTGAGAGATTGGCCTAGACCGAGCAATGTTCCTGAAGTGAGGAGTTTTCTGGAATTGGCAGGATATTATCGGCGGTTTGCTGAGAGGTTCTCCAAGATAGCTACGCCATTGACAGAATTGACAAAGAAGAAGATGAAGTATGTTTGGACAGACAGATGTGAGAACAGTTTCAAGGAGTTGAAGTAGCGTCTGATTACCGCGCCAGTGTTGAGTCTGCTGACAGATAATGAGAAGTTTGTGGTTTATTGTGATGCTTCCAGACAAGGTCTAGGATGTGTGCTGATACAAGCTGGTAAGGTGATAGCCTATGCATCGAGATAGTTAAAGGAGTATGAGCAGAGATATCCCAGGCATGATCTAGACTTGGTAGCGGTGGTATTCGCACTTAAGATTTGGAGACATTATCTATATGGTGAGAAGTGCGAGATATACACCGACTATAAGAGTTTAAAGTACTTCTTTACTTAGAAGGATCTGAATATGCGCCAAAGATGGTGGCTGGAGTTGGTTAAGGATTATGATTGTGATATCCTATATCATCCTGGGAAGGCTAATGTAGTGGCTGATGCATTGAGTCGGAAGGGCCCAGGACAGTTGTTCAATTCGAGACAGATATCTGATAAGTTAGCTGAGGAGATGGCCAGAGCGGGTATAGAGTTGGTGGTTGGTCAGTTAGCAAACATCACTCTTCAGTCTACACTTCTAGAGAGGATCAAGGAGGTGCAAGGGATGGATTCTCAGTTGAGGGGTTACAGGGAGAACGTCTTAGTCGGAGCGGCTAAGGACTTCTCTATCTCGAAGATGTGGTTACTAAAGTACAAGGGTTGGATCTGTGTTCCGATGGATTCTAATATCCGGCGGGAGATCTTAGATGAGTCGCATACCACTCCCTATTCCTTACATCCAGGTACGACGAAGATGTACCAAGATCTGAGAGCTTTGTATTGGTGGTCGGGCATGAAGAGGGATGTGGTGGATTATGTGGCCAAGTGCTTAACTTGTCAGCAGGTCAAGGCTGAACATCAGAGGCCAGCAGGGTTGTTACAGCCTCTAGGGATTCCAGAGTGGAAGTGGGAAGATATCACCATGGACTTCGTGGTTGGTTTGCCGAAGACTGTGGGACAGCATGACTCGGTGTGGGTGATTGTGGATAGGTATACCAAGTCCGCCCACTTTTTACCTGTCAGGACGACTTATACTATGGAGCAGTATGCTGTGTTATATGTGAAGGAAATTGTTCGACTTCATGGCGCTTCAAGGTCGATAGTATCCAACAGGGACCCCACCTTCACCTCCAAGTTTTGGGAGAGTCTGTAGAGGGCTATGGGCATGCAGTTACGGTTTAGTACCGCTTATCATCCTCAGACAGATGGACATTCTGAGAGAATGATTTAGATATTGGAGGACATGCTTCGAGCCTGTGTGTTAGATTTTGGGGGATCTTGGAGTAAGTATCTCCCTTTGATTGAGTTCTCATACAACAAAAGTTATCAGGCAACTATCGGAGTGGCTCCGTATGAGATGCTTTATGGGAGATAGTGCAAGTCATCTATCCATTAGGATGAGACAGGTGAGAGGAGTTCTTTGGGTCCTGAGATGGTTCAGAGGACCAATGAGGCTATCGAGAAGATTAGAGCGCAATGCTCGCCTCCCAGAGTCGACAGAAGATTTACTCGGACTTGAGATGCAGAAGCGTAGAGTTTCAAGTCGGTGATCATGTGTTTCTTAGGGTTTCACCTTTGAGGGGAGTGAAATGGTTTGGTGTTCGAGGCAAGCCGAGCCCTAGGTTTGTTGACCCCTTCGAGATTTTGGAACGGGTTGGAGAGGTAGCTTACAGGTTGGCGATGCCTTCAGCCTTATCAGGGGTTCATAATGTTTTTCATGTATCCATGCTCCGGAAGTATGTATCAGATTCAACGCATGTACTGAGTTATGAGAATTTGGAGCTAGACCAGGATTTGTCTTATGAGGAGAAGCCGGTCCAGATTCTTGACCAGAAGGATAAAGTCTTGGAGAGCAAGACCATTGCCATGGTAAAAGAACTGTTGAGGAACAACAAAGTTGAGGAGGCGACATGGGAACTTGAATAAGAGATGCGGGAGTGGTATTCCGAGTTGTTCATGTAATTTGGAGGACGAAATTTCTGTAAGGAGGGGATAGTTGTAGCGTCCCAAAATCGCTAATAAGGCTTAGGGCTTTGATTAGCATGCCTGGAAGGCAATAAGTGATTTATTGCATTTAAATGTGAATTTGATAAATATGTGAATAGAAATGCATGTTTAGGTGAATTAAATATGCATGTGGGCCCCATTTGGTTATTAGGGGCATGTTTGTAATTTTAGCTCATTGAGGGCATAAATGTGATATTTATGATTATTGTGATTTTTACCACGTGTGAGTGGTGATATATTTGAGATGCATGATCTGAGACGGTCCTAGGGAGCTGATTAGCTAGAAAGTCACAACCAAGTCAAATACCCGGCTCGGGAGGAGCCTAGGGGTATTTTGGGAACGTAAAATGAGTTCGGGAATTATTGAGTAGCGGGTAGTCATTTAGTAATAGTTGGGATATGTCAGGATTAATAAGGATTTATAAGACTACTCGGGGACTTAGCAAGGTATGTCAAATGATTGAAGTACCCTTGGGTTACTAAAGGAATAGGGACAAGTTAAAGGGCTATTTTGGTTAAAGGATAGGCTTATGTTAGGCAGCTGGGGTTATCCTTAGTTTATAGGCATATTCTGGAAAGGAAAATAAAGAAGTAAAAATCAGAAGGAACTCTTTTCTCTCCCACGTGTAACTCTCTCTCTCTCTCTCACACACTCTTGAGGCTTGGAAGGTTTTTGGGATTTTTGGAGGAGAAAGCTTTGAATTTAAGCTGAGAGTTGGGGAAATCAAAGCTTGGAGTAGATTATAAACAGCTGAGGGTCGAAACCATTCTAAAGGTAAGGATCTAAGCTTGAATTCTATATAATTTTCCTCTATTTTGCTGAAGTTTGAGGGGTTAAAGCTTAGATAATTGAAGTTAAGTTATAGTAGGATTTTGGTTGGTTTCTCTGGGCTTATGTGCTGCTTAAAGTGTATTAGGACGATTATGGGACTTAATTATGTTTTTGGGATGATTTCCAAGGGAGTTAGCTTGTAAAAATTGCATGGAATTTCTGGGTTTTGGGGTTGAGCCGCGGCCCTGTTCTTCAGCGTAGTCCCGCTTGAGTTTATAGGCTAGTGGGGCTTCGAGGAATTTCCCAGGCGCCGCGGCGCAAGGTTTGGGCGCGACGGCCCTAGGCTGGCAGGTGTGAGGCAATTTTTCCTCTGTTTTGGGGCGCACCGCGATGCTGAAGGGAGGCTGGACCGCGGCCCAAAAGTGGATTTTTGGCAAAATGAGGGTTTTTAGCCCGGGAACTTGAATGTTAAGGCTCGGGAAGGTTTCTACTACCCAGTTTGGTAGAAACCAAGGTCCCAAAGGTTAGAATTATGTCTTGAAACTATTTAATGGATTAGAACGTGATGGTTAATTATTATTCATGCGTTGTGACTAGGATTTCTCTTCAAGGCTCGGGTTAAAGGATTGTGCTCATGATCGCGGTTCTCGAGTAGCTTGGGACACAAGTAAGAAAAATATTGTACCCATAGAGCAGGGCGAGGCCCTATAGTTTGTATTGCAGGGCACGACCCTATTTGATTGTGTTGCAGGGCGTAGCCCCATTGATTGTACTTATGCATGTTTAAGTGTTTGTTTAGTTATGCTATGTGTGCATATATGTGATTAAACGGCATGAGTCGGGAACGACGAAGGCCGAGAGCGGCAAGGCCGAGAACGGCAAGGGGCTGGGAGCAGCGTTTAGCACGCAGAGTGTGAGTTGCCAGGGTGAGACCCTAAAGGATACTTGGGATATCCTCACGGTCTGGACCGCGAACCCAGGGCCTGGTAAAGCGCCTGGGACGGCATCGCCGTATGTGGTTAGCTTGATGATGGCTTGTTTATATGTTAAGTGTTTAATATGTATATGTTATTTGCTTGTGAGGGTTTTCTTGCTGGGCTTCGGCTCATGGGTGCTCTGTGGTGTAGGTAAGGGCAAGGGGAAAGTTGACCAACCATGAGTACGGAGAGCGTGAAGCGACGCGTACATGTTTGGCCTCGCTGGCTGCCACGTCTAGGGGTATTTTTGGGTGATGCTTGTATTAAACTTAATTTTGTCGTTTAGTTGACTTTAATTATATTTTTGAGTTGTAAATATTTTGAAACAATATTTTTGGATCCCAAATGTTATACACTTTATGATTTTCGATGAATGGAATTATTTTCAAAATACAAGACTCTATTGTTTATGGTTTAATTACACTTTTGCCTTAAAACCTCGATTAGCGAGTTAATTGCACATTTTAAACTCACTTAGTAACGGCTCTAAGGAAGTAGGGCGTTACAATATGGGAGTGGTAGGCAAGGATAGAGTGGCTTCTGCCACGTATATGCTGCGGGAGGATGCCCGAACATGGTGGGAAGTGGTATCCCAGACTCGAAAGGTATTCATGATGGGTTGGGAGTAATTCACACAATTATTTAACGAAAGGTACTGCTGTGACGCAATTCAAATTGCAAAGACCATGAGTTTATGAACTTCGTTCAAGGTAGTAGGACAGTGATAAAGTATGTTAGTGAATTGGATGGGTTGGCAAAATTCACTTTTGATTTGGTACCAATTAATGTGGCCTGGAAGAAGCAAGTCATTCAAGGATTGAACTTTGGGATGGCCTAGAGTGTTAGGATCGCTCCAGTACATGCGATTTCTTCCTACGCTCGGGCGGTAGGGATGACCCTTGCTATAGAGGATGCAGAAGATGAAACATGGAGTAAGAGTGCTGCATGGCAGGAAGCTTAGGCAATGGTATCCCCATTTGCAAGATCAGGTAGCGGTAGAGGCCCAGTAATCAGAAAAGAAAGACTTTTGACATTTATACTACCCCTGGTCTTGATAGGAGGGGTTATAGTTTATAGGGTTGCCACTAGGGCGACAACAAGGTCTGGAGGAGTTATCCAGTATGCGCTAGGTACAAGAGACGCAATCTGGGAGAATGCCTAGCGAAAGCATGTTTTCTATGTGGAAGATTTGGGCACATCAAGAAGGATTGCCAGAAATCAAGGACGGAAGAACCAAGGAGTACAGATTGCTCGACCCCAGCTCGAGTGTTCATCTTGACTCGGTCAGAGCCTAAGGCTAGTCTTTCATAATTGGCAAGTCTGTTGGGGTCTTATGCCCTAATTAAAACAAGATTTCATTGTAATCTAATTTTATTATTAATAAAAGAGTAGAAATCATTTTTTGACTTGGTCAATCACTTTGCTACCATGTTTTATTTTCATGATTATTTTTTTAATATAAACTTCTATTAAATCCCGAGCATATAGCTAATATTATTTATAGATACGTAATCACAGTGGAATATAAATATGATTATATGTTCAAAATAATTTAGTCCTAAGATTAGTCAGTGCACATGATTTACACTGACTTGCCAATCTACGATATGATCTACTTACACATTACAGTGTTATGTTCTTTCCAGAACATTAGCAAAGTAGATAAGATCGGATGTATTTGTTACATCGGACAGGACCGATATTGACAATTGCTAAGATAAGTAAACATACCATTATTATCTATTCTAGTCATATCATATAGTTGACCATAGGTTAATTCAATCTCAATTCTGAGTGGTTAGTATTCTAACTGATTGTATTATTTGAGTTCTTTGACTTGTTCGTTACTAGCTTACCCTACGGACTAGCCCATACTTACATCTTGAGAACTCCGTAGTATACTAGAGTGGGAGTGTTAATCATAGATATGAACATTTATATCTTCTGAAGAAGTGAAACGATGGTTTCCTTTTAGTTTGGTTCAAGGTGTTAAATGATAGAGATCTCATTTCAGTAATTAAATTAGTTTACTGAAATATCATTTACAAGGAACCAAGTGTTTTAAGGATAAAATATAATGAGGGGTAAAATGGTATTTTAGTCCCATCTCATTGTAGACCGTCTATAGAGGATTGAGTGAAAATTATGGTTGTAACAATGGATAATTAATAGCGTATCCATATTTGTTATAGAGCATTCTATGAATTCAAGAGTGCAATTTCGAGTCTTTAGTGGAGTCATGAGGAATTAATAAGTTAGTAAATTTATTTGTTAGATTTATGATAATTTATAGGAGCTTGATTTCATAGGCCCATGGTCCCCATTGTACATTGGATAAAACCATCTAGATAGTCTCAATTAATTGATTTAATTATCAATTAGAATTATCAGAGTTGACCATGTCAATTTTGGATAGTTTCACAGAGTTATGCAATTTTGAGAAGAAAAGAGAAATCATGGTAGATTTGTTAATTAAGATAGATTGGTATCTAAATTAATAAATAAGTTTAAATCAACGTTCAAATTATAAATAATTAATTTGATAAATGATTTAAATAATTATTTAATTAATTATATCAATAGAAAATAATACAGGCCTTGGTTTTAAGTCCAATGGGCTTATAATCAAATGGGAAATTTCAAGGGCCTAAAGCCCATGATAATTTTGACCTAGGGCTGTTAATTGGCTATTTTTTTATTGATTTTTTAATTAAATTAAATGGCCTAATTTATTCTATAAAAGGAGTGCTACGTGAGAGAAGAAAACATAAGTCACAAGTCAGATTGTCTGATAGTTTTTAGATTCTCTCTAAACACAAGTCATTTTCTAAGCCTCTTTGTTATTTTCTCTTCTTTTCTCTATATCTATCTCATGTGTTGAGAATTGCCCATTCTAGTCTAGGTGATTCTAAGGATACTTTGGAAGACTGTGAAGATTATAGAAGATCGGTTCAGTTTCTTGGTAATACTCTTCGATAGAAAGGATATAATGGTTAGAGAAAATGAAGGAAGGACTCATTCATTCTGTTGCGTATACTATAAGTATTCTTATCATTGTTTCTCTTTGAATTCAATTTTAGAAACATGTTCTAGGTTATCTCATATTAATTTGTTTAATATTAGATCTACATGAAAATAAATAAAGACCCTGTATGAGTTTCCCAACAAGGTCAGCTTTCCAGTTCCCGTACTTTTATATTTGGCTGAATGAGTCTGGTACTACGCATCTCTTAGAAGGGGCATGGATAAGTGGCACATTTTGTATGATTATTACGCCATGGGGCTTGAGATTTTAGTGCCTGGCTAGGGAAATTGGTAATTTCCAGGAGATGGGTTAGAGTATTACTGGTAGAAAGCTAGTAGTAACAATTAATTTAGTTGGTTATATGGGGATTCTGATGTCATCCTGAGTGTGGATTATTCTGCCAAATAAGGGACAACCATGGATTGTAAGAAATGATGGTGACTTCTAAGTTTAAAAGGGAAGGACTTGGTTGCATTTACGGGATGCCTAGATATTGAGGAGGGTACCACTAGGGTTATAGCAGTTAGACCAGATAAAAACTGGATCAGCCAGTAAGGTTTCAGATGGGTTTACAAGGATTCGTTGGGTTGGTTGTCGCGTCTAGGAAATTGAGTGTGCTACGGGATGAAGGCAGGGATAGAGCCAGTATCAAGGACATCATGAAGAATGATACTAGCTGCGCAGCAAGGATTAAAGGTTCAGTTGAAGAAGTTGTCTGACTTGAGGGTTGATTAGACAGAGCATCTCGCAATGGGACACGTCAACACTGTTTGTCAAGAAGAAGGCAAAGTCTGCGAGAATGTGTACTGGATATGAATAGCCATATAAAGTGATTGTTAATAATAAGTATCCCTTGCCAAGAATGAAGGATTCATAGCTCGGTTATGAGGGTAGGACAATGCTCTCAAGAATTGACTCTCGGTCTGGTTATTACCAGCTGAGGATCAAAGAAAGAGACATTTCAAGAATTACCTCTCGCACCAAGTAGGATGTGATGGATTATCAGTGAAGGCTCTTAAACGGACCAATGCTTTAGCGGCCCACGTAAGTTTGACAAGTAAAGAGTACATGAATGGTATGGACAAGTACCATCTAGATTGATCAAGAATGTTTCAGACTACTTCTGGTTAAAAATAGAGCACGAGAAACATTCTCACTGATGCTACCGAGGCTGAGGAAGAAAGAATTGCAAATAGGGTTTCGGAAGGGATATGTTCCGATTTCTCCAAAGAATATTCAAGGTCACGCTATGGGAAGTGATGGGATCATTTATGATGTTATTAAGATAGAAACCGTAAGGAAATTGCTAATGGAACGCGTTAGGGGTAAGTAGCATGGTGAGACCAGTAAGACACATCGGCTTATACTGGAAACATCTTCAAGGACAGCCATACCTTGACTGAAGTAACATAAGAACCTAAAGTTTATCCGAATGGATAGTTGTGTACCAGATTTTCAGAAGTTGGAATAAAGGTTGGTTAACATGCCATGGTATTAGAATATGCATGTGATGGATTGATACAGGAGGACGGCATGAATGACGTTGTCCTTACTTAAAACATGAAATTATAGTTCAGTGCGTCAAGAACTTGGATGCGCATGTGTGTAGACTGAAAATGTGATTGTGTGTGCTTCACAGTGGATAAAGGGATAAGAACATAGATGCTTTACATGGGGCGTTGAGTTGACAGTAATGCTAGATAGCCATGGTTAGAGTGAGGCAGCATCACTTATGGAAAAGAAGTCCATACACTAGCATGAAAGTTAAAGCATTTTGTCACCCATAGGGGTTGACCATGAGACAAAGGCACTAGTGAGAACAAGTGAAGGACCCACATTATAATCCTTATTACTTAGAGAAAAATAACGTGGAGGCTAACTATAACGTCCTAAATTTGCTAATAAGGCTTAGTGCCTTGATTAGCATGCTGGGAGGGCAATAATTGATTTAATTATGTTAATATGTGGATTAAATGATTATGTGATTAGAAATGCATGTTTAGCTGAATTAAATATGCATGTGGGCCCATTTTGGTTAGTAGGGGCATAGTTATAATTTTGGTCTGTTGAGCGCATAAATGTGAATTATATGTATGTTATGCTTGATACCACAAGATTATGGTGATATATTTGTGATGTGCGATCCAAGACGGTCCAAATAGTCACAACGGAGTCGAATACCCAACTTGAAGTGAGCCTATGGGTATTTTGGGAACATAGTTTGTGTTCGGGATTTACCAGGTAACAAGTAGCAAGTTAGTGATCATTTGGATTGTCAAGGGTTAAATGGGGAATTATAGGAACACTTGAGGAATTAGTGGGATGTGGAAAATGATGGGATTGCCATTGGTGGCATTTAAGGATTTAGGATTGACCTTAGGGGTAGTTGGGTCATTTTGATAGTAAGGGATAACTTAGGATAGGCTTAGTAGCTTTGAGAAACCACCAAAACTAAGTTATCTCTCAGCCTATCTCTCTTACTCTCTCTCGACTATCTCTTCCTCTCTTGGAGACTTGAGGGATTTTGGGAATTTTGGTGGTGAAGCTCAGAATTTGGGGCAAAAAATTGAGGTTGTGAAGCTAGATGTGTTGGAGAGGTAGCTTGGGTCAAATTCTTAGTGAGGTAAGGGTTCAAAATTGAGTTGTTTTCTGTTTAATTCAGCTGAGAACTAAAAGCTTGCATGAGAGTTGGAATTTAGATTGGGTTTGAGTGTTTGTGAGGATATGGAATGATTTCTAGGGTTGGTGTGATGTTTAGGTTGTGTGGATGAGGATTCTAGACTTAATTCTAGGTTTACATGTTCTTTGGGGTGTGATTTTGTGGGTTAGGCTCGGGGAAAAATGCAGAAAAATGCTAGTATTTATGGGTTTTGAGGCTCGAGTCGTGGCCCTGTTCATCAGGCACCGCGACCTGCTTGAACATAGAGGCTTGGGGGCCTCGAAATTTTGCCCAGGAACCGCAGCGTAGGCTGAGGCGCACGGCGACCCGTGTTCCTTTGATGAGAGCCCAAGGGCTCTCTGACTTGAGCATGCTGCGACCCTTAAGGGCTGGGCCGCAACTCAGGAACCCAAATGTTAAGGCTCAGGAAGGATTCTACTACCTGGTTAGTAGAATCCGAGGTCCCAAAGGCTAGTATTTTAATCCAACGTTTTAATTGGTTAGGGATTGATGGATATACTTTTATTATGGCGTTGTGACTAGATTTTATGTCAAATCTTAGGTTTAGGGGATCGTGCTCAAGATTGCGTTAATCTGTTAGCTCGGGACACATGTAAGAAATTTGTTTGTGCTCGTCGAGCAAGGCATGGCCCTATTGTCTGTGTTTCAAGGCGTGGCCCTTATATTTGTGTTTAATATATGTGTGAATACCTATAAATGTTACACTTTGTTGTGCATGATTATGAGTGAACGACGAAGGTCAGAAACAGTGAAGGCCAGGAACAACAGAGGCTGGGTACAGCAAGGGCCGCGATAGGCGTTTAACATGATGAGTGCAGGCCGCTAGGGAAAGACCATCTAGGGTGTAGTATTCACCCGCTCGGTGAAGACCGTGAACCCAGTGCCTGGTAAAGCACCTAGGTCGGCATATGCCGCTATATGTTTAATCTACTGTCTATTTGAACTGTTTAATTATTGCATTGAATTGTAATATGTTATGCGTTGAGTTTTCTTGCTGGGCTTCGGCTCATGGGTGCCCTATGGTGCAGGTAAGGGCAAGGGAAAGGTCGATCAACCATGAGTTGGAGAGCGTGGAGCAGCGTGTACATGTTCAACCTACATGGTTGCCACGACCAGGGTTGTTTGAGGAATTTACTGTAAATGGCTTATTTTGTCGCTTAGGTCGACCGCATTATTAAATTTTGAATTGTAATACATTTGAATAGTATTTTGGGATCCCAAATGTATGAATTTTATGGTTTTAATGAATGTCCAAATCTTTTATATCCAATGTTATCAAATGTGTCTCTATATCAATTTAATCACACTTTTTAACCTAAAACCTCGATTATCTAGCTAATGGCACATTTATAAATCACATGGTAACGACTCTAAGGTAATAGGGTGTTACAACTTGGTATCAAAGCTTGCCAAGGTTTATGGTTCCTGGAGATCGATCAAACATGTACGCTCGCTGCCAGAGACAAACTTGACTCAGGGTTGGTCGGTATTAAATGAATTATCTGCTTAACTGCTTGTTTATGTTGCCCTGTTTGCCTGAATGTTATAAATAGAGCATGATGAATGTGTTTATAGATGCATGATGCCAGGGCACGACCCCTTGATTGTTATATGCTTATGTTATGTGCATGCGGTGTGAATGGATGTTTGTTCTGGATTGATTAGGACTGGGAGGTGGTTTTTGGATGTTGTTATCATGCCTGATGTGCATCGTCATTGACAGGTGTTGACAGTAAGAACTCTTCAATGATTAAAGGTTAGAAAACTTAGATTTTTATACTAAGGATAGCTTAGAATCAGATGGAAAGAATCTTGAATCAATAGAAAAACCAGAGCCACAATGGAACAAAGATCATATATTTCTTAAACGTCTCCTCATACAATCAGTTTTCCAACCCCTTAACCTGAGGGGTCGAAACCTATTTATAGGTGGGCTCTATTGGCCCCCTGATACAAGTAGGTCCCAGGGGACGTGTACGCATGCAGGTATAGGGTCAGGGTAGTGGCTCAGGACATAGTGGTGTCTTCCCTGACAATGCCCAAGTAGTGGTGCAGGACATCGTACTATGGACTCTGGAATATTTTCGGGGGTGCTCAGGTAGTGCCTCCACTCTTCATACAAGTCCGTATCGCCACTACTCGTCAGGCGCTGATGACAGGGCCACACCTTTGACCCTTTCATGATCGTACATCCTATATCAGTACGCGTACCTGGTACCCTAGGATCACATGGCACTTCTCCTTAGTATTTCCAAGTGTTCCTCGTACGCATATTGTGGAGGCTCCACACTTTACATATCAAGAGAAGACAAGGCTTGGGGGTGTTTGAGGCGAGACAAGGTGCATGTGGGAGGTCTAGTGAAGGCCTCACATAATGAGATGCTAAGGATCCTTTGAGGGTTTGACATAGTGAGTCGACCCTTGGTGACCCTTGTTTGGAGGCATTGGTCTACATATGCAGGACATGAAGGAGATGGCGAGGCTGCTTTGGTGGAGTGACGGGGCGAGGCACGGCTGCACCCTCGCATAGTGAGGCTACATGGTGGTCATACGGGGGCGAGGCACGGTTGCACCCTCGCATAGCGAGGTTGCGGGGGTGATCAGGAAGGGGCGAGGTGCGATGCCTTTCGTGGACACGGCGCGCGCACGTACGGGAAGTCATCCGAGGTCCCTCGCATAGCGAGGGTGGCGCGTGGATGGCCTACTTGCCAATGACCCTCGCATAGCGAGGGTGGCGTGTGCATGGGCTGCTTGCCAATGACCCTCGCATAGCGAGGGTGATTTTCCTAGCCTAATGCCTCCAATGCCAAGTAAATCCCATGCCTCTTCGTCCCATTAGCATGTGTCGCTTGTATCTTTGGGGTGCCTCATAATGTAGAGGTTCACTTGAATGGAATTCACAAGGGAAGGATTCCTGTATTCACACTTTCCCCCGAGTCTATAAGTACACTTTTAAGTGTGTTTGTGGACTCTTTCTTTTTCTCTTGTTTGATGTGTACGACCAACTTTGGTGGACTCAACCTTGGACCGCTACCCAATGTCGCTTGAAGAAACACAAAGTGAGTTTTGAAGTTGTGTTTCTTAAGATTGCATAAGGACCAATCATTCTCAATTGCGGATCCCAAGGCTACCCATACTCTTGATCTCCACCATTCATATGGATTTGGATCCAATGGCTAGGGGGCCTTGACTTTCCTTATATATACCCCAAGGCTTGAAGCCATTTCTCCACACCAAAACTTGCCTAGCCTAGTGGTATTCCCTCCAAACCACTTTCAAGAGTTCAAAGGTTCCATCCACCACAAAAGCATTCTTGAGGTAATTTTCCTTCCATTTCAATTATTCATCCTTTTATTTTATTTTATTATTTTTCCTGATTCTTTTGCCCCTCTTTTTTTTTAGCATTGTGGTGACGCTAGGCATTCTTTTGTTTCTAGGGTTTTGCCCTTGCTTATCTCCAGGTATGCCTCCTTCCTCTTTTTTTCTCAACAAGTCTATCCTCGCACACCTTCGGCTTCATACATATACCTCCAGGTATGCCTCCTTCCTCTTTTTTCTCTTTTTTTTTTTTTTTATATATTGACTACGCGGGGGTAGAATTAATGGTTGTGCGACACTCATTCTTCAGAGTTTGTCATTCTTTTCGTATCACCTTTCAAGTACATATGCACAGGCCCTTTTCTTATACCCTCACACTCATGTTGTAGATATAGGGTTACCCTTACGCATATATGCCCTCGAGTCTTAGCTGGTCCATGGCGTCTAGGAGATGTCCCGAAGGTTTGTCCAATGTTGAATTTATTGAGTTGTCATCCTCTGACTCGGAGGCTAACGTACGTAGACCCTGTAACAGTGGGGGTGTGTGGACGCTCTACCTCCAGAGACTGTCCTACCTCAGACAGAAAGTGTGCGACCTGGAGAGGGAGGTAGAATCCAATACCAGGGATGCGGGTTTAGGTTTCTCCCCCCATCATGCGACATACATTTTCCAGCTACAATCAATCCTCCAGGATTGCCTTTCTGAAATTGGTTGCCTAGATTAAAACTTGCCCCTTGAGCCTTTTTCCTTTCATCGTGACGAGTCTCCCGGTCATAGGGATCCCTCTTTTGAAGGCAGTAGACGTGAATTGGTTGAACTGGAGTTCCTTTCTATGATCCCACCCACACTTCCACCCCTGCCCCCGATCTTACGCCCTAGGGTCAAGCAGAGTGCTGGTAGATATAGGACACGTGGGGGGTCCGCCAGGATCCTTAGAAAGTCTATGGCTCATAAACTCCCTATCTCTGCCCAGGTACCTGAGATGCTGAAGAGAACCTCTGACACTTTCGAAGAGACGGGCATGTCCAGCCTAACCATGAATAAACTGACCAACATGCTAAAGGCTCATAAATTAGCATTAAACCTCAAGTTCATCATCCCATAGTGTGATGAACGTGCATCTGAGACGCCAGAAGGGTTCATAGCCTTTAGCGATTCCATAATCCGATCCGGTGGGGCTCTTCCGCTTCATCCTTTTTTTGTCAAAGCGCTTAACTACTTTGAACTAGCGCCTCTACAATTGTCCCCCAACTCCTGGGTGACACTGAGCAGCCTATATGTGTTATACCATCAGGTGCATTCCAGAGGGCCTTCTATGAGCGAGGTTCATTACTTCTATACCCTTAGGGCGAATACATCTGCCCCTGGGTTCTACCAGCTCTAGAAAGTCGTGGCCCATAAAGGGAATTCCCTCATGGAGGGCTCCATTTCAAACAGAGGTTCGTGGAAGACAGGCTATTTCTTCACATTTAGCGGGCCCACTCGAAACACTAGCTTCAACACCCCAAGTAAGACTATTCTCACTTTGATCTCACACATGAGAGGTTTCTCTTTTTACTCGGCTTTTCTTCTATGGTTTTTCTAACTGTAACTATTTCTTTTCTTTTGATGGCAGGTCTCTTAGGGGTCGCTGGCTCCAACTTGAAACTAAAGGCTCGTGACTGAGTGATGAAAATCCTGGCCTTGTCGAGTGACTGTAAACAAGCCAGCGCCCTTTTTATAGATAGCAACCTTCACTTGTACAGGTTGCTGACCCCGAACCAGACCGTCACTTTATGCTTCATTTCCTCCGAACCCGCGAGCCTACGCCCTGCCTCACCTGAATCTGCGGTTCCACGCCCTGTGTCACCCGAACCTGCGGGTCCATGCCCTGCGTCACCCGAACCTGTGGGTCCATGCCCCTCCTCACCTGAACCTACGGATCTGTGGCTATACGGCCACGCCGAAGGTAATTATGACCAGGTAGCCAATATGGATTATGTCTACCCTTCGGGCGATCATATGGACATTGAGGAGACAGTTGTAACTGAGAACTACTCGTGCTTGCACTCTGTTGTCGGCAGGGCTAGGGGCGTGGCCGATGACGGTCATACTGGCGGTGTTACCTCTCGGATGTCACCGTCGATGCTTGGCGGTGAGTTTTCCTTTGATGCCTCTGTCCCCCGCCCCTCCGTGCCTAAAAGGAATTTCATTATTCCTTCTTTTGCTGGGGTTCCTTTACCCCCGGGGAGGCGTCCTAGGTGGGCGTCTTCAGGGCCCTCTTTACCCAAGGAGATGACTCCGCGCTCTTCTGCTCCCCGCACAACTGCGGATGGATCAGGACCTTCTTGGTCCACATCCATGACAAAGTGTGCCTGGCAAGCACATGCACCTCCCCCAGCCAAGCTTATGTTTTTGCTTCCGAAGATCATCCTCTGGAGAGCCAGTATGGAGAATCCATGAGCCATCATCTGGGAAAATTTCCCAAAGGTGAGTGGGGAACTTTGCACAATGTCCCCGACGCTGAGCTAGAAGATGCCTATATGCGAGCCTCCTTGCAGGTATTTGTCGAGATACTCGGTTTATTAATTTATGATAGATATATATTTTTTGATATTACCTGACCCTCGAGGTTTTATTCTATCTCCTCGCCCTTACCTAGGCTTCCATCTTGAGTCATCGACTGATCACCTCCAACTCCTCATCGACCCAACGGTTACAACGCGAGCTTGAGGAGGCACTGGGGAACCTATCAGTGGCCGAGGCGGCAAAGGATGTCTTGTCAAGTCAACTGACTGAGGCGGTTTGCCAGAGGGATGCCGCTTTAGCCCAAGCTACTCAACCTCTCACACCAACACTCAGCTCGAGGCTACCATCCAAAATTTAAACGAGAGGATTATTGCGCTCGAGGCTGAGCTTGAGAATGCTGAGAATCGCATAGTCAAGTGCACGCTGCATGCTGTCTGCAGGGCCAACCCCACCGTTGACCTATCTCCCTTTGGAGATTATGTCGTCGATAAGATTTCTGAGTGGAAGGGTGAGGATGGAGATTTGTAGGTTCCTTTGTATTCGGCCTATGTATGATGTTGCTATGTAATCCCTCACATTATTTCCTCTTTCTCTCCTTTTTTCTTTTGTGTTCATCAAACTTAAGGGACTTTGGTAAGTCCCTCTTATTATTATTATTTGTGGATTACATATCTCTTCCTTGATCTGAGGATGATAATCTTTCTGGTGCACCTTGATTATACTTGTAAGGACACGTTAACCCATTAGGCTCTTGGGGTCCTTTTATATTCTTTGCGCGCGCTTGTTACTTTTTGCGAGAAGCGTCCTTCGTGTCATTATATATAGTACTATTTTTTCAAGGGTCTCTTGTAGGACCCTTTTTGGCTAGTCGGCTTAATGGCCGTTCTAGACTTATTGGGAGATTCCCTCCTTATGGCCTCACCCCCTAGGGTGTCGGCCTATGGTTGGAGATCATCCTTTTAAACTATTCCCTTGATATTCATAAGGGTAGCTAATCCTTTTGAATATAAGAGATTTTTTTTTTATACTCGTGCCTCCTGTCCTACCCCCCAAGTGCTTGGTGAGATTTATTTCAGCAGGCACTTTGGTTAATGCTCGCATAGAGAAGAAAAATAACATGTGAAGTAGTGAACATTTTCATTCATAGTAGGCTGGTTACAACGATATATATTAAAAGTTTCCATCTACTTGGGAGGTTATCTAGGCAACCTCTTTTATTCTTGTCTACTAAGCTAACATAACATGAAACAAACTAAACACAGATACTGCTTGCATCGGATATGGGAGTCTTACTGGTAGTCTTACTGGGAGTCTTGCTGGTAGTACTTCTTGCATCGGATGTGGGAGTCTTACTGGTAGTCTTACCCGGTTGGTCCCTCCATGATTCTGGGGTCTAGTTCCTGCGGGTTTGCGCCCCCATGCACCACCATCACCATCTTTTCTCGTGGTTTCACAGACATGCGAAGGGAGGTGTTATAACACTCCCTGCCTCTCTTTGTTCTCCCTTCATACTCGCTATTCCACCAGGATTTGGGAACTTGATGGTGAGGTGATATATTGAAGTGATCACTTTCAATTCTCTTAGGGATGGTCTCCCCAATACTGCATTGAAAGCTGAGGCACAATCTACTACGACGAAGTTTGCCATGACTGTGGTCTGTCGGGGTTGCTCTCCCATGGTGAGTGCCAATTCGATCACCCCTAAAGGTTGTATCGAGTCTCCCGTGGACCCGTATAAGGAGGATTGATAGGGTTTCAAGTGTCTGACGCCCAAACCCATCTTCTCCAAGGCAAGGCGATATAAGATATCTACGGAACTTCCATTGTCTATGAGGACCCGATGCACTCGCAGGTTGGCCAACTGAACTGTCAACACCAAAGGATCATTATGGGGAAAGTGCACCCCTCGTGCATCCTCCTCTGTGAATGTGATTGAGTCATTTTCTCCCTTAAAGCTTTTCGGGGGTCGCTGCTCTAAACTCATGACACACGGTGGTGGACTCTGTCTGGCTTCTCTAGCATATCTGTCTTGACCCTTCCTAGACTCTCCCCCAAACCCCAGACCTTCGAAGATTGTTCTCACCTCTCCTTGTATCTTTGGGGCTCCCCCTTGTGTCTGAGGTATCACCGGCACGTCCTCTGATTTCTGCTTCTCTCTTCTGACATATCGGCCTTGGTATACCCTTCAGATGAGCTCTTAAATTTCTTCCTTCAAATGGGTACATTCTTCCGTGGTATGGCCGATATCCTTGTGGTATTGACAGTAGTTGCTAGGGTCCCTCCTGGACCGGTCTCTTCTCATCAGTGGGGGTCTTTTGAAGGGAACTCGATCCTTATTTGTGAGGTAGATATGCTCTCTGGTGTCTGTCAGGCTCGTATAGAAGGTGTAGGCCATTTGCCTATGGTCGCTTCCGCGTTTGGTCCTTCGATGTTGATCATCTCTCGATCCTTCATACGTCCTCTTCTTCTTCACTCCATTCGACCCTTCATTGGCTGGGGACTTTACATGGGACTCACTTTTTCCTGCCTTTAAGTTCGCATCGCCATCCTCCACACGAATGTACTTTTGCGCCCTCTCGTAGAAGTCATCTAGGTCAGTGACTTCCCTTTTGAGCATATTATCCCACAATTTGCTTCCCGGACGCACTCCGGCTGTGATGGCCATTTTTAACTCCCTGCGGGTCAAGCTCCCTACTTTGGCTGCCTCCATGTTAAACCTGTGGATGTAGCCCTTTAGACTCTCATTTTCTCCCTGCTTCACGTTGGTGAGGCTGGTTCTGGGCATTGTGTAATCACGTACGGCGTGATGCTATTGGAGAAATTCATCAGAAAACTGTTGCCAAGAACTGATGGACCTTGGTCGAAGTCTCTTGAACCATTTGTACGCAGGTCCTTTCAATGTGACAGCAAAGCAATGGCACCTGGCTCCGCTACTAATCCCCCTTAACCTCACCAGGTCGTTAAATGTGTCCAGATGGTACTTAGGATCTGTGTTTCCTTCATAGGGGGTCATATGAGGCTCCTTGAAGTTGGCTCGGAGCCGGATGGCTTGGATCTCCTTAATGAAGGGCGATTCATGGTTGAACTAGTCCTTGACGGCTTGTCCTCCAGATGTGGTGACGATCTTGCTCCGTAGGCTTCTCATCTCTGTGTCTAGGTCTTGTCTCCTCTTCTTCAAGGAGTCTCTCAACGTGGATGGGCTTGCATCTCCCTTTCCTTTGCCTTCCCGGGGCGCCATAGGAGGTGTAGTCCTTTTATCCACCCTTTTCCTGTTGAGTTCCTCTCGTAGATCTGAGGATGTCTTCCTTCAGGTGACCTCGATGTTGTTATGAGGGCCAACGTTGTTCTTCTGCTCTGGCCTCGGAGGCTGCTTTGATGCTTTGGGATGTTCGTGCTGCCTCGGTGGTCCAGGATGTTTGTGCTGCTTCACCCGGGGGGGGTGTTACTAGTGGAGAGTCGAGTCCTCCCATCGTCTACTGGGATGGTGGTCTCTGCCCCCTGATGGCCTTTCTCTTTTCGCTTAGGGAGAGATATGTTTGACTTCCCTTGCAACAGGCCATTTAACATCTCTTGCATGTTCTCTAAGGTGGTTTCAAGCCTTTGGTTCTTATGGTGCAGTTCATGTATCTCCTCTTCATAGAATCAAGACCTTGAAATTGAGCTCACAGAATGGACCCAGGGATGTTTGTCAGGCCTGTGCATCGATGTGCCTGGATCCTGCCGGCCGGAGTTTGGCACCTGTGGTGGCTGTTGGGGCGGGAACTCGCCGGCATCTTTTGCAGGGGCATCTGTTGACCTCGGATGATTCTCATCGGGAGGGACGGCCGGGGATGAAGCCTCCCTCTCTACTTCGTGAACGTCGGGTTCCCTTGGGACCTCCACATCTCTGGGCAGAGGAGGGCTCTTCATGGAGGCCTTCAGCTGATCTCCATCAAGGCGGACCTCCACCTCTCGTGGCTCTCTCAGTCGTTTAGAACATCTTGGCATTTCTTCCTGCCGGAACTAATGGAAGAACAGTGGCTTGACACTTATCCTTCCCACAGACGGCGCCAAACTGTTGATGGTAATAACTCATCAACGATTAAAGGTTAGAAAACTCAGATTTTTATACTAAGGATAGCTTAGAATCAGATGGAAAGAATCTTGAATCAATAGAAAAACCAGAGCTACAATGGAACAAAGTTCATATATTTCTTAAACGTCTCCTCATACAATCAGTTTTCCAACCCCTTAACTTGAGGGGTCGAAACCTATTTATAGGTGGGCTCTATTGGGCCCCTGATACAAGTAGGTCCTAGGGGACGTGTACGCATGCAGGTACAGGGTCAGGGTAGTGGCTCAGGACATAGTGGTGTCTACCCTAAAAATTCCCAAGCAGTGGTGCAGGACATCGTACTGTGGACTGTGGAATATTGTTGGGGGTGCTCAGGTAGTGCCTCCACTCTCCGTACAAGTTCCATCACAAGAAAAAATGCTTTTAATAACACCAAAAATGTGTTATCAAAACATACCATAACACTTTTTGATGTGTTAAGACCGACTATGTTATCGTAGGTCAGGGTACTTTACATAACACTTTATCATTGTTATACATATGTGTTATTATACTGTCCACGAGAACACACTTTATGTGTTATTTTAATAAATAGATAAGTGTTTAATTATATTATTTATAGTCGATTATATAACACATTTCAATACTTATAAATTTGTGTAATACTACACTTTAGTATAACACATTTTTTGTGTTATACTACACTTTAGTATAACACATTATTTGTGTTATATAATGAAGTTTGCATAAAAAAATTCTTTACATAAAAAGTGTTATTGTAATAGATATTACAACACAATTTTCGTATTATTTTAATATTCAGATAAGTTTAAATTCTCATTATATATTCATTTATATAACACTAATTTATTCTATTATATTTTAATTTTTTTATATAATTAAAATTAGCTTTCTAATATATACTAACATCATCAAATGAACTTAATTTTCAAATAACAAAAAGTAAAAACATTCGACATTGTATTAACAATCCACAAATTAGTTTAAAACATTCAACACTGTCATCAACAACAAAATATTCTTTAAGTATTCAAGTAGTCTTAAATATTCAACATATTGAAAAGTTACTACTTTCAGCACAAAATATTCTACAGTTGCCCAACACAAAGCCTTCAAAATTAAGTTTCCTTTTCTCCTCCAATCGATGGAGAAAGAGACATTTTTCTCATGCAATAGCATGTAATGACCCAACTACTCTAGACTTTTGGACCATTAACGAAAACTATACATAAACACTAATTCTTAATAACACTTACAAATGATAAGATCATTACTTTATTAAAACTTAAAAAAAACAAAGGTCAAACTTGCATAAAATTTAAGTTAGGATATGGGATCCCATTGTTTAAAAACCAAAACATGACATAGTGATAATTAAAAAGAGATTACTTAATAAAATGCGGAAAAATACATATAAAAACCATAAGAATAAAAAACTACATCCTCGAATCGAAACTCTCGGCTCTTTGAATCCATTCTGCCTCAATACACATTCCCCAAGCTGCCAAGAACCTTACCCACCACTAAAACTATTTTCCTGCACATATAAACAAAAAGGAGTGAGCCTAATGCCCAGCAAGGAAAATCTAACATATAGCCATATACATAAAAATTCATAATGCAACATGAAAACATACCATAACACTTATGTCACATACATACTATAATGGCCATTAGATTAGTGGGGTCTTTCTAGCTAAGCAAGTCATATGCCCATAATCTATTTGGGGCTTGTTA
The DNA here is from genome assembly GCF_963169125.1 of Humulus lupulus. Lineage (NCBI taxonomy): Eukaryota > Viridiplantae > Streptophyta > Magnoliopsida > Rosales > Cannabaceae > Humulus > Humulus lupulus. Next base: position 55,601,375 of record NC_084799.1, read on the forward strand.
GTCATATAAGTCATATGCCCAAGTCTACAATCATACTTAACATAACATAAAATCATAAGATAACATATAAAAGCATATAACACATAAATCCTATCCTATTTTCCTTACCAAAATAACTGGGATATGAGAACTGATTTGGGACCTTGGAACACTCCTAAAAACCATTTATAATATGGTGAGTATATTGAAGAAAAGGGATGAAAGTGAAGAAGGAACTATGCTATCAAAATATACTTACCAAAAACCTTGTGCTTAAGAACTTGGATTTCCTAACCAAGAATAAGAATAAGGTTAGAATGAGTAGAAGACTATGAGAATTTTAAAGAACATAGAAATGGACTAGAGTTTGGAAATACCTTGAAGACTTATATGACTAATCTAAACCTTGAATCGAAATGTGAATAAACCTTACTTCCCCAAGTGTTTGATAAGCTTATAGTTATCAAGATTATAATTCCCAACCCAAGTGTTTACACTCTCACACTCACCTAGCAACTTGCAGCCTCTGAACTTAGAGCAATAGATGAATAAAAGGCTGGGTACTAGGTCCTATTTATAGAGTTTAGGAATGAAAAGATCTTCATTTAACTTGAATAAAAATAATGGTTTTTTAAGTGAAAATAATTTGAATTATCGTTCAGTAGAGGCTGAAGACTCGTTCAAAAAGATGTTGGACTTATCAAGAGGTTGAAGGTTTGAATGGAGAATGTTTTTGAAAAATTTCAAAATATGCTGAGAGAGGCGATATATCGCCCCCTATAGGCGATATATCGCCTGGGCCAGTATGCCCGAGGCAATCTTGCAACGTTTCGTGTTTTTTCGTATCTTCGTGCTGCGATATATCGCCCCCTATAGCTGCGATATATCGGTATACGCTGAATATTTAAACACGAAATTACACATTTTTAACTTAATTTAAATTGAGTAAACAACCTTGACTAAGCCTTCTAACGTTTTCAAAGCTGATGACTGACCCTAGGGTATTCAAATTTTAACCTTAATAGATTTAATCCTCAATAGACTTAATCATTAATAAACCTATACATAACATGTGCTATTATCTTATTGGTTCTTATCTAAACCTTATAGTATAATAAATATAATCCTCAATATCAGTCATATTAATAAAACCTTAGGTTAAAATTAATATTCCTAAACTATAAGCTAAACATAGAAAATCTACAAGTACTACTATGAGTGTCCAAATAAATCCCGGTCTGAACCAAAAATCCACAGTCATAAAGATAATACTATTATTACTATAATACTACTATCTAACTAGCTAAGTAAAGTTCTTGGACTCTACATAGCAGATAAAAGGTAAGGTATATTCTTAAAAATATTAACTCAACAAATTTGAATTTTTTTTGCATGAACTCAACAAATGTAATCAGTCCAAGACAGAGAAAAAAAAGCTAAACTAAGTGTAATGGGATGAGACAAAAACACACTAAAAAAAAACTAATGAGAAAAAACACTTGCCCAAAAAGGAGCAACTCAAACCATATTTTAAACAACTCAAATATTAAGAAACAAAAACTGGGAATAAGAAACTATTATGCAGGCACCACATTACTTCAAAAACATAAAGCATGCATAAAGTACAACATAGTATTATTGTCTCATGAGCAGTCTCCTGAAAGAAACCATCAAAATAACTTATAGGGGCAAAGGATATAGAAAAACTGTTGACAACATAGTATTACTGTCTCTAATTCTCTACTCATACAGTAATAAGAAAGGTAAAAGAAAACCTTTTGGATAGATAAATTATTTCATCACTGATGTTACATAAGATTATATTTAAAACAATTGATATTTTTCTAATGGGGAAAAAAGAAATGAGGCATTTCTAACCTAAGGAATATATTTGATGACTGTCATAAAGACTTGGATTGAGCTAAAAACGGAAAGAATCAGTTCCAAGTCAGAAAGTGAATCAATAATATATTTCATAGCAAATAGAATTTAGAAACCTAAAGCTAATTATGATAAAGCGATTAAGCAAATAAATCAAAGCAAACAAATGCTTTTATCATCTAGCTTTCCAATGTTTTTTAATCGAACTGAATTGTTTGAAACTCAAAATTCAGAACAAAAGAAAAGGAAAGGTAACTAAAGAATGAATCTTACTTAAAAATGTTAATCAACCAAAGCAAGGAATGGTTTGGGAAAGCAATGAAAAAGCAAACTCCAGCAGCTAACCAAACAATAGAGACAATTGCTAGGGTAATCTTAGAGACAGTCTGACCTCCACAATGTATAAATACAAAGCCATCATCACCAACAAAAGGTAAAATTCAAAAATAGCAATGCATAACAACATAATTACCACACCAAAACATTAAGGCTCCTCAATCAAGAAGAAGAATCTTACTTCATAGATTGCAATTTGTACTATGGATCAAAATTGAAAACAACAGCTAAAAATTTCATCTTTTTTTTCCAAATAAATTTCATTAAAGTTACAGTTGAGAACTCTAAGTAATTATTTAATTCTACATAAGACTCCCCATTTCGTATATCACAGTCAACATGACTAGAGTGCAAATATTTAATCAAATGTACTTTGTACTTTTCACACTTGTGTTTATTTAGACATCACACGAACAAAGACACCCAGAAATTTATAGAACATACCAGCAACATGAAAATAATGGGTTCAGCGAGGTTTCCTGCTTTTCAAGTTTTTCAAGTTTCAAGACACGAATGTACAATTCCTCTTTTATCAACTAAACTCCTTAAAGCTTTCTGATGCAATGAAATTCCAGCCAACAAACTAAACTACAAATTCCCAAGATCAAGTTATTAACAATTGATTAAGACATAAAGTGATGCAACAACTACAGTATATTTTATCACGCCTCAAATTTTTTTTATCATGCCTCAAAAAATGATAATAGCCAAATGAACCACCTAACCTGGAGAACAATAGGTAACTGTTCTGGTGGTTTCTTGTGTTCCGACCCATGGTCAAGTCAAACCTCAAAAGCCGTCAGCTGTTCCGTAAAAAAGGGACTTGGCTGAACAACAAAAAAACGTAATGTGAGCAAGAGCTGTCAAGGCTGCACTCCGGTATTAAGCTTATGAGATAGAAAACATTACATATCTAAAGACAGATAACTAAAGAAACCCAATAATAAAACACTACATATGCCCCTGGAACTCTGCAGTAGGATCTTCAACCAATGACGGAAGCTGAGAAAGGCATATCTCAGCAGCCATGTCCCATGCATCCCTGCAGTGTGCAATAGTTACAGAGTGACTTTCAGACTAATAAAATAGTGTGTTAACTTCTTTAGTGTTTCCTTTAGTACTACCACATGTGATGCTGATGGGTAGGCGGCAACAATAGATGAGAGATCAGGGAACAATTGGCAGAACGCATAATTCGATCAGCAAGTAATTTTTTTTGAAAAAGACTAGCGACTAACAAATCTTGCCTGAACAGCCTCTGGAAAAGCTCTGCAGCAAAATACAAAGGTATGAGAAACATATAGCACCGAAAGAATCTTAAGGGTAGTTCAATTCAAAGAAGTTAGACCATAGAGCATCAAACCACAGGAAAGAAAAAATTACCATATGGCAGAACATTCCATGCAATGGTATCAGTCACTGCAGTGAGAATCCAATTTAATTCCCCCAAAAGTGTTTTGCGGTCATCTTGGCGGCCCAGGATTTTATCAATTAGCGACTCATCAAGAGATTCATGTAGTAATGAGCGTCTGCAAAACCTAAGAAACAGGATGCATCATGATACTACTACCATTCAATCAATGGGAATCCAAATACGATTTTGGGGACAGAAAGAAAGTCAAATAACACAAGAAAAATTGCATTAAAAATCACCGAATAGTACGTTTACAAGTCTCAAAAGGAAGAAGCAAGATCGGCAACATCATGAGATGAAAGAAAAATCTGGCAGTACTATCACAACTGAAATTTTAGCCTCCATTAAAATCAGCAGAATAACAAAATTCTCAAAAACTAAAAGAACTAATAAGCCAGTTGGTTAGATCAAATATATAATCCATACATATAAACTGATAGGCAAAGACTTTTCTAACATCATAATCATAAAGTACTGCCATTTCTAACTTCCTACAGCTTTAAACAAACAGCACAGCTAAAAGATTTTCAGTTGACAAACTAAAAATAACTAGGAAGCAGCCAATATGGAATAAACACCACAAGGCAAAACCAGAAAACTGCATGATCTCAAATAAAATGCATAAACGCAATAGACGATCCTAACAGACGAATAAGGAAAGAAGCTCACCATCTCAAAGCCATCTTAATAGGTGTTGTGAGACAAGACGTAAACACATCTGCAGGAAATTCAACACTTTGTGGAAGAGTCTCATGTGCTTCACAAGCTCCAAGTAGAATGCAATCCCTTATGGATCCAGAGGAGCTAGAAGCAACCCAATCATGAAGCTGGCAAACCATCAAATCAAGTACTATATATACAAATATATTTATATATAAATATCTGAATGACAGATAATGAATTCATGTCACGTAGCACCTTAATTATCAATACATATATTAATTCATTATACGTTTTGAGTTAAAGCTTAACCTCAATAAAAGCATTCACAATATTCCCCCAGCCGCAGAGCAATAAAAAACATATATGGAGGGTGTCTTCAACCAGGAATCAAGGTCATTGATTGGCAAAGGGATATACTGTGTATAACTCTGCAGTACCAATAACATTGGTGAGAAACCAAGCAAGACTCTAGTGATTGACCTTAAATTAAAGAGTCATAAAAGAGTTTCAAAGAAATAGAAGACCTTATTGAAAACCCAAATTTCAGCACTAATGTTTCAAATGCTAACTAAAAACAAATTTACAAAGGAACAATGCTGCATAAATATCCAGTTTTGACATTAGACTCCAAAAAATAACTTAGCAATCCCAAAAAAGAGTCAATCTCTAAATGAGATACAAGTAAACAAAGTAATCAAATACTAAAAAATATGACTAGTTTCGTGAGTTAGGACTGTGATAATAAAGATTGTGTGGTCACTATCAAACTCTCTCACATTAAAAGGCTTAAAAGATGATTCCAACATTGACAAAAGTGAAATCTACACATGTATTTGCTTAAATTCATATATATAGTTCAATTGATTAAATTAATCAATGAAACAATGACACACAACCTTTCCATCCATCACTTTCTTTGAATGAACATCCTCTTGTCCATTTCAACATTAAAACAAAGTTAGCTCGAATAAGCTGCATCAGTGATATAAGAGCCAAAATATAGTAAACATTTAACACTCAACTCAAAACAAACCTTTCATTTAAAATATTAGCGTAATTAAATCAACATTACAATTAAAAAACAGAGTCATTTACAAGTTTTTTAAACGAGGCTATCCAAACAGTAACTAAAAATGCAAAAACTTGATAGAAAACCTCAACACATGAACACATGCCAAAATATCTTAATGAATTATTCTGGATCAATTTCAGAATTTCTTTTTGCAGTTCCAACAGTGTTTAAAATACCTTTTTTAATCAAACATTCTAAAGTTAAAAATTGATATTGCTACTATAACTCACCAGATAATTGTTACTAAAAAAAATTAGCATCTAATTCATTACATACAGAAAGAAATATCAAGTATGCAGCCAGAAAAAACTGGTGCATACAGGGTGGTATGCTTTACTAGACTATAAGCAATAGAGACAAGAAATCTAGGACCCAGATAAGCAAAGAAGTTTTTCTAGCTCGTCCTCTACATTAACCAATATGTAAATTAGAATGACCAGCATAAACTACCATTAAAAAATCAAAACTCCAAACTACAAACTTTGATTACTTATTTCAAATAAAAATACTCATACAAATGATAGCTTACTTATAATATAATCCACAAATCATTTTATTTTGGCCATGGAGTCTTTTACTTTTAACTACTTAAATAGTTACAGAAATTTGAGCTTAACAATTCTGCCTTTTCTCTTTTAACTTTTAAAGTCATTCGTGACTTTGGTAGATAAATTAGGCAAGGTATCTTACAATCATAACAGTGGTCAATTACTGAACAAGGCAAAATATACAATAATGTTGATATGTACCATGCATAACAAAATGCATGACAAAGAATAAAACAATCTCCATGAGCCAAAAGGACCCATGTGCCCATTGAGACAAAAAGATTAAGAGCCAACAAAATTTTAAGTTTCATGATCTCAGGACATTCCTAGCTTTTTTTTAGAGGCATTAACATCACGAGTTCTACGTTTTCTTAACCAATCTCAAGCTTTTGTCAAAATAGAAGAGCCACCTAACTCAAAATATTATATTGTAATTCACCATCTTGCCCCTGATCTTGGAGTGTCACCATTCACGATATGAAGGTTCCATCTTATTCTTTAAGTACTTTTTTTATCACTGATGAGAAGGAAAAAAGTTAGTTCATATAATTCTCTTTAAAGACTTATTACAAACAGTTTCAGAGTTTAATCTAATATTTTGTATCCATTCATGATAAGCACCCAATTAATGAATAAACTACAGTTATACAAAGCAAAAAGAAAAAGGAAAAAGACTCACATCTGGAACGACAATCTGAGCATCAGAGTTCTCAGTCAATGGGGCATTAGATGAAATGCTTCGATTTCCAGCGCTGGCAAATTGAACAAGAGGAAAATGATTAATTTTTAGTTATTCTCTGTATAATAAAACTATTATTCACATGGTATTGTAATACAAATATTCTGGTTGCCTCTCAACTTTTTTAACAGCGACAAAATAAAGAAATATACTCATCTACTACTGTAGTAACAATTATCAAGAGCTCATAATCTCTAGCACATATGAGCAGGAAGCTTTATGTTGCACATTGAAACAGAGGCCACAATCCCACATATCTTAATGTATTTTCACATATAAGCAACCCCAATAGCATATTATTGGCATAATGCAGAACAAACTCTGTGCAACCCAAGTGCGTAAAAAAACTCAATGCAACTTATCAACGTCTCTACAAATTGTGCTATAGACTCCAATGGAACCAGAGAATATGAAGAATCTGCTCCTATTTCAGCAGAGACAAATAAAACAGGTACAATATTAATTAACTATCGACTAAACCTCTTCTTCTTCACTGTTGATGGCACTTATTCATGTTTTCATGGAAAAGTATTAAATTTTTACTTCTCTTGAATTAAAGTACCATGTCACAAATAGTACTAGTTTGGGCCATGATAGATCAAGTTATTTTTACTACGATGTGCCTATAACCTTTATTACTTTACTTTAAAATAAATCAAGTCTCCTCAAAATTTTATTCTAGATATTAAATTAGAAAAATATCATTAATTACAAGATTATATAATCCCTAAGATATCTTTCTCTTTCTCTTCAAAATTTTATTTTTCCCTCATAGAAACCTTCCACACACTTTACAGATCAGATTGATCAACACTCTTTAATCCCAATGACCCCAAATGACCATTCTCTACATGGGAAAATTCATTTCTTATCTTCTCCTAAAAAAAAAAAGCTCAAAAATTGTTATTGTTAAATACAAAGTTTGTAATAAAGATCAGATTAGGCTACAAAAACAGTGCCAGTCCTTGAGGTTTTGCTAGGAGTAGAGTCCTTATTGGTCTATGATTAATAGAGGGATCTGCTACTCATTTTTCAGCTCTTTTGTTTTGCTTCATCAAACTCAATTTGCTATTGTTTTTCTTTCTTTTTTTTTTCTTTTTGCTTGAGAAAAACATGCATGAGAGTTAATAACCATTTATATATATATTACCTTTATTAGTTATATTCAAAGGTATCATGTAGAGTTATTAATGACCGAATATTACTTCTGTATTCCACAAATACTCTACATGGCTATCTATCTAAATGGAATTTTAACAAATTTGACCATATATTATAAACAAGGTAGCAGACAAAAGTGAAAGAAAAAAAATGAATAAACTTAGACAATACATAAATAGCAAACATTCAAACTCAGATTTAGAGCATTGATCTCTTTCATATTTATAGAATACCAATAAAGCAACAACAAATGACATGATAACACCAGTTATATACACATATCAAGAAAAATGCTCTGTATGTGCATGTTAAAAAATTCCCATCCAATTCACACAAACCATGTCTTATGGTCGATTCTAAAATATATTCACAAGAACAATGCATCTGTTCCGTTCAAAATTTCCAGGTATGCTTAAAAATATCTATATTGTACGTGTCTTCAAAATCAGTATTTTATTTAAGTTCTATTCGGTTTCAAATGAATTTTAATGTTATGCCATGAATGTTGGCTAACCCTCAATGGCAATTGTTACTTTGTTAGAATAAAACCTTGTCAATTTCTTTATAGACCATATACTTCTTGGATTTGCAAGGTCAAAATATTACTCAGCTAAAATATTACATTAATAGATGAATGAAGTAAGGGTAGAGACTCTTACCATAAAATGCTCTCCACTTGCAAATGTAAAAGCCAATTAAAATCATCCCACAAGTTAATCCAATCAGAATAGCTATAATTATCACTGCTCTCTTCGACTTAAGATCAGCTCTTGCTTTTCCTAAATAAATTTTTGGAGCAAGAAAAGAAAATATTAATGAATTAAAATAGAAGGAAAGGAATTTGAACTTGATAAGGAACTAAAATTTTCAACCTGTAATCTGTACTTATTTCTGAAGTTGACAGTCGAACAAATAGATCTTGTCTGCTGGAAGGAAAATGTCGAATATCATAAAGATCTCCAAACCAGACGACGCAGCCACTGCCTTCACCTCTGATATCTGAGTTTGTATAAGCCGTACAGGAACAATTGCTCTGACATTTAGCCCTACATTCCCGTAGATTCATACTCTTGTTCACCCATGTATGTTGAGCATCCATCAATTTCCAACCAGAAAATTTCAAAAAGAAGTAATAATTTGGTTAGTTTTTCATTCTTTTCCAGCAACCAAACAGTTGTTAAAACAAAAATACTCCGAGAAAGTAAAGAAAAGAAGAAAGTACCTGCTGTTTCTGAGACTCTTCGTCCAGTGCCTTCTTTCGTTGTTCCTCATATTCTTCTTCTTCTTCTTCCATCTTCTTCCTTTTCATATCCATGGCCTCGAGCCAGGCCTTCTCCCTCTCCTCGAACTCCTTCCTCTCCCTCTCACACCTCTTCGCATCTTCCTTCTCTATCAAGTGTACTTGACTCATCAAATCGACCATGCCATTCTCCGATTCACCATCGCCACTGCACGTTTGTTGAGCTCTACACTGAGAGTGATTTGGGCAAAGATAGAGGAGAGTGATTTGGGCAAGATAGAGGAGAGTGATTTGGGAAAGATAGAGAAGAACATGAGAGAGAAGTAGGAAAAAAATAAAGATATATTTTTAGTTTCCCTCTAAATAAATTCACTCACCCGCCAACACTATAACTCATTTTATATCCCATTCATGTGTTGCCCAATATAATAGAACCATAATACTTTTTTATTAGTATTATATTAATGTGTTATGGAAATGGGTATTTGGTGTAGTGTTCGTACCGCCACTACTCGTCAGACGCTGATGACAGGGCCACGCCTCTGACCCCTTCATGATCGTACATCCTATATCAGTACGCGTACCTGGTACCCTAGGATCACATGGCACTTCTCCTTAGTATTTCCAAGTGTTCCTCGTACGCATATTGAGGAGGCTCCACACTTTACATATCAAGAAAAGACAAGGCTTGGGGGTGTTTGAGGTGAGACAAGGTGCATGTGGGAGGCCTAGTGAACGCCTCGCATAATGAGATGCTAAGGATCCTTTGAGGGTCTAACATAGTGAGTCTACCCTTGGTGACCTTGTTTGGATGCATTGGTCTACGTATGCGAGACACGAGGGACATGGCGAGGCTGCTTTGGTGGAGTGATGGGGTGAGGCACGGCTGCACCCTTGCATAGCGAGGCTGCATGGTGGTCATACGGGGGCGAGGCACGGTTGCACCCTCGCATAGTGAGGTTGCATGGTGGTCATGCGTGGGCGAGGCCCGGTTGCACCCTCGCATAGTGAGGCTGCATGGTGGTCATGCGGGGGCGAGGCACGGTTGCACCCTCGCATAGTGAGGCTGCATGGCGGTCATGCGGGGGTGAGGCACGATTGCACCCTCGCATAATGAGGGTGCCTCGCATAGCGAGGCTGCGGGCGTGATCATGCGGGGGCGAGGCACTATACCTTGCGCGGACATGGTGCGCGCGCGTACGTGAAGTCGTTCGAGGTCCCTCGCATAGCGAGGGTGGCGCGTGCATAGCCTGCTTGCCAACGACCCTCGCATAGCGAGGGTGGCATGCGCATGGGCTGCTTGCTAACGACCCTCGCATAGTGAGGGTAATTTTCCTAGCCTAACGCCTCCAATGCCAAGTAAAGCCCATGCCTCTTCATCCCATTAGAATGTATCCCTTGTATCTTTGGGGCGCCTCATAATGTAGAGGTTCACTTGAATGGAATTCACAAGGGAAGGATTCTTGTATTCACAACAGGCATATTTCAGTTATGCCTCGTCGATCGATCAAACTCCGGAATAATAGGGCTGAGGATGACAACCAGGGTCAGGACCTTAACCTGCCCCATAGAACTGGTAATAGTTGGTTGCCAAAATGGAAGCCAGACTTCGATGAACGGAAGACGAGCTCCGAGAGTTGAGGAAACAAGCCCCTCCTCGGGGTATTGGGTTACAGATTCCACAGGCTGTGGAACTAGTGCCAGCCCAGCCTGTGATGGAAAGCAGGTGGGAGCCCTTGTACGAAAGATTCAAGAAGCAGCATCCTCCCACCTTTGAGGGTGGCCCAGACTCACTGCGCAGAGTAGTGGATGAATATGATTTTTTCAATTCTGGATTTCATGAGGTTGGAAGGAAATGACATGGTGGCCTGCACCAACTACATTTTGAGAGAATACACCCAAATCTGGTGGGATGTTTTCGCCCAGAGGAAGGATGTGGCAGTTATGACTTGGGAAGAATTTAGAGACGTCTTCAATGAGAAATACTATAGTATTGCATTCTGAGCTGCAAAGGTGGATGAGTTTGTCAACCTGACTCACAACCGGATGACGGTTACAGAATATGCATTAAAGTTTGACCGGTTGGCAAAGTTCGCGCCAGACTTGGTGCCTATTGATATGGCATAAGGGATCAATTTGTACGGGGCTGAACGTCAAGATAGCCCGTGACGTCAAGAAAACATTAGATCTGAGGAATACCACCTATGCTCAGGTAGTGGAGAAGGCCCTTACAGCTGAGGGGGCCAAGGATTAGATATGGCAAGAGGGCACTGCAAGGCGCAATGCTTAGAGGATGGTCCCTCCTTTCACTAGTTGTAGCCGAGGTAGTGGCCCCAGTGAGCAGAAGAGAAATGCCCTTGATTCTTTTGTTTCTTCTGGTTTAGATAGGAGTGCACGAGGTGCTTTCAGTGGCCGTCAGGGCGGGGGAGACAACTAGAGGAGTTTCCCAGAGTGTCCTCGGTGCAGGCAACGACATCAAGGAAAGTGTAGAGTCAAAGCCTGCTTCACTTGTAGGGGTGTTAGTCATCTGAGGAAGGACTACCCACAAGCTAGAAAAGAAGAGTCGAAGAATAGTGACAGCTTCACTCCAGCCAGAGTATTCACGTTGACCAGTATTGAGGCTAAGGCTAGTCTCTCGGCCGTGACAGGTCAAATTTCTAGTGCCAGCTCTTCATTTACTGCATTGATTGATTCATGAGCTACTCATTCGTTTGTATCTGCTAGAGTGATAGATTGTCTATGTAGGCCTTGTGATATGTATGCTAGGGGACTCAAGATTTTGTTGCCAACTGGGGAACTGGTAGTCTTTAGGAGATGGGTTAGAGTATTACCAGTAGAGAAAGACAGTAGGGAGTTTTCTATGGATTTGATTGAGCTAGCGATGGATGAATTTGATATGATTCTGGGGATGGATTGGTTATCAAAGTATGGGGCAACGATAGAGTGCAAGCGGAGGATGGTGACTTTTGAACCGGAAGGGGAGTTACCTTTTGTATTTGTGGAAACAGTGAGTGGGCTGCAAGTACCTATGATTTCTGCACTGAAGGCTAGGGATCTAATGCAAGAGGGTTTCATAGGATTCCTAGAAAACATAGTGGATACCTCTAGGATTGTCTTGGTTGGATCGGATGAGGCCAGATTTGTAACGTCCCAAAAATGTTAATAAGGTTTAGAACCTTGATTAGCATGCCAAGAGGGCATAATTGGATATATGTGTGATTAATTGATTAAATGCATGACTATGTGGCATGCATGATTTATATGATATTATGATTATAAATGCATGATCATGAGTATTAAATACGCATGTGGGCCCGTTCTTGTTTTTAAGGGAATATCTATAATTTTGGCCCGTTGAGGGCATTAATGTGATTATATGTGCTAAATGATTGAGACCACATTATTTTGTTGATATATTTACAGTATTCGGCTCAAGGCGATCCTAGTGAGCAAATTAGTGGAATAGTCACACCGAGGTTTAATACTCGGCTAGGGGTGAGCCTAGGGGTATTTTGGAAAACATAATATATATTTGGGATTTATCGAGTAACGAGTAAGTATTTGGTGATTAGTTGGGTATGTCAGGATTGATTGGGAATTTGTAGGATGACTCGAGGAATTAGCTGGAAACGGGGCAAATGATCGTTTCACCCTTAAGGGCAATTAGGGGGCTGAGTTAACACCATGGGTATTTTGGTCTTTTGTAGAGGGATAAGCTTGAAAAAAAGCCTTAGGGAATGATCATAACTTAACAGAAATTTTTAAGTCTCTCTCTCTCTCTCTCTCTCTTGCACATTCTCTCTCCCTCTCCATCTCTCGTGCTTTGAAGCTGAAGGAATTCTTAACGAGAAACTTGAATTAGAGCTGGGAAATATGGAGAATTGAAGCTAGGAGTAGGCAAGGAACAAATGGGGGATTAAAGCTACTAACTAAGGTAAGGTTTTAGGTTTTAAGATGTTGAATTTCTAGTTGATTGTGATCATGTTGAGGGGTACTTGACGAGATTCTGAATTTTGGCATTTAGGGAAGATTGAACTAGTATTCTACGCTATATGTGTTGTTTTTTAGCTGATATTGGGAAATCTAGACCTAGTTTTGGCTTGAGTATATATTTAGGGTTGAATTTTGAGGCTGTAAGTTGGGGAAAAATGCAGAAAACCCAAGGATTTCTGGGTTCACGGGGGCGCGTCGCGACCTAGTTCATAGGCGTCGCAGCCAGCGTGCCCCAAAAGGCCCTGGGGGCATGCTGGTTCGTGGGCGCGCCGCGGCCCTAGGGGAAATTCGCGACCCGCCTCCGCCCTGGAAGAAGAGGCTGACGCCTCTGACTTGGGGTGCGTTGCGACCCTTAGGGCCAGGTTGCGGCCCGCCTTGGCGACCATAGCCAAGATTGATTTTTAGGTTCGGGGAGGCTCGAGGACTTAAACCTAAGCACTCGGGACGAATTCTACTACCCGGTTTAGTAGAATTCGAGGTCCCGAAGGCTAGTATTTGATTCCAAAGGATTTAATTAGATTAGATTTTGATAGTTATCCATTGTCGCTTGTGACTAGGGTTACCGTTAAGGCTCGGGACCGCTCCACATCCTCCGCTCAGGAATTGAGGTAAGAAAATTGCACCAGAGTTGTGAATGGGACTGAGATCCCTTGTAAATGAACATATGTGTTCTACAACTTGTATATATGTTATGTGTGATGTGAAAGTACGACCTACGGGAGCTGGGGATGATATTGAGCGTATTGAACACAGCTCGGCCTAAGTGAGCCGGGATCAGCTAAATACCTTGAGAGCTTGGCCTAAGGGCGCTGACACCTAAATGTTTGTATTAAGATTGAATTATATGTTTGGAAGTATATGTTTATTGTTGCCTAATTTATTGTTTATACTCTGTTGTTGATTGGACAAGTTGATCTAACGTTCACTATGCACATGTTGGTGTTATCTATGCTTGTTGAATTTGGTTTTCTTGTTGGTCCTTGGTTCACGGGTGCTACTTTGTGTAGGTAAAGGAAAAGGAAAGCTAGACCAGCCATGAGTTGGAGAGCTTTGGGGGCGGTGTGTACATTGGTAGCTGCTCGACTGCCACAGCCGAGGGATTTACTGGGACTAGAGCCAAAATCTAATTTTGTATTTCTTTTGAGTGTTGTAACCACCATGTAAACATTACTTTTGGGACCCCAAGTATCCAACCCTTAATTTAATGAAAGTCAACCATTTTACGATAAGAATCTTTTAACCCAAACCTCTTAGTTGACTTTTGAAACACGTTTATGTTCAAACGACATGATTAGCAAGTCTTGCACTATCTTAAACACATAGTGTAATGGTATTGGTTATCCAAGGCGTTAAAACTTGGTATCATAGCCGTCTAGGTTTAAGGATTCATGAAGACTGGCTAGGCATGTACACTCGTCGCTAAAGACAAGCTCGACTCAAGGTTCGGTAACCATATATGTGATTGTATGTGTGAGTGTTTAAATAAAGTATAAATGATTTATGTGCATGATTATTAGGAAGCATGTGACATACTGATAGGGCCTGGCCCTTGACTGCTATGTGAATATGATGAGGCGTGCTTATTAGCATTGCTACTATATGTGAATAATTGTTTAAATGCCTGTTTGTGTTATGATAGTGTTTTGTTTGTTGAGTTTCGATGTTGGACCGTGGGACAAATATAAACCTATTATAATTGCCTGACTAGTCGAGTCATTGAATGCAGATAAACTTGGATAGTTATGCGTCCAAGGAAATCAATCCGACTAGCCCGCATCGGGGTCAGGGATAGAGATGATGAGCATGGCCAGAACCCTCCGCCAGTCCCTGAGAACTGGCAGCAGTTGCGTGCTGATATGCAAGCTAGACTTCAAAGCCAGGAAGAAGATATTCGCCTTCTGAGGCAGCAGGCTCCGTCAAGGAGTGCTGCACCTAACTTGCCACCTGTTGTCGCACCAGTTGTGGCCTGATACTGGAAATAGGTGGGATCCACTTTATGAAAGATTTAGGAGACAACATCCTCCAATCTTTGAGGGAGGACCAGATCCACTTAAGGCAGAACAGTGGATGAGTATGATCACCTCCATCCTGGACTTTATGAGGGTGGAAGGTAATGACAAAGTGTCATGTGCCACCTATATGCTTAGAGAGGATACTCGTATTTGGTGGGAGGTGGCATCCCAAACTCGAGACATTTCTACTTTAAGTTGGAATAAGTTTAGAGATTTGTTCAACCAGAAGTATTACAACGTCGCCATCAGGGCGACAAAGGTGACTGAGTTCATTGGGTTAGTATAGAGCAGCATGACCGTTACTGAGTATGCCCTGAAGTTCGATAGGCTAGCGAAATTTGCACCTGATCTAGTGCCTACAGATGCAGCTAGGCAGGACAGGTTTGTTCGAGGGCTTAATGCTATGATAGCCCAAGATTTTAGGATCACATCAGTACCTGGGGAGATAACTTATGCCCAGGCTGTTGAGAGGGCCCTCACTGCTGAGGAGGTAGAGAACAAGGTTTGGAGGGAGAACGCTACGAGACAGGATGTTCGCAGGGCAGTACCTCCATTGACAGGGTTTGGCAGGGTCAGAGACCCCAGTGAACAGAAGAGGAAGACCCTTGACACCTCTAGGGAGGGGTCGTGGTGCCCATGGTGCCCGCTAGGGAGGTAGTGAGACATGGAGGAGCTACCCAGAGTGTGTTAGATGCAGGAAGCACCGTCTGGGCGAATGCCTGTTACTTGTGTGGGGTGGTTGGACGCCTCAAGAAAGATTGCTCGACGTTGAAGAAGGAGGAAGTAGGGAAGGAGGACAGCTTGACAACAACTTGAGTGTTTGCCTTGACACAGGCAAAGGTTGGGTCTAGTCCCTCAGTAGTGACAGGTTCGCTTTGTAGCGCTGACTCTTCTTATACTGTATTGATTGACTCTGGTGCTACACATTCATTTGTTTCTGACAAAGTGATTGATAGATTGTGTAGACCTAGTGAGTATTATATTGTGGGGTTTGGAACTATACTGCATATAGGGGAACTGGTAGTTTCTAGGAGATGGATTACAATACTTCCAGTGATGGTGGACAATAGGGAACTATCAGTAGATTTGATTGAGTTGGGTATGGATTATTTCGACATGATTTTGGGAATGGAATGTCTAGTCAGATATGGGACGACTTTAGACTATAGGAAGAAGATGGTGACTTTTGAGCCAGAGGGTGAGGACCCCTTTGTTTTTGTTTGTACTATGCACAGACACCGCATTACAAGGAGGTTGTATAGGTTTTTTAGCTAGTGTGGTGGATACCACTAGACTGGTATGCGAGTTCTTGGATGTGTTTCCTGAGGAGTTACCGGGATTGCCCCTCCACAGGGAAATTCAGTTTCCTATTGAGTTAGCACTGGGTACAGAGCCAGTGTCGAGGGCACCATATAGGATGGCTCCAACAAAGCTAAAGTAGTTGAAGATACAGTTGCAGGAGCTACTAGATTTGGGATTTATCAGAACTAGCTTCTCGCCATAGGGTGCTCTAGTTTTGTTTTGTGAAGAAGAAGGATGGAACGCTGAGAATGTGTATAAACTACAAGGAGTTGAAAAAATTGACTATAAAGAACAAGTACCCCATATTGAGGATAGATGACCTGTTCGACCTGCTCCAGGGTAAGACGGTATTCTAGAAGATTGATCTTTGATCTAGTTATCACTAGTTGAGGATCAAGGATGAGGATATTCCAAAGACGGCCTTTCGCACAAGGTACGGGAACTTTGAGATTTTGTTCATGTCGTTTGAATTGACCAATGCCCCGACAGTGTTTATGGATCTTATGAACAAGGTGTTCAAGGAATTCTTAGATTAGTTTGTGATTGTTTTCATCGACGACATCCTGGTATACTCTTGTTCAGAGGAAAAGCATGAGCACCATCTTCGACTGGTATTGCATGGGTTGAGGGAGCATCGGTTATATGCTAAATTTAAGAAGTGTGAGTTATGGCTACCGAAAGTGACATTCCTTAGACACAATTTTAGTGGAGATGAGATTAAGGTGGATCCGGCCAAGGTAGAAGCAGTTAGGGATTGGCCAAGGCCAAGTAATGCCTCAGAGGTTAGGAGTTTCATTGGATTAGCAGGATATTACAGACGGTTTGTCGAAGGATTTTCAAAGACTACCACATCATTGACTTAGTTGACATGGAACAGTCAGAAGTTCACGTGGTGAGAAAAATGTGAGGGTAGTTTCCAACAGTTGAAGCGACGATTGATTACTGCTCTGGGGCTGTGTCTTCCTTCAGATGGGGACAAGTTTGTAGTGTACTGTGATGCATCGAGACTGGGATTAGGATGTGTGTTGATGCCGAATGAGAAGGTTATTGCCTATGTGTCACGAAAGCTGAAGGAATAGGAGCAGCGATACCCTACTCATTATTTGGAATTAGTTGCGGTGGTGTTCGCACTGAAAGTATGGAGACATTATTTGTATGGAGAAAATTGCAAAATATACATCAATCATAAGAATTTAAAATATTTCTTCACCCAGAAGCAGCTAAACATGAGATAGAGACGTTGCCTAGAATTGGTGAAGGATTATGACTGTGACATCCTTTACCACCCAGGAAAAGCCAATGTAGTGGTAGATGCTTTGAGCCAGAGGGGCCTAAAACAATTGTTTAGCTCGAAGCAGATATCGAAGGAGTTAGCAGAGGAAATGACCAGAGCAAGGATAAAATTGGTTGTGGGATAGTTGGCCAATATTACTCTACAATCTACCTTCTTGGAGAGAATAAGAGAGGGCCATATGAGTGATACACAGGTGCAGGAGGTTAGAGGAAATGTCCTAGCTAAAGTGGCTAGGGATTATTCCATTTCGGAGATGGGTTTGCTGAGGTAGAAGGATCATATCCGTGTTCCGATGAATATTGTTATTAGACGAGAGATCCTTGATAAATCCCATACTACACCATACTCACTTCATACAGGCACCATGAAGATGTATCAGGATCAACGAAATTTGTATTGGTGGTCTGGGATGAAGAAGGACATTGTTGAGTACAAAGCTAAGTGCTTAACCTGTCAGCAAGTCAATGCTGATTACCAGCGACCAGTGGGGTTGTTACAACCTTTGGGTATCCCCTAGTGAAAGTGGGAAGATATTACCATGGATTTTGTGGGAGGTTTACCCAGGATAGAGGAGCAACATGACTCGGTGTGGGTGATTGTAGGTAGGAACACCAAGTCTGCTCACTTTCTGCCAGTGAGGATGACCTATACTATGGATCAGTATGCGGATTTGTATGTGAGGGAGATTTTACATCTCAATGGGGTTCGTAAGTCTATAGTATTGGACCGAGATCCCATATTTACCTCAAATTTTTAGGGTGGTTTGCAGAAGGCTATGGGAACTCAGTTGAAGTTTAGTACACCCTTTCATCCTTAGACAGACGGACAGTCTGAGAGGAAAATTCAGATGTCGGAGGACATGCTTAGAGCATGTGTGTTAGACTTCAAGGGGTCTTGGAGTAACTATCTCATGTTGATTGAGTTTTCATACAAACACGATTATCAATCAGCGATTGCAGTAGCTCCATACGAGATATTATATAGAAGGAAATGTAAATCGCCCATTCATTGAGATGAGAAAGGGGGGGGGGGGGGGGGAGGAAGTATTTGGGACCAGAGATGGTTCAGAAGACTAATGAAGCTATTGAGAAAATTCGAGCTCGAATGCTCGCCTCGCAGAGTAGTCAAAAAAGCTACGCTGATCCTAAGTGTAGGGACTTGGAGTTCAAGGTCGGCAACCACATATTTCTGCGAGTTTTGTCGTTGCGTGGGGTGAGGAGGTTCGGGGAAAAGGGCAAGCTAAGCCTAAGATTCGTAGGACCTTTAGAGATCCTAGAGAGGATCACGCAGGTACCCTATAGGTTGGCTTTGCCACCATCATTATCAGGGGTTCATGACGTATTGCACATCTCAATGCTTCGGAAGTATGTTCAGATACGACCCATGTATTGGGATATGAGGATCTGGAACTATAGACCAATTTGTCATATGAGGAGTGACCAGTTCAGATCCTAGACAGGAAGGACAAGGTTCTAAGGAACAAGATGATTCCTCTAGTCAAGGTCTTACGGAGGAATAGTAGGGTCGAGGAGGCGACCTGGGAACTGGAATCGGCTATGCAGGATCAGTATCCTGTGTTATTTAGGTAAATTTTGAGGACGACATTCTTAGTAAGAGGGGATAGTTGTAACGTCCCAAAAATGTTAATAAGGTTTATAACCTTGATTAGCGTGCCGGGAGAGCATAATTGGATATATGTGTGATTAATTTATTAAATGCTTGACTATGTGGCATGCATGATTTATATGATAATATCATTATAAATGCATGATCATGTGTACCAAATATGCATGTGGGCCCGTTCTTGTTTTTAAGGGCATATCTGTAATTTTGGCCCGTTGAGGGCATAAATGTGGTTATATGTGTTCAAAGAATGAGACCTCATTACTATGTGGATATATTTACAGTATTTGGCTCGAGGTGATCCTAGTGAGCATATTAGCTAAATAATCACAATAGGGTTTAATACCCGGCTCGGGGTGAGCCTAGGGGTATTTTTGGAAACTTAATATGTATTTGGGATTTATCGAGTAACAAGTAAGTATTTGGTGATTAGTTGGGTATGTCATGATTGATTGGGAATTTGTAGGATAACTTGAGGAATTAGCAGGAAACAGGGAAAATGACTGTTTTACCCTTAAGGCTAATTAGGGGGCTGAGTTAATACCAGGGGTAATTTGGTCTTTTGTAAGGGAGATAAGCTTGAAAAGAAACCTTAGGGAGTGTTCAGAACTTAACAGAAATTTCTCAGACTCTCTCTCTCTCTCTCTGTCTCTGTCTCTTGCACATTCTCTTTATCTCACTCTCTTGTGCTTTCAAGCTGAAGGAATTCTTGAGGAGAAACTTTGATTAGAGTTGGGAAATCTGAAGAATTGAAGCTAGGAGTAGGCAAGGAACAACTGGAGGATTAAAGCTACTAACTGAGGTAAGGATTCAGGTTTTAAGATGTTGAATTTCTTGTTGATTGTGATCATGTTGAGGGGTACTTTATGGTATTCTAAATTTGGGGATTTAGGGAAGATCGAACTAGTATTCTAGGCTATATGTGTTGTTCCTCAAGTGATATTGGGAATTCTGGAATTAGTTTTGGCTTGGGTATATATTTAGGGTTGAATTTTGAGGCTTTAAGTTGGAGGATAAATGCAGAAAAATTAGGAATTTTTGGGTTCACGGGGGCGCTCCACGACCTTGTTCATGGGCGCCACGACCCGCGTGCCCCAAAAGGCCATGGGGGGGGGGGGGGTGGTGTTGCTGATTCGTGGGCACGCCGCGAACCAAGGGGGAAAGTTGTGGCCTACCTCCCCCATGGAACAAGAGGTTGGCACCTCTGACTTGGGGCACGCCGTGAACCCTAGGGCCAGGTTGCGGCCCGCCTGGGCAGCCATAGCCAAGATTGATTTTTAGGTTCTGGGAGGCTCGGGGACTTAAACCTAAGCGCTCAGGACAAATTCTACTACTCGGTTTAGTAGAATTCGAGGTCCCGGAAGCTAGTATTTGATTCCAAAGTATTTAATTGGATTATATTTTGATATTATCTATTCTTGCTTGTGACTAGAGTTACCGTTAAGGATCGGGATTGAGGATCGTCCTCGAGACCGCTCCACATCCTCCGCTAAGGACTCGAGGTAAGAAAACTGCCCCTGAGTTTTGAATGGGACTGAGATCCCTTGTAAATGAAACTATGTGTTCTGCAACTTGTATATATGTTATGTGTGATGTGAAAGGACGAATTAAGGGAGTCAGGGATGATATTAAGCATACTGAACACACTCGGCCTAAGCGAGGCAGGATCAGCTTAATAACCAGAGGGCTTGGCCTAAGGGCACCGAGACCTAAGTATTTGTATTAAGATTGAATTATATGTTTATTGTTGCATAATTTATTGCTTCTACTCTGTTGTTGATTTAACTAGTTGATCTAAAGCTCACTATGCACATTCTGTTGTTATCTATGCTTGTCGAGTTTGGTTTTCTTATTGAGCCTTGGCTTACGGGTGCTATGTGGTGCAGGTAAAGACAAAGGAAAGCTGGACTAACCATGGTTGGAGAGCTTTGGGGGTGGTGTGTACATTGGCAACTACTTGACCGCCACGGCCAAGGGAATTACAGGGACTAGAGCCAAAAATTTTATTTTGCTATTTAGGTTGGTTACTGTTGTATTTATTTTGAGGGTTGTAACTACCATGTAAACATTACTTTTTGGATCCCATGTATCAAACTTTTATTTTAATGAAAGTCAACTATTTTACGTTCATAATCTTTTAACCCTAACCTGTCAATTGACTTTAGAAACACATTTATGTTCAAATGACTTGATTAGCAAGTCTTGTACTATCTTAAACACACAGTGTAACGGTCTTGGTTAACCAGGGCGTTACAAGATTGGTATGCGAGTTTCTCGATGTTTTCCCAGCAAACTTGCCAGGGTTGACCCCACACCGAGAGATCGAGTTTGTCATAGAGTCGGCACCAAGGGCGGAGCCAGTATCTAGGACACCTTATAGAATGGCTCCAGCAGAGTTGAAGGAACTGAAGATTCAGTTGCTGGAGTTACTAGATTTAGGATTCATCAGACCGAGTTTTTCACCATGGGGTTCTCCAGTGATGTTCGTTAAGTAGAAGGATGGATCCTTAAGGATGTGCATTGATTATAGAGAGCTGAACAAGCTGACCATTAAGAATAAGTATCCACTACCCAAGACCAGCTACAGGGGAAGATGGTGTTCTCCAAGATTGACCTTCGGTCTAGCTACCACCAATTAAAGATTAGGGAAAAGGACATACCAAAGACCGCATTCTGCACAAGCTATGGACATTATGAATTACTGGTCATGTCATTTGGATTAACCAATGCCCCAACAACCTTTATGGATTTGATGAATACGGTCTTCAGGGATAATTTGGATAACTTTGTGATCGTATTCATCGACGATATACAGGTGTACTCCTAGTCAGAGACAGAGCATGAGCAACATCATTGTTTGGTACTACAGTGGTTGAGAGAGCATAGGCTATATGCTAAGTTCAACAAGTGCGAGTTTTGGTTACCCCGGATAACATTTCTGGGCCACATTCTGAGTAAGGAGGGGATTCTGATGGACCCAAGCAAGAATGAGGTGGTGAGAAATTGGTCCAGACCGAGCAACGTACTAGAGGTTAGGGGTTTCTTGGCATTGGCAGGGTACTATCGGTGGTTCGTTGAGGGATTATCCAGAATTGCCACACAGTTGAGTGAGCTAACACGTAAGAAGACCAAGTATATTTGGACAGATAGGTGCGAGAACAGTTTTAAGGAACTGAAGCAGCGATTGATCACTGCTTCGGCATTGAGTCTCCAATTAGAAAATAAGAAGTTTGTGGTCTACTGTGATGCTTTAAGGCAAGGTTTGGGGTGTATATTGATGCAAGATAGAAAGGTGATAGCCTACACATTGAGCAATTGAAGGAGTATGAGCAGAGGTATCCCACTCATGATCTAGAATTGGCAACAGTAATATTTGCACTGAAGGTTTGGAGGCACTTTCTGTATGGGGGAAGTGCAAAATATGCACTAACCATAAAAGTCTGAAGTATTTCTTTACTAAGAAGGATCTGAATATGCGCTAGAGGCATTGGCTGGAATTGGTAAAGGAATACGACTGCGACATTCTATACCATCCTGGGAAGGCCAATGTGGTGGCCAACGCATTGAGTCAGAAGGGTCCAGGGTAGTTATTTAGCTCAAGGAAGATATTAGAAAGGTTGGCTGAGGAGATGACCAAAGTAGGAATCGAATTTGTAGTTGGTCAGCTAGTCAATATCACACTTCGGTCCACGCTCCTTGGTAGAATTAAGGAAGCGTAGAAGGAGTAGCCACAGTTAAGGAAGCACACAGAGGACGTCTTAGCTGGAGTGGCTAAGGAATTTTCTATTTCAGAGATGGGTTTATTGAGGTTTAAGGGTTGGATATTCATTCCAGTGAATTTCGGTATCCAGCGAGAGATTTTAGATGAGTCTCATACCATTCCCTATTCCTTACATCCAGGTACGGGGAAGATGTACCAAGACTTGAGAACTTTGTATTGGTGGCGAGTGATGAAGAGGGATGTAGTGGATTATGTGGCCAAGTGTTTGACCTATCAGCAGGTGAAGGCTGAACATAAAATTAAGTAGGATTGTTGCAGCCTTTAGGGATTTCAGAATGGAAATGGGAGGATATCACCATGGACTTTGTGGTTGGATTACCAAAGACAGTAGGACAGTATGACTCTGTGTAGGTGAATGTGGATATGTACACCAAATCAGCCCACTTCTTGCCTGTTAAGACAACTTATACAGTGGAGCAGTATGCTGAATTATATGTGAAGGAAATTGTTCGACTTCACGGGGCTCCAAGTTTGATAGTATCCGACAGGGACCCCACCTTCACCTCAGAGTTTTGGGAGAGCCTGCAGAAGGCTATGGGAACACAGTTGCGGTTTAGTAACACTTATCATCCTCAGACGGATGGACATTCTAAGAGGACAGTTCAAATACTGGAAGACATGCTACGAGCTTGTGTGCTAGATATTGGGGGATCTTGGAGTAAGTATCTCCCTTTGATTGAATTTTCCTATAATAAAAGTTATTAGATGACTATTAGAGTGGCTCTGTATGAAATGTTATATGGGAGGAAGTGCAAATTGCCCAGCCATTGGGATGAGATGGGTGAGAGAAAGTATTTAGGTCCTGAGGTTGTTCAGAGGACCAATGAGGCAATTCAGAACATTAGAGCTCAAATGCTCGCCTCCCAGAGTTGATAGAAGAGTTACTCAGACTTAAGACGCAGGAGTGTAGAATTTCAAGTCGGTGATCATGTGTTTCTCAGAGTTTTCCCCTTGAGAGGGGTGAAACGATTTGGAGTGAGGGGAAAGTTGAGCCCTAGGTTTGTTTTGTTAGGAACAATTCCTTGTGCGCAGCGGAAGTTGCGATAACGGTATAAAATAATTTTTTTTACATATAAACAATTTTATATGAGGGTCCTTTAATATGAAATATTTTAATCAATATATAATATGAATATGAAAAATAATATGAAATTATTTACCTCTTGTAGCCTATCAAGAATCCTTGACTCTTTTCGTATATGTTTCGATCTTCCTATCCTTGCTGGAGTACTCACACCTAGATCTTCCAAGATGTTCTCTACACCTCAAGATGTGGGTGGGTACATAGAGAAAAAGGATAAATTTTGTGCAAGTGTGAAAACTGATCCAGATGTCAACTTTTGACTATCTTTGTCTGATTGAAAATCAGAATCAGTATATCTAGTGGGGTTCAGGTCTCCACCTGAATACACAAGCATGTAATCTCTAGATGTCTAAGATAGTTGAGAATATTCTTTACTATTGTCCAATGAATCAATCCAGGATCAGATTGATTACGACTGACTAACTCTACTGCATAACAGATGTCAGGTCTTGTGCATAACGTTGCATACATTAGACTGCCTACTACAGAGGCATATGGATACTGTCTCATGTCCTCCTATTCCTAAGGTGTTTGTGGACATTGTTCTTTAGACAATTTAACTCCAAATTGTGTAGACATAGTGCCCTTTTTGGAGTTTTGCATGCCAAAGCATTCTATTACGTTCTAAATGTAAGTTGTTTGAGACAGTGCAAAAATTTTGTTCTTTCGATCACTACAGATATGAATTCCCCAAACATATTTCGCTTCTCCAAAATCTTTCATTTGGAATTGCTCAGCTAACCATTTCTTTACTATTGATAATGTTTCTATGTCATTCCCAATGAATAGAATATCATCAACGTAAAGAACGACGATACCACAATATTATCTTTGATTTGTTTGTAAACACAAGGTTCATCAATGTTTTGTTCAAAACCAAACGTTTTGATTGTTTAATCAAATTTAAGATTCAAAGTTCTTGAAGCTTGTTTAAGTCAATAAATAGACTTAAGAAGCTTGCAAAAATTTTTCCCTTGACCTTTAACTTCGAACCCTTCTTGTTGAGACATGTAAATGGTTTCGTCAAGATAGCCACTCAGAAAAGCTGTTTTAACGTCCATTTGCCAAATCTCATAATCCATGCATGCAGTTATGGATAAGAGTATGCGGATAGATTTGAGCATGGCCATAGGTGAAAAAGTTTCTTCATAATCAACTCCTTCTCTCTGTGTGTAGCCCTTTCCTACTAGCCTTGCTTTGAAAGTCTCTACTTTCTGATTTGCTCCCCTGTTCTTCTTGAATAGCCATTTGCAACCAATAGGTTTAACATTCTCAGGTGGATCTTCAATAGTCCAAACATAATTGGAATACATCGATTCCATTTCAAGGTCCATGGAATTTATCCATTTTTCTTTGTCAGAATCTTCCATTGCATCTCTATAAATCAAGGGATCATCTTCGTTTGTGTTAGACATAAACATCTAAACTTCATGTTCATAGCGTACTGGTTGTTTACTGTAACGTCCTCCTAATCCAGGATGGTTACACTGTGTACTTTAGACAGTGCTTGACTTGCTAACCAACTCATTTGGTTTAAAATGTGTATCTATGGTTAACGCCAAGGGCTAGGGTTAAATTTTTTTGTCAAAGAACCGTTGAATTTTATTTGAAAAGATTCAAACATTTATGGGATCCCAAAATATATATTACAACCAAACTTTTTTTAAAAAGTGACTATACATCAAAACTTACATTTAGACGGCCTAAGCAGCAAAAACAAGGCTACAACCCTAGTTCCTCTGAGATATGCCCGACTGTGGTGGTCGAGCAGCCGCATATGTACACACCGCCATGAAGCTCCCCAACTCATGGCTGGTCAAGCTTTCCCTTCCCCTTACCTGCACCACAAAGCAACTGTGAGCCAAGGCTCAACAAGAAAACTCTACATGTGCATAAACAGAAAATACAGATTCCCAGATACTTATCTAGCTTTAGCAGTAATAACCTAGACATATAATCATTTAGTTACAAACAGATGGTGATTGGACAAATTTAGGGACGCTGCCCTGAACAGTTGACCATAGAGTCACTTAGGGCCCTCGCCCTTAGCTCTTAATAACTAGCCATAGAGCTAGCCCAACCCATTGGTTTACCAATGACCATAGAGTCGACCAACGTTATAGTACGTTGCTAGTTTAAGCCTAAGCCTAAGCCTTTCGACCAGCGCACAATGTGCTTTTGCTGTCCTTGACTAATAAGTCAGGTCCTGATCCAGGAATACAGACCTCAATACAGAAATAGATATAGATTGGCCTATCTCAACAAAATACACACGTATGCATCTTAATCACATAACATCATTGAATAATCATTCTCACAATACTAATCATACCTATTTAACAAGGCCTTATGCCCTAACCACGGAGTTCATACATAAAACATGAAACACTTAAGCAAGTATCAACCAACATGAAAAATAATAGCTTAAACATAAGTATCCTCCAAGCCCAAGCCCTAGTCATGACAATTGATAATAGTCGGGTCAAGCCCTAATCACATATAACACATATTAGGTGAATTTTTCTTACCTTAGGTCCGAGTATAGCGTAAAATAAGGACGACCCTCAAGTACGACCCTGGTTCCGAGCCCCTATCGATAACCTAGTCACAACCAAAATATATGATTCCATCAATAATAAGCAAATAAAGGCTTCCAGACCGAGTCCTAGCCTCCCATTCCTCGAGTTCCACTGAATCGGGTAGTGGAATCGATCCCGAGCCCTAAAGAAAAGGTTCCCATTTTTAAAAAACTCCCCAAGGCCAAAAATGCCCAGGTTGGCCGCGACCTGACCCCGAGGGTCGCGGCACGCCTTCCAGATAGAGACCTCCCAAGGCCCTGGGTTCAAGCTGAGTCGAGGCCCCACAAGAACAAGGCCGTGACTTGGCCCCACGAAACCATATTTGTCACACTTTTCAGCAGCCAAATTGTAGTGTCCCAGAATATTTACATAGCTAGCTAGATAGTAGTAGTAGTAGTAGTAGTAGTAGTAGTAGTAGTAGTAGTAGTAGTAGTAGTAGTAGTAGTAGTAGTAGTAGTAGTAGTTTGTAGTATGATAGTTTCCGTGGATTTTGGTTCAAACCGGGACTTAGATGGAAACTCATAGCAACAGTTATGGATTTTATAAGTTTATCCTATAGTTTTGAAATATTAATTATAACATGAGGTTTGATTAATATTGCTGGTCCTAGAAATATATTTATTATAACCTAAGGTTTAGATAGAATTATTAAGAGCATGACACTTGTCGTAATTATGTTTATTAAGGATTTAAGTATTTTTGTTGAATAGTTTAAATAAAAGAAAGATCTAGAAGCTCTAGAACCCTCCAGAAACTGTTAGGATCACGTTTAGACTTAGTCAAAGCTGCTTTATCAATTCAAAATATGCTGAAAAATTGCAAATACGTGTTTGATATATCAACGTGTGTCGATATATCGCAGCTATAGAGGCCGATATATCGCCTACAGAAAACACGTCGACTTTGCACGAACGAGGCTTGGGAATATGGGGGAGGCGATATATCACCTTATGGGGCGATATATTGGCTCCAACTCTCACTTTTGAAAGTTTGTGATTTAAATTTTCAAAATAGCCTTAACCACTTGGACTTACCTATGAACGATTTTGACCGAGTTCTGGGCGTCTGTTGAACAAAAATTCAAATCTTTTTGATTTTATATTCAAATTAAAAGGGGTTAATTTCACTCCTTGAACTCTATAAATAAAGACCTAATACTCAGCCATTTTATTCATTCTTCAAGCAATCTTCAGAGCCTCCAAGTTGCAAGTGTTACTATAGAGAGAAACACTTGGGTTTTTGGGTCAAAAGCTTTATCATTCTAAGCTTTTCAACACACTTGGGAAGTGAGATATAGTGAGATTTTGGTATCGAGGTTTAGATCGATTCATAAGATCATTCAAGGTATTCTTATCCTTAAGTTCAGTTCTTTATGGTTCTTTAGTTTTCTTTTATTTTCTTTTCAGATCATAACTCTTGTTTATGACTCTTGGTTAGGCGTTTAAGTTTATTGAAAACTTAAGGTTCTTCTCGGTAAGTTTCTTCTTTGATGGTTTAGTTTTATTTTCATGTCTTTTCTATAGAAACTCACTATTCTTACTGTTGGCTTTTAGGAGTGTTCTAAACTCGTTCTTGTTCTCAAATATCCCAGTTTTGGTAAGGAAAATTGGATAGATTTTAAGTGTTTGTATGTTTATGTTATGATATGTTTTATGCTATGATATATATATATATACATATAAATATGTCTTGTATTCATTTGGGGCTTATAGTTGCTTAGATAGCAAACCCCAATATTTTTATGTCGCTCGGGGCTTATAGTTGCTTAGATAGCAAACCCCAAGAATTTTATCATTTTCATGGTAGAGTTATGATTTACCCTACCTCGATTAGTAGACAGAGGACCTAGATGGGTTATCATATACTACCATGTGATCTAACCTACCTTGATTAGTAGACAGAGGACCTAGATGGTTTATCACAAGCCATGTTAATGAGTTAATGGTCATTAATATTGTAGTCCTATGTGATATACATTTTTATAGTCATATGTTTTATAGTATATGTTTATGATAAAGTCTTATGTTTATGATTTATGATTTATGTGTTAGTAGATTTTCCTTGCTGGGCATTAGGCTCATTCCTTTATTTTTAGCTTGATGCAAGAAAATGATTATGGAAGGTGGAAAGAATCATGACAGCTTGGCTTGTGTGTTGAGGATGAATGGATTGAATGGACTACGTGAACGATCGAGAATGACGTTATTTTTTTAGTCTATAGACTTATGTTTCTTTTGTAATTCCGCACTTAGTGTTTAAATAATTAAAGTTTATGGTTTATGTGTTTATGTATTAAACAATGGGTACCCATACCATATTTTATATTTCATATGTTACTTTGTATTTTACACAATATTTATTTTGGGGTCTTAAATAAAGTTATGTTATTTCTTATGTATGTTTCCCAAAATAGTAGCTATGTCTATTAGTTTTAATGATCTAAAGTCTTAGAAATAGTTGGGTCTTTACACATTAAAAATCTGGCGCCACTATCTTTATGGAGAACAGTGTGAGATTTATACGGACCACAAAAACTTAAAATATTTCTTCACACAAAAGGAGCCCAACATGAGGCAGCGTAGGTGGTTAGAATTAGTAAAGGATTATGACTGCGAAATCCTATACCACCCGGGAAAAGCAAACGTAGTTGCTGATGCGCTAAGCAGGAATAGTTATGGGAATCTAGCAGCCTTATCCGGAATAGAAAAGCCGCTTGAGCAAGAGTTGATCAATGCCAGAATAGAAGTAGTCATTGGTAAACTGGCTAACTTGTCCATCCAGTCAAGTTTGTAGAAGATATACGGATTGGGCAAGGGCATGATAACACATTAGTATCTTACATAACTGCAGTCAAAGAAGGCAAGGCCATAAATTTTTCTATATCAGGACAGGGGATTATGAGATATAAGGACCGGGTATGTGTGCCTAATGATCATAGAATTAAGATGAAGATTTTAGAAGACGTGCACAATATCCCATACTCAGTTCACGCAGGGTCAACCAAGATGACTCACGACCTTAAGGCATTATATTGGTTGTCAGGAATGAAGAAAGATGTAGCAGAGTATGTGTCTAAATGCTTAGTATGCCAGCAAGTCAAAGTAATCCCAGGATAGAAGCGGGAAGACATAGCCATGGACTTCGTGACAGGAGTACCACGAACAAATAAGCAGCACGACTCAGCTTAGGTAGTACTAGATAGACTAACCAAGTGAGCTCACTTCCTACCAGTCAAGGCTACGTACATAGCAGATCAGTACGCAGACATTTATGTTCAGGAAATAGTACGACTGCATGGAATCCCTAAGACCATAGAATCCAATTGAGGATCGGTGTTTACATCGAGATTTTGGGGAAGCTTGCAGCATGCTATGGGTACCAAGTTAAGTCTTAGTATGGCATTTCATTCTTAGACCGATGGTCAGTCCGAGCGTACCATACAAATTTTAGAGGATATGTTGTGTGCTTGTGTACTTGACTTCGGAGGATCTTGGAGTAAGTATTTGCCTCTTATAGAATTCTCCTACAACAATGGCTACCAGTCAACGATCAGGATGGCACCCTATGAGTTACGTTATGGAAGGAGGTGTCGATCACCATTACATTGGGATGAGGTAGGAGAAAGGCAACTTCTTGGACCCGAAGCTGTTAGAGAGGCTCAGGATGCAGTAGCACTGATTAGAAAGCGTATGCTCGCTGCTCAGAGCCGACAGAAAATTTATGCAGAAGCCAAGCGGCGTGGTGTGGAATTCAAAGTTAGAGATCAAGTCTTCTTAAAGATATCTCCTATGAAAGGAGAGAATCAGTTTGGGAAGAAAGGCAAGCTTAGTCCTCGGTTTATAAATCCTTTTGAGATATTGGACAAGGTGGGAACAGTTGCATATAGATTAGCCCTACTGCAAGCTCTAGCAGATAGTCACAATGTGTTCCACATCTCGATGCTACGTAGATATGTGTTAGACCCATCTCATGTTCTCAAGTACGATATGATAGCACTCCAGAAAGACTTGAGTTACGAGGAACGATCAGTTAGACCCCTAGATAGAGGGATGAAGGATTTACGGTCGACGGGTATTCCGATAGTCAAGGTCCTATGGAGTAATAGTTCTGAATGGGAGGCAACGTGGGAGTTGGAGGAAGACATGTTGGCATGGTATCCAAATTTGTTTGGTAAGTAAATTTTGGGGACGAAATTCTTTTAATTAGGGGAGAATTGTAGTGTCCCATAATATTTACTTAGCTAGCTAGATAGTAGTAGTAGTAGGAGCAGCAGCAGCAGCAGGAGTAGTAGTAGTAGTAGTAGTAGTAGTAGTAGGTGTAGTAGTAGGTGTAGTAGTAGTAGTAGCTAGTAGTAGTTTGTAGTATGATAGTTTCTGTGGATTTTGGTTAAAATTGGGACTTAGTTGGAAACTCATAGTAACAGTTATAGATTTTATAAGTTTAACCTATAGTTTAGAAATATTAATTATAACACAAGGTCTGATTAATATTGCTGGTCCTAGAAAAATATTTATTATAAACTAAGGTTTAGATAAAATTATTAAGAGCATGACACTTGTCGTAATTATGTTTATTAAGAATTTAAGTATTTTTGATGAATAGTTTAAATATAAGAAAGATCTAGAAGCTCTAAAACCTTCCAAAAACTGTTAGGATAACATTTAGACTTAGTCAAAGATGTTTTATCACTTCAAAATATGCTGAAAAAGTGCAAATATGTGTTTGATATATCAACGTGTGCCGATATGTCACAGCTCTAAGGGTCGATATATCACCTACGGAAGATACGGAAAACACGTCGACTTTGCACGAACGATCAAACGGGGTCGGGAATATGGGGGAGGCGATATATCGCCTCCAACTCTCATTTTTGAAAGTTTGTGATTTTAATTTTAAAAATAGCCTTAACCACTTGGACTTGCCTTTGAACGATTTCAACCGAGTTCTGGGCGTCTATTGAACGAAAATTCAAATCTTTTTCATTTTATATTCACTTATTTATTCAAATTAAAAGGGGTTAGTTTCATTCCTTGAACTCTATAAATAGGACTTAGTACTCAGCCATTTTCTTCATTCTTCAAGTAGTCTTCAGAGCCTCCAAGTTGCTAGTGTTACTATAGAGAGAAACACTTGGGTTTTGGGTTAAAAGCTTTATCATTCTACGCTTTTCTAAACACTTGGCAAGTGAGATATAGAGAGATTTCAGTATCGAGGTTTAGATCAATTCATAAGATCATTCAAGGTATTCTTATCCCTAAGTTCAATTCTTTATGGTTCTTTAGTTTTCTTTTATTTTCTTTTCAGATCCTAACTCTTGTTTATGATTCTTTGTTAGGTGTTTACATTTCTTTAAACTTAAGGTTCTTTTCAGTAAGTTTCTACTTTGATGGTTTAGTTCTCTTTTCATCTTCATTCTTTAGAAATACTCATGGTTTTGCTGTTGGCTTTTAGGAGTGTTCCAATCCCTTTCTTATTCTCAAATATCCCAGTTTTTTGTAAGGAAAATAGGATAGATTATATGTGTTTATTTGTTTATGTTATGATATGTTTTATGCTATAATATGTATATGTATAAATATGTTTTGTAGTCCTTGGGCATATGACTTGTTTAGATAGCAAGCCCCAAGAATATGTTTTATAGTCGCTTGGGCATATGACTTGCTTAGATAGAAAGCCCCAAGAATTTTTATCATTTTCATGGTTTAGAGTTATGATTTACCCTACCTCGATTAGTAGACGGAGGACCTAGATGGTTTATCATATACTACCACGTGATCTAACCTACCTCGATTAGTAGATAGAGGACGTAGATTGTTTATCACATGCCATGTTAATGAGTTAATGGCCATTAATATTGTAGTCCTATATGATATATATTTTTATAGTCATATGGTTTATAAAATATGTATATGATATAGTCTTATGTTTATGATTTATGTTCTTTTCCTTGCTGGGCATTAGGCTCATTCCTTTATTTTTAGCTTGATGCAGGGAAATGATATGGAAAGCGGAAAGATTCATGGTAGCTTGGCTTGTGTGTTGAGGATGAATGGATTGAATGGACTGCGTGACGATCAAAATCGAGGATGACATTGTTTTTAAGTTTTATGTCTTTATGTAATTCCGCATTTAGTATTTAAACAATTAAAGTTTATGTTTTATGTTTTATAAAATATGGGATCCCATACCATATCATATCACATTTTATTTTATATTTTTACCTTATCTTGTATTGGTATAATATTTTGGGTTTTAAATAAAGTTATGTTATTTATAATGTATGTTTCTTAAAATAGTAGCTATGTCTAGCAGTTTTGATGGTCCAAGGTCTTAGAAATAGTTGGGTCATTACACAAATTCAATCCAAACTAACCCAATTTCACCCAAAGCCATAATTATATCCCCACTATAGTTCTAACATCTTCCCAGCAACAAAACCCAACAAAAATCCAATCTTAAAACTCATCAAAACACCAATTCAATTATTAAGCTAAAAGTTCAAGAACACTCGCTAAAACAACCAAGAAAACACATAATTTCAATGGCTAAAACATAATCCAGAGCTTACCTTAGCCTGAAGCTAATCTCTCAAGCTGTAACAAAACTAATCCCCTCAAGTTTAGGCTTCAATCTCCAAGTTTCGGCTAGGAATTCTGCTTAGTTCTTCAAAGGTGAGCTTTAGAAAGTTTTTTGAGAGAAAGAGAGTGAAGGAGAGAGAAAGAGTCGGTCAGTGAGGAGTGTTTTTGAGTGTTTCCTAAGGTTAAGTGACTTCAGCTAATCCTGAGGCATTGGGTACCAAAAACGTCCTCGAGGGCAAAATGGTCAAATTCCTCGGTATTCCCTCCAAAACTCACTATCTTCAAATAAATCCCCAATTATTCATTTCCATTACGCGATAACCCAATTAAATGCGAAACACCCAAAATACCCCTCGACTTGTCCCAAGTTGGGTATTGGGTCCCTTTGTGACTTTCCCGCTAACTTGGTCCCTAGGATCTTCTCATGTCGAGTAACTCAAATAAACCCACATAATAATGTGGTCTCACACATATATCACATAAATATATAGTTATGCCTGCAACGAGCCAAACTATTAATATTTCCCTTCTAATAAGAAACGGGCCCACATGCATATTTAATATCCCTAAATATGCACAACCTGTCCCACATTATTACAATTAAATATAACAAATAAGCATTTAACTCCATATATTGAAATCCTGAACCCTTAATCAAGGCCCTAAGCCTTATTAGGAAATTTTGGGACGTTACAACTATCCCCTCCTTACAGAAATTTCATCCTCGAAATTTAACCTGAACAACTCCTGATACTGAGCTTGCATATCTTCCTCCAGCTCCCAGGTCGCCTCCTCGACCTTGTTGTTCGTCCACAATACCTTAACTAAAGGTATAGTCTTGTTCCTCATGACCTTGTCCTTCCTGTCCAGAATCTGAACTGGCTGTTCTTCATAAGACAAGTCTGCCTCTAGTTCTAGATCCTCATAGCTCAGTACATGAGTTCCATCAGACACATAGTTCCTCAACATGGAAATATGGAATACATTGTGCACACTAGATAATGCAGGGGTAAGGCCAACCTGTAGGCCACCTGCCCGATCATCTCCAGGATGTCAAATAGTCCCACAAACCTAGGGCTCAGCTTGCCCTTCTTCCTGAATCACTTCACCCCTCTCAGAGGTGAAACCCTAAGGAAGACATAGTCTCCCACTTAAAACTCCACGTTCCTCTGCCTCGGGTCTGAATAACTCTTCTGCCTACTCTGAGATGCGAGTGTTGGAGATGTGCCCTGAAAACATATGTAGTAGACATTGTTTTTATGAAATAAATAAATAAATTGAATTTGTTATGCATATATTTTATGGACTATATTATTCTATGATAATATTATGTAAATATTAGGAAAATTCCTAAGTTCATGAATGTAATCTCAAACACGTATTAGTACGAGAGGATTGTGTTTGAGATAAATGAACTTGAATAGTTCGCAGTAAAATAAAGTTATGGAATCTTTAGATTAATTACTGCAAGTACGGTCCACTAGTATTATGAATACATGTGATCTAGATCCGAATCACTAGTGTGGTAGGACACTTTAGTGGAGGTGCTTTATATATTAGAGAATATAT
The DNA here is from genome assembly GCF_963169125.1 of Humulus lupulus. Lineage (NCBI taxonomy): Eukaryota > Viridiplantae > Streptophyta > Magnoliopsida > Rosales > Cannabaceae > Humulus > Humulus lupulus. Next base: position 55,636,223 of record NC_084799.1, read on the forward strand.
AGAACTGGACCAGATATGTTTATTAATACTTAGTTAAATACCGTTTCGAAGTATTAATTAAATATATCAACTGATGATCATATACAAATAGATCCTAATCCTGAGGTTACTATGAACTCCTGTTTATGTTATATGAGTTCTTTGATTCACTTGTTAGGGTCTGTCAGAATGATCAGGCTAAAAACTTTGTTTTGGGAACTCATTAATATAGATGGCTGGGGACATAGTGTACAGATATGGAATCTATACCTTCTCACAAGAGATTGAATGATGGTTCTCTTAAGGGTTGACTTTTGGGACTGAAAGGTTATTGAGCTCAAATTCATAATTTAGTTATGAATTAACCTTCACTAGTAGAGTCAATGGTACTTAAGGAAACAAGAGATAATTAAAAGGGTAAAACGGTAATTTTATTCCCGATTAATTATGAACCATTATTAGAGGGTCAAGTTGTATGCAATGATTAAATCAATGGACGCTTTATGATTATAAAGTACTCAGTAAATGAAATGTCTATAATTACAAGAGTTCAATCTCATATTTATAGTGGAATAATCATGAGATTAATAAATTAAGATTATTTAATTAAAGAGTTTAATTAATAATCTCAAATTTATTGGAGCTTGGAATTATAGGTCCATAGGTCCCCATAGCGGCTCTATCAACACTGTTCAAGGTAAGAGTTGATATGAAGGGAAAATAGTTTAAAGACATATTTAGGAAGAAATTTGTTCTTCAGGACAAATATGCAATTATATGATAATGGTGATTAATTAATTAATTACAAATTAGTCGTAGTTAACCAAATTAATTAATATTTAATTATTATATAATTTTCGAAATTATATTAAATAATTAAATTAATTTTCGAAATTTAATTAAATAATTAATTAATTATAATTTTTTGAAATTATAATAAATTAAATATTTAATTTTGAAAATTTGGGTTTAATTAATTAGTAGAATTAATTAAATATCTTTATTTAAGTGGGAGAAAATAATCTGATAAGTTCAAATTGGATTTGAATTTAAAAGATTAATATTTATTCAAATAATTAATTATATTTGATAATTAATTAAAAAGATAATTAATTTGAATTCAAATTTGAATTAGTTATCAGGTTGTTAGATCTTATCTGACAAAGAAATTTGAATAAATAATTAAATAAAATTTGAAAAACAAATATCCCTAGAAATTAGGAAGCTACACATTCACACACAGTCCAGGACTGTGTGTGGCGTGTAGCACCAGTGTTTTTCAGGGATGGGATTTTCAATTTTATTTATTTAATTAATTAATTAATGGATAATTCGAAAATTGGTTTTTGGATTTTTTCATTAATGGAATAATTAATTAATTAAAAATTAAATTGTAAAATGGTTACAGATTTAATTTTTAAATTTTGAATTTTTTCTGTTAAGGATGACTGATCAGAAAATTATTCAGATAAGATAAGTGAAGAGAGTGAGACTACTCTAAAAACATTCGCTCTGTGAAAATAGAACGATAGTTTTCTCTCTCCTTGAAAATAAAGAACCAATTCTCAGGCCTATTCTCTTGATCTCATGAGTTGAGTACATCAAGAAGAATCACAAATAAACTATCCTTCATTCTCTATGTGCCCACACATTTCTTGAGGTGTAGAGAACGCTTTGGAAGATCTTGGTGTGAGTACGTGGAGCGGCTTGGATAGGAAGATCGTTCTAAATACGAAAAGATAGCAAGGACACTTGATAGGCTTCAAGAGGTATGATTTCTATTAGTATCTTGTTTATGATTAATGTATGTATATTAATGGATCCGCATATTTAAAGGTAGTTTAAATATGTTACAAAATTTTTGTTGTACACTAGACAACCAACACCACCTTTCCGCTGCGTATTAGGAAACTCGTTCCTAACAGCGAGCATCCAAGCTCTAATCTTCTTGATAGCCTCAGTGGTCCTCTGAATTTCATTAGGACCCAAATATTTCCTTTCACCCATCTCACCCCAGTGAATGGGTGATCTGCACTTCCTACCATACAACATCTCATAAGGTGCCACCCCAACGGTAGGCTGGTAGTTGTTGTTGTAGGAAAATTCTATCAGAGGCAAATATTTACTCTAGGACCCTTCAAAGTCCAACACACATGCTCTCAGCATGCCCTCCAATATCTAGATAGTCCTCTTAGACTGACCATCGGTTTAAGGATGATAAGCTATAATAAACTTCAGCTGTCTACCCATCACCCTCTACAAACTTCCCCAAAACTTAGAAGTAAAGATAAGAACCCTATTAGACACGATAGACCTCGGAGTTCCATGAAGGCGAACTATCTCTCTTACATAGAGACCAGCATACTGGTCAACCGTGTAATTCGTCCTCACTAGTAGAAAATGAGCTGATTTCGTATATTGATCCACGATAACACAATTAGAATCATGCTGGCCCACTGTCCTGGGAAACCCTACCACAAAATCCATCATGATATCCTCCCACTTCCACTCTGGGATATCCAAAGGCTACAACAGTCTTGCTGGCCTCTGATGCTCAGCCTTGATGACAGGTCAGGCATCTTTCCACATACTCAGTCACATCCCTCTTCATCCCAGGCCAGCAATATAAAGCTTTCAAATCATAGTACATCTTCGTGGTGCCCGGACGTAGGGAATAAGGGGCAGTGTGAGATTCATCTAGAATCTCTCGTCTGATCTCGATGTCCATCGAAACGCAGATCCGATCTTTGTATCTCAACAAGCCCATACTTGAAATCATATAGTCCTTAGCTATTCCAGCTAGGACATATCTTCTAGTCCGCCCCAACTGTGGGTCATCTAACTGCTTCTCCTTGATTCTCTCCAAGAGAGTGGACTGTAAAGTGATGTTGGCTAACCGACCCACCACTAACTCAATCCCTACTCTACTCATGTCATCAACCAATTTCCTTGATATCTGCCTGGGACTATATAGCTGTCTCGGACACTTCTGGCTTAAGGCATTTGCTACCATGTTGGCTTTCCCAAGGTGATAGAGGATCTCACAATCATAATCCTTTACCAACTCTAACCAACGTCTCTACCTCATGTTCAGATACTTCTGGGTGAAGAATTATTTTAGACTCTTGTGATCAGTATATATCTCACACTTCTCACCATACAAGTACTGCCGCCACACCTTCAGTGCAAAAATCTCCACTGCAAGTTCTAAGTCATGTGTAGGGTATCTCTGCTCATATTCCTTCATCTGACATGAAGCATAAGTAATCACCTTCACTGTTTTCATATGTACACAACCCAGACCCTGCCTCGAAGCAACACAGTAAACCACAACCTTGCCTCGATTTGTAGGAAGATTCAGTACCGGAGTGGTGATCAAACTCTTCTTGAGCTTCTCGAAGCTGTTTTCACACTTGTTTGTCCATACAAACTTCTGACTCTTGCATGTTAACCCTGTCAGTGGCGACGTAACCTTGGAGAACCCTTCCACAAAGCGTCTGTATTGCCAACCCCAAGAAACTCCTGATCTCTAAAGCGTTCTTCGCTCTTGACCAATCTATGACCACCTCGATCTTCGCTGGATCCACCTTAATTCCATACTTATTGACTATGTGACCCGAGACAGTCACCCGTGGTAACCAGAACTCGCATTTCTTGAACTTCGCATATAGTCTGTGCTCTCTCAACATCTGCAGTACCAATCTGAGGTATTGCTCGTGTTCTATCTCTGTCCGAGAGTATATCAATGTAACATTAATAAAGACAATCTCAAACTGATCCATGTAGTCTTTGAACACCCTGTTCATCAAATCCATAAATGCTGCCTAGGCATTAGTTAATCAAAAAAACATCACCAAAAACTCGTAATGCCCATACCTGGTGCGAAAAGCTGTCTTCGGTATATCCTCCTCTCTGATCCTCAGCTGGTGATAACCAGATCGAAGATCTATCTTAGAGAACACCATTCTACCATGTAGCTGATCAAACAAATCATCAATTCTTGGCAGTGGATATCTGTTCTTGATAGTCAGTTTGTTTGGTTCTCTGTAATCGATATACATCCTCAGAGAACTGGCGCGCTCCATGGAGAGAAACTGAGCCTGATAAAACCCAAGTCTAGTAACTACTGTAGTTGAACCTTTATTTGCTTCAGCTCAGTTGGAGCTATTCTGTAAGGTGCCCTAGACACTTGCTCTATCCCTGGCACCAATTCAATTACAAACTCAATCTCCCTGTGTGGAGGTAACCCTGGCAGATCCCTGGAAACACTTCCAAAAACTCACAGACTAATCGTGTCTATTCTGGTCCCACTGGCACGACCTGAGTGGTATCCACCACGCTAGCTAAAAACCCTATCCATCCCCCCATGCAATAGGTCTCTATCTCTAAGTACATATATAATAGGTATACGGGGTCCATGCACAGTGCCAACGAATACAAAGGGGTCCTCACCCTCCAGCTTAAAAGTTACCATCTTCTTCTTACAGTCTATCCTTGTCCCATACTTCTTTGGCCTATCCATACCCATAATTATGTCAAAATTGGTCATCTTCAGCTCTACCAAATCAATTGACAACTCCCTACCATCCACTGTAACTGGTAGTGATCTAACCCATCTCTTGGAAACCACTAACTCCCTAGTAGGCAACATTGTACCAAACCCCACAGGATAAAAGTCACATGGTCTACACAACCCATCTATAACCCTACTAGCAACAAAAGAGTGTGTAGCACCTGAATCAATCAAAACAATATAGAAGGCTCTAGCACTAGAAAGCTGACCTGTAACTACCGAGGGACTAGCCTCGGCCTCTGCCTGGGTGAAGGTGAATACCCAAGCTAGCGTCAGGCTATCCACCTTCTTCGGCTCCTCCTTTTTGGCTCTTGGGCAGTCTTTCTTCAAATTCCTTGTACTACCACAAACAAAATAGGTGATAACTCTTGAATAAAGAGTTATTTCTTATGCTTTTGAACTTATAAATGTGAAAAAAAATCAATGGTGATGTTAGTTTATTAGTAGTTATTGTAACTAACTTTTGTGTTTTTATGATCTTAGTTAAGTTTAGTTTTTTGTTTTTGTTTTTAATAGGTAATGGGTTGAACACAATAATTTCATAGATAGATATTTGTACAAAGAATGAAACTAAAATTGTGAAACTATCTAAGCTAATTTTGGATGCTGAAATAGTAGGTTTGCAGTAGCAAAGAAAATTTTGCTGAAGCATTTTGATCACGCTGCTTTTGGACATTTATGTGTGCTTAGAAATTAAGAAGGTGAGCTAGATTAGTGGCTGAGCTGGCAAGTATAGAGAGCATGAGTCAATATTGGAAGCAAATGTCAAAGAAAAGAAGGAAAGAGACCCACATATGAATCAAAAGGAGGGGCAACTTGGTACTTAGATGGCTAAGTTGGGAAACCTAGAGGTATATAGATGAAGCCAACTGCAAAAAGAGACGAGATTGCCATTTTTTGGAAAAGAAAAGAAAGAGACAGAGGAAGAAAACAAGAAAACAAAGAGGAAGTAGAGGAGAATGTTGGGAAACTTATACAAGATCTTTATTTATTTTCATGTAGATCTAATATTAAACAAATTAATATTAGATAACCTAGAACATGTTTCTAAAATTGAATTCAAAGAGAAACAATGATAAGAATACTTACAGTATACGCAATGGAATGAAAGAGTCCTTCCTTCAGTTTCTCTAACCCTTGTATCCTTTCTGTTGCAGAGTATTATCAAGAAACTGAACTGTTCTTCTATAATCTTCACAGTCTTCCAAAGTATCCTTAGAATTACCTAGACTAGAGTGGAAAATTCTCAACACATGAGATAGATACAGAGAGAAGAAGAGAAAATAACAAAGAGGCTTAGAAAAGGACTTGTGTTTAGAGAGAATCTAAAACTATTAGAAAACCAGTGATTAAACTTATTTGTCGTATCTTTTGACTTCTCTCTAAGCACTCCTTTTATAGACTCAATTATGCCATTTAATTTAATTAAAAAATCAAAAAAATAATAGCAATTTTGAAGCCCTAGGTCAAAATTATCATGGGCTTTAGGCCCATCAAATTTCCTATTTGATTATAAGCCCATTGGACTTAAAATCATGGCATGTATTATTTTCTATTGATTTAATTAATTAAATAATCATTTGAATCCTTTATCAAATTAATTATTTATAATTTGAACCTTGATTTAAACTTATTTATTTATTTAGATACCAATTTATCTTAATTAATAAATCTGCCCTAATTTCTCTTTTCTTCTAAAAAATACATAACTCTATGAAACTATCCAAAATTGACTTGGTCAACTTTGATAATTCTAATTGATAATTAAATTAATTAATTGAGACTATCTAGATGATTTTATCCAAGGTACAATGGGGACCATAGGCCTATGAAATCAAGCTCCAATAAGTTATTATAAATATAACAAATAAATTTACTAACTTATTAATTCCTCCTGACTCCACTATAGACTCGGAATTGCAATATTGAATTCATAGAATGCTCTATAAAAAAATATAGATACGCTATCAATTATCCATTGTTACAACCATAATTGTCACTCAATCCTCTATAGATGGTCTAAAATGAGATGGGACTAAAATACTGTTTTACCCCTCACTGTATTTTATCCTTAAAACACTTAGTTCCTTGTAAATGATATTTCAGTAAACTAATTTAATTACTGAAATGAGATCTCTATCATTTAACACCTTGAACCAAACTAAAAGGAAACCATCATTTTACTTCTTCATCAGAAGCTATAGATGTTCATATCTATGATTAACACTCCCACTAAATTATACTACTGAGTTCCCAAGATGAAATTATGGGCTAGTCCGTAGGGTAAGCTAGTAACGAACAAGTCAAAGAACTCAAATAATAAAATCAGTTAGAATACTAACCACTCAGAATTGAGATTGAATTGACCTATGGTCAACTATATGATATGACTAGAATATATAATAACGGTATGTTTACTTATCTTATCAACTGTCAATATCGATCGAGTCCAATGTTACAAATACATCCGATCTTATCTACTTTGCTAATGTTCTAGAAAGAACATAACACTACAATGTGTAAGAAGATCATATCGTAGATTGGCAAGTCAATGTAAATCCTGTGCACTGACTAATCTTAGGACTAACTTATTTTGAACATATAATCATATTTATATTCCACTGTGATTACGTCACTATAAATACGATTAGCTATATACTCGGGATTTAATAGAAGTTTATATTAAACAAATAATCATGAAAATAAAACATGTGAGCAAAGTGATTGAGGAAGTCAAAAAAAGATTTCTATTCTTTTATTGATAATAAAATGGTTTTAATTAGGTCATAAAACCCCAACAAACTCCCACTTTCACTAATTGAAACTAATTCCTTAATTATACTAATCCCATTTCCTTGATATGCTTATCAAATGTAGCTTCTAGTAGTGTCTTTGTAAACGGATCCACAAGATTGTCTTCAGTTGCAATCTTCATAACCTTCACATCTCCCCTGGCCACATATTCTCAAATAACGTGATACTTCCTTTATATATGCTTACTCCTCTTGTGACTTCGAGGTTTTTTCGAGTTGGCTATCACTCTTGTATTGTCACAAAACAACACAAGCGATTTATCCATTTCTGGAATAACACCAAGATTCGAATAGAACTTCTTTAGCGAGAATATTTCCTTAGATGCTTCTGGCGTGGCTATGTAATCAGCCTCCATGTTGGAATCTGATATTGCAGACTGCTTTATGCTTCTCCAAATCACAGCTCCACTCCCAAGAGTAAACACCATTCCAGAAGTAGACTTCTGTCATCGACATCAGTCTGAAAATCTGAATCGGTGTAGCCTACAGGGCTCAAAACACCACCCTTGTAGACTAACATATAATCCCTAGTCCATCTTAAATACTTTAGGATATGCTTAACTGCTATCCAATTTTCCAGTCCTGGGTTTGACTGATACCTGCTCACTACTCCCACTGCATAGTAGATATCTGGTCTAGTACACAACATGGCATACATCAGACTTCCAACTGCAGATGCGTAAGGAACTTTTCTCATTGCATCTTCCTCTTCAGGAGTCTGGGGAGATTGCTTCTTTGAAAGATGAATTCCATGGCGGGACGGTAGATGCCCTTTCTTGGAATTTATCATTGAGAAACGTTCAAGCACTTTATCAATGTAAGTTTCTTGAGATAGAGCTAAGAGTCTATTATTTCTATCCCTAATGATTGGGTACCTAGAACATAAATTGCTTCACCCAAATCCTTCATCTGGAATTGAGTGCTCAGCCAATTCTTCACATCTGATAATTTCTTAACATTCTTTCCAATGAGTAAGATATCATCTACATAAAGAACTAGGAATACCACCATTTGATTTACCTTCAGTTGGTAAACATAGGGCTCATCAATATTTTTTTCAAAGCCATAGGTTTTAATTATTTCATCAAACCTAAGATTCCAGGAACGAGAAGCTTGCTTAAGTCCATAAATGGACCTATTCAACTTGCAAACTTTTCCTTCTTGTCCAGCTACTTTAAATCCTTCTAGTTGATCCATATAAATGACTTCATCAAGCTTTCCATTAAGAAAAGTTGTCTTGACATTCATTTTCTAGATCTCATAATCGAGAGCGGCTGCTATGGATAGGAGGATGCGAATGGACTTGAGCATAGCTACCGGACTAAAAGTTTCCTCATAGTCCACGCCTTCTCTTTGGGTATAACCCTTTGCCACTAATCGAGCTTTATAAGTCTCGATATTTCCATCAACACCTCATTTCTTCTTGTAGATCCACTTGCACCCAATGGTCCTTAAGTCACTAAGTGCTTCCATAAGATCCCAGACGAAATTTGAGTACATGGACTCCATTTCCTGTTTCATGACTTCAAGCCATGTTTGAAAGACAACGAATCATCATCACTAGTGTCACCAACAACCATATTGGTTTCACCATCCAAACCATAGCGAACTGGGTTCCTAGAAACCTTCCCACTACGACGAGGATCTATGACTATTTTCTCAGGAACAGTGGTACTATCTTCATTTAAATCGACTTGCGTTGTTTGGACATGAAGAGTGGGAATTTCATCTTCAACTCACATTGATGATGATGGAACATAGGTTAGAGTCAATTCTTTAACCATCTCCTCTAAAACTACTTTGTTGCAAGGTTTGATGTTTTGGACATAGTCATTTTCCAGAAAAGTAGCATTCATGGAAGTATACACTTTCTTTTCTGAATGACTATAGAAAAGTCCACCCCAAGTACTTTTAGGATAGCCAACAAACATGCAAACTTCAGTTCGCGGTTCTAGCTTTCCCTCCTTTTTCCTCAGGACGTGGGCGGGACACCCCCAGATTTTATAATGGCGTAAACTAGGTTCATGAACATTCCAGTGTTCTAAAGGTGTTGTGGGGATTGATTTAGACTGCACGACATGGAGAATGTCATTCGCGGTTTCAATTCCATGTCCCCAGAATGAAGTTGGTAGAGTTGAGTAACTAAGAATGCATCTAACCATTTCAATTAAAGTTCAGTTACGACATTCCGCTACACCATTTTGTTGCGGAGTACCTGGGACAGTAAGTTGTGATAAAATCCCAAGTTTAGTTAAATGATCTTGGAACTGCATATCCAAATATTCTCCACCCCTATCAGATCGCAAGATCTTTAACATTTTACCTAATTACTTCTGAGCCATTGTTAGGAATTCCTGAAACTTTGAAAATGTTTTTGATTTCCTATGCATTAGGTAAAGACATGAGTGTTTAGAGTAATCATCAATGAAAGTGATGAAATACTCAAAACCACCCCTGGCTTGTACATTCAAAGGTCCACAAACATCTGAATGCACAAGAACAAGTGGTTCTTTGGCCCTATCACCCTTTGTAGAGAATGGACGCTTGGCAAGTTTGCCTTCTAGACAAGATTCACAGACAGGTAATTCACCTAAGCTGAGTTCCCTCAAAGCTCCGTCCTTTGTAAGTCTTTGAATCCTATCATAGCCATAAATACGTCATATTATCGTTATCGGTCGTTTGACATTTATTGTACCTAGGTTTAGCTACATTGAATAAATCATTGTTAAGAGCGAGGGGTTCATTAGGTCGCAGAATATAAAGCCTATTTTCCAAACATGCAATACACAATTGCGATCCATTGAAGGAAATAGATATAGTAGAACTTGTGAAAGTCATAAAAAATTGTTCTAATTGCAACATGGAAACTGAAATTAAATTTCTACTAAAATCCGGAATAAAAAATACATCTTTTAAAATTAAGTATTTATTTCCAAACTTCGGACGAGCTCTTCCTCTAGCTTGGACCGCAACAAATGCTCCGTTCTCAACTCTAAGCATTAAGCCGCCTTCGCCAACTTCCTCCCACAATTCAAGAAGCTGTAAAGAGTTACAAACATTGTTAGTAGATCCAGAATCAATAATCCAAACATATTTATCATTCTCTAAAACATATGTTTCCAAGTTAAATGAACTGTAATCATTACCTTTGTTTTTCGCTGCTAGAAACTTAGGGCAATCTCATTTCAAATGCCCATTCCCTTTCCAATGAAGACACTTATCTTTACCTTTCTTGTTTTTCTTGTTCTTCCCCTTAGACGTCTGTGGACTAGGTTGTGCACTCATCTTTGCAGCCTCTGCATGCTTGGGGTTATTGTTTTGTCCACCTTTCCTCTTGTTTCCAACTTTCGAAGAGGAAGCTAGGTTAGCTTCAGCCTTAGTTAGATCAGCAGCAACATTAGTAGTTTTATTTTCACCTCCTTTACTAGGTCCACCCATGATAGGTTCAATAATTTGAAGCTCCACTACTACAAAAAAGACTTTTTAGGACTAACATTGCGAGTCCCAAAAAATTTTCTAGGACTCGCAGTGCGCGAGTCCTCTATTTGGGAGCCTTAAAAACTAAGGTTTTTTAGGACTCGCATTGCGAGTCTTGAAAGAAGATTTTTATATTGCGAGTCCTATAAAGTTTTTATTACTACAAAAAAAAAGACCTTTTAGGACTCGCAATGTGTGTCCTAAAAAATTTAGTTAAGTACCTTTTAATTAATTATAATTTTATTTTATAAATCAATATTTAGGTAAAATGCACAATTTTTTTTTAAATCCCACTATTGTCTAATGAATAATAAATATATATTATAGAAAATTTTAGAAACATTACTATGATTAAATGAATAAATACAGTACACATAAACAAAATCAAAGCAACACAAGATTGCCTCTGTGATGAAGATACAATCTAATACAAAATCATAAATACAAAAGTAATGATTATTCAATCTAATACAAACATAGCACAAAAGAGAAATAGATCAACAGCAAGAAAATGAGAGATTGTATATATTTTTTAAAAGGAAGACCCAAGACTGCCCTTGTTAGCCACCACTGCCGCGAGCTACAGTCGCTGCCAGCCACCTCTGCGAGCCACCGTTGCAGCGAGCCACCTTCGCGCGAACCACCGTTACAGCGAGCCACCTCCGCGAGCCACTGTTGCAGTGAGCCCTTAACCTCTCATGAGCCACAGTTGCAACAAGCCCCCACCAACCGTGAGCCTTCGTCCAACACCGCAAGCCTTCGTCCGCCACCACCATGAGCCTTAGTCCACCATCGCAAGCCTTCGTCTGCCACCAACCGTGAGCCTTCGTCCACCACCGCAAGCCTTCATCCGCCACCACTGTGAGCCTTCGTCCGGTGTGAGTAATGAAGGATGGGAAGCTAGTGAGAGAGAATGAGGAAGAAAGAAGATGGGAGGAGGAAGAGGATGAGATGGTGAGGCTAGCGGCTAGGGCTTCATTTAGAAAGAAAAAGATAGGGAGGGAGAGAGAGAGAGACAGCACGTGGAGAGAGGGAAGATGAGGGGTTTTAATAATAATAATAATAATAATAATAATAATAATAATAATAATAATAATAATAATAATAATAATGATGATGATGATGATGGTAAGTGGGCTGTCTTTTTTTTAGTATTAAGGACTCCCAAAGCAAGCCCTTAAAACTATTAAGTAAAACACTCATTTTTTAGCCCAGATTTTTTTAGGACTCGCATATTCTTTTAGGACACTCATTGCGAGTCCTAAAAGAGTATTAAGAACTCCCAAAGCAAGTCCTTAAAATTATTAAGTAAAACACTTATTTTTATAGCCCAGATTTTTTTAGGACTCGCATATTCTTTTAGGACACTCATTGCGAGTCCTAAATTGTGTTTTTTCAGGACTCTCAATGAGTGGCCTAAAAACTCTATAAATATTTTTAAGGACTTGCATTTAGGTGCGTGTCCTAAAAAAGTGTCCCGTAAAGGGTATTTTGTAGTAGTGCTCGTTCATGAGATGCGTCAGACCATAGTTGAGTTGATCACGCATGTAACGCCCTGGGTAGCCAAGACCGTTACACTGTGTGATTATAAAGGTGCAAGACTTGCTAATCAAGTCAGATAGTTGAAAACGTGGTCCTAAAGTCATAATTAGGTAAAGTTTAAAAGGTTTTGATCATAAACAGGGTTTAAAAGACATTTTTACAAAACATCTAAAAGTTATAAATAACCATGGCCACTCTAATGGAAAAATATACATTTTAGGTTTCCGTCCCCGTACAAACCCTCGACCGTGGCGGCCGAGCAGTTGACAATGTACACCTCACCCCTAGAGCTCTCCAACTCATGGTTGAACTGTAACCCTTGCCCTTTACCTGCACCACATAGCACCCGTGAGCCGAGGCCCAGCAAGAAAAACTCTAATGCATGGTGTAATAAAAAATAGTAATCAAACAACTCACAAATCATTAATAAAATACTCAATAGACCACATCATTAACATAATCAATAATATCAGTCAACAAACCATTAATTAACCATCCAGACAATGAGTGTAACAACCCAAATTTACTAATAAGGCTTAAGGGTCTTGATTAGGGTGCCGAGAGGGCGTAATTGGATTATATAGGATTTAAATGATTAAATACATGAATATGTGATAAGCATGCTTATATAATTATTTGGATATATGTGATGCATGACTGTGTACTAGTATGCATGTAGGCCCTGATTAGGCTAGAAGGGCATATTCGTTATTTTGGCCTGTCGAGGGAATACGTGTTAATATTTGTGATAAATTGTTGAGACCACATTATTATGTGGATATACTCACATCATGTGACCCGAGGCGATCCTAGTGAGCAGTTTAGCGGAAAAGTCACGGCGGGGATTTATACCCGACTCGTGGGAGTCCGAGGGTATTTATGGGAATTTGAGAAGTATATTGGAGATTATTTGATATTGAGGAATATAATTGGTGATTAGTTAGGTGTTGGGAAGTAAGCGGTAAATATTAAAGACACTCGAGGAATTAGCGGGAATTGGGTGTAATGACCAAAATGCCCTTAGAATGATTTAAAGGTTTAGTTATTATTGGGAGGGAAATGTGGTCATTTATCTTAATAAGGGATAAGTATTACTCTGCCTTTTTACACTGAGTAGAATGTTTAGAAACTAAAGGAAGCTGAAAAAGAAAAGAAAAGAAGAAGGAAGGAAGGAAAAACAGAACTCTTAGGCTAACCCTTTTCTCCCACTCGGTTGGCCATTCTTCTTCATTTCTTGACAATTTTTTGGAGCTGCAACTTAGGGATAACTTGGGATAGAGCTTGGAGTTAAGGAACTTGATTAAGCTTGAGGATTAGCAGAGGTTACTCACCCAATTAAGGTAAGTTTTCAAGGTTTTCTTCAGTTTCTGGTTTTGATGTTGAAATGGTTTTCTAAGTTGAGTTTTGATGGGAATTCTAGGGAGTTAAGTCTGAGGATTTGAGGAGTTGAAAGATGAGGAGGTGTGGAAGATAACCTAGGTCGAAATTCTCCATTGAAGGTATGAAATTATGGCTTTAAAGTTCTGAAGTTTTTGTTGTTTTGTTGAGTTTGAGCTTCAAGCTCAGTCATGGTATTTTCTTCATTTTGGGGTGCATATGCTTAAGGTTTGTATGGTTGGGTCATATGGGGTGAGTTATAGATGATGGTAGGCTTGTTTTGGTGTTTGGTTGAAGTTTGGAAGGATTTTGTAGAGGTTTGGCTCGGGAAAAATCGAAGGAAGAAAAACAGGGTTTGGTTGTGCTGTGACTAGCGCTGTAGCGCTAGACTTTGGGCGCTACATCGCTAGGCCTTGTGGTCTAGGCACTTGTTAGCTCTATTTGTTGCACTATAGTGCCCTCTTTGTCGTGCTGTAGCACTACCTTGTTTCCAGAAGAGGGTTTTTGGGATATTTCTTAGGGTTTCTTCCCGGGGGCTCGGGGTTTGATTCCACCACCCCGTTTGGTGGAATTAGGGATTTCCGAGGGCTCTGGATTGGTCCCGAGGCTAGGTTTTGGAATTGAAGTTTGGTGATGATTCTGGTCTATGGCTGTGACTAGGTGTACGCTAAGGCTCAGAAGGGATCATGCATGAGGGTCAGTTTCATTGATCAAAGCTAACAGAATCGAAGGTAAGAAAACTGCACACGACTATGTGATTGTATTTGGACTAAGAGCACCTTATATCTGTATGATGTCATAGATGGTATTATGTATGATGTCATAGATGGTATTATGCCATGGGACATGTGATAAATGGCCTAAGAGTGCCGAAATCAATATTTGCGCACAGGGCATGGCTCGGCCACTGGAAGCTGAGGACAGCTTGATAATCACTGGGCTCGGTTTAAGCGGGCCGGAGTCAGTGGGATAAATAGGGGGTGCGACCTAAGGGTCTTGACCCTGGTTGTTATATATGAATTGGTTATTAATGTTAATTGATAAGCTTGGTATGCTGAAGGCCTAATTATATGGATGTTCTGGACTGATGAGTATATGGCTATACTGTATGAATTATCTAATTGTTTGATTGATGATTGTGCTCTGTTATTGTGTTTTCTTGCTGGGTCTTGGCTCACGGGTGCTACGTGGTGCAGGTAAAGGAAAGGGTAAAGTGGATCAGTCATGAGTGGGAGATCTTTGAGGTTGAATGTACATAGTCAACTGATCGGCCGCCACGGCCGAGGAGTGGTTCCAACCGGAAAAGCCTAAATGTCTCTTTTGCCCTTAGAGTGGCTAATAGCTGTACTTTTATCATGAAATTTTGTAAACTGTCTTTAAAATGTTATTACTTCAGGGATCCCATGTTCAAAATCTTTAATTATATGAAATGTAACTTTTGTGACCGAAATCTTTTAACCCTAGTTCAATTATAAGTTTCAGTAACATGTTTCTAACTAAATGACTTGATTAGCAAGTCTTGCACCTTTATAAACATACAGTGTAACGGTGTTGGCTATCCAGGGCGTTACAATGAGCATGCCACAATCATCAGATTAATATTGATAAACATTTCACACAATATATGGGGTCAGGGACCTTAGGACTTACCCTCTGTTTAAGTCACTGTCTTCAGCTCACTTAGGCCGAGCCCAGTGTTCAACCCACTGACTCTAGCTCGCTTAGGCCAAGCTCAGTGATTATTTGATTAATCTTAGCTACCAGTGGCCGAGCCGCGTCTTGTGCGCAAATATTGATTCCGGTACTCTTAGTTCGTTTATGACATGTCCCCATGGCATAATACCATCTTATGACATGACATACAAGAATAGGGAACTCTTAGTCCCAACATAACTACACAACCTGGTGTAGTTTTCTTACCTTTGATTCCGAGCGCTTTGGCTAACTGAAGCTACACTTGAGCACGATCCTGATCCAAGCCCTAGCGAAAACCTAGTCACAACCGTAAAATATAACAATCATTAACTCAATTCTGTAATCCAATTTCGGGACCAATCCCAAGACCTCGGGAAGCCCAATTCCACCAAACGGGGTGGTGGAATCAACCCTCGAACCCCCAAGCAAAAACCTTAAGAAAAACACCAAAAACCCACTTCTGGAGGTAGGGTAGCGCTACAACGCTACAAACAGGAACAAAAACCTCCCCAGGAAAAGAAGCCTAGTGCTGTAGCGCTCCAAGGCTAGTGCTACAGTGCTACAAACATCATGCATGAGCTTTCTGGGTTTTCCTTTGAACTTCCCCGAGCCAAAGCTCTACAAAACCACTCCAAAACTTATCCAACTTTAAAATTGACCTTACAATCCACTATAACTCAACCAAAACAACCCATCAACATCAAAATCTCAGCCAAAAACATCATCAAACACAGAAATCACACTTGAGTTCAAGAGCTCAAGAACACCATCAACAAACTAGAAACCCAGAACTTTAAGGTTAGAATTGGTTACCTTAACTGAGAGCATCCGACCTTAGGTTGTTTCTATGCCCTTCCAACCCTTAGTTCCTCAAATTCCCAAGCTCAAGCCCCTTGATTTTCATCCAAAACTCAAAGTCAGAATCAACTTCTTCAAATTTAGAAAACTTAGACCAAACTCTTAAACCTTACCTTAACTTGAGCTAGATCCTGCTGAACTTCTAGCCACTCCAAGGATCAGAGTCCAAAGACCTTGCCTAGAATTTTCCTTTAGTTTCTAGCTCCAAAAACCATAAGAAATGGTGAGGAATGGACAAACTGACTGGAGGAGAAAGAGGTAGACTTTTATGCTTTGTTTTCTTCCATTCTCCTTCTTTCCTTCTAATTCTATAGTTTTCTACAACTTCCACTAAAGACATCGGATATAACAAGTATATCTCTTAATAGGCAAAAAACTCTTTTACCCTCCCATTTAAATCAAGCATTTTAGTCATTCTAGGGGCATTTTGGTCATTGTTCTCAATTCCAGCTAATTTCTCGAGTATCCCGAATATTTAACACTTAATTCCCATCATCTAATTAATCACCAATTATTTTCCCCAATGCCTAATAATCTCCAATATATTTCCCAAGCTCCCAGAAATACCCCTAGGTTTCCTCGAGCCGGGTATAAATCCCCACCGTAATTATTTTGCTAAACTGCTCACTAGGATAGCCTCAAGCCACAAGGTGCAAATATATCCACATAATAATGTGGTCTCAACAATTTATCAAATATAATTACATTTATGCCTTCAACGGGCCAAAATTACAAACATGCCCTTATGAACAAAACAGGGCCCACATGCATATTTAATATTCATAAACATGCATCTAACTATATCCATATACTCAAATAATCATGCATTTAATCATTTATTCACATAAATACCAACTATGCCCTCTTGGCACACCAATCAAGGCCCTTAAGCCTTATTAGTAATTTTGGGTCGTTACAACTATCCCCTTCTTATAACAATTTCGTCCTCGAAATTTATTCGAACACCCATCAGGTAATAAATCCCACATATCTGACCATAATGCCAGAGTCCAATTCTTTACCTTTAATCCCTCAACAACACTCTTATTAGAGTGACAGTCTTGTTCCATAAGATCTTCTCTTATAACTGTAATCTCACTACCCTTTTCTCGCACAAAAATTCTGCTGAAACCCCAGAGTCCACTTATCTCATCAGCGGTCATTTTCCGTCTTGTTATTGACATCAATAATACCCATAAGCCACCACCCATACCAGGGTAAGGAAAGCTTGTAGACCCCTGGCCTAATCCTTGGTACGATCTCAGAACTCTTGTTAAACCGGGAATTAAATTCCTTTTTTCTTCCCCAAACTATCGAACTCTTTCTTGTCTGCAATGCTTGGAGAATTACAAGTCTCGTGATCTGGGATTTCGTGTTCCGACACTTGAATCTTGCAAACTCCTATGTCCTTCCAGATGCGCAGATGCTCTTGTCTTAATGATTCTCAGAACTTCGTTGATTTTCCCCGAACCACTACTGAACCAGATAAGGTACTTGAGTGATGGGTATTAGTAAGAAAGATAACGTTGAGACCCAGATGTGGTGAAAAGTAACAGACGGACGATCAGTGTTTATAATCCTCGATTGAACGAGGGGGGATTTAATTGGAGGCGGAACTCCTAACTGAGAGGCGTGCGTCAATCAAGGAATAACGCCATAGATTGTAATGGAGTGGACAAGGCAACGACTGAGATTGGCATAACATTAGTAGGTAATGATTAGCTGGTGAGTGTCACTGAACTATGGAATCCGAAGTGTTGGCTTGGTTGAAGCAGGGAGGAACCCTGCCAAGGTGGTACAAGTTAGGATACCAGGATTGGATGAAGGATCCAATTATATTTGGTTTATGAAGGAGAATTCTGAATGGATATCATTCCACCTCCTAGGGTACGTTGTACCGGGAGGGTTGAGCGGGTGACAGAATCTAGTGTTTTCCTTTGGACCCTGAGGGGTTAGGTGATGTGGTGGTGTATCGTGGGAATAGACCACAATAGACCTTAAGTAAGGTATCCAGACATGAAAAGTTTTAACTTAGTTGATTGAGTTAATGTAGTTGGTTCAGGTAAACTGGTATCAGGGAAAAACGTCGATGATATTGAATTGAGACCCTATAGTATATTAAATTTTGGAATGGATCTAGATAACGAAAAGAACAGAGTGGGAATCTGGAATTATCAGTTGATTGCAAGTGAAATGGCAGTCTGAAAGCTTATAAGATATCTTAAAGAATTAAGCGCTGAGTATGCGAATACTTGAGATATTAAGGGAAGTGTAATCCCTGATAAGTTGGTCATGGTGGAAAATGCTGGCGTCTTGTTAAAGTAACACGACATAGGACATGGTAAGAGATGAAGAATAGTGAACACTACAGTTTGGCATTGGTTCAGAGTGAAAGTCAAAAGAGGTTGTTGGAATTCTTAAGGCAGGAGTGTCTGCCTATTTGAAAGAATAAAAAGAGCTTGTAAATTGTTAAATTTTGAGGAAATAAAGTTCTGGAAGGAAAGATTTGTATCTCTACGTAATAACAGACGAGGATTTGTATGGTGTTCAAAGGAAGAAGGGAGAGTTCTGACTCTTAATTCAACATAAATTCTGAAGTGGTACCAAGGGTTAGGCCAGCGGGGCCTACCAATTGAGCCCACCTAGTAGAGGTGATGACTTTTGAGTATCTCTGGAATCAGGAATAAGACAATGAAGTGGTCATTGTAATCTAGGCAGACCCTGAAGCTTCAGCAGGGTTGCGGTGTAAACGAGGGGCTAAAGAGAGTATGGCTATTAGACAAGATCTTGTGGGACAAGATTGTTACTCCTGAAAGAGTGTTGTTGGGAACTAAAGTAAGGTGGTAGACCTTGGAAATTATGGTCAGAGTTGCGGGTTTACTGACGGATGTGTTTGGGTAAATTTCGAGGACGAAATTTTTATGAGAAATGGATAGTTGTAACGAGCCAAATTCGCTAATAAGGCTTAAGGGCCTTGATTAGCGTGCCAGGAGGGCATGATGGGATTTATGTGTGAATTTAATGAGTTAAATGCATGGTTATGATTTAAAGCATGTTATATGACTATTTGACTATTTGAGATGCATGACTATGTGTATTAGTATGCATGTAGGCCCTGATTGTGTTAGAAGGGTATAATTGTAATTTTGGCCATTTTGGGCATAACTGTATTGATATGTGATGATTGTCGAGACCACATTGTGATGTGGATGTATCTGTGATTTGTGACTCGAGACGATCCCAGAGAGCAGTTTAGCGGAAAAGTCCAGGCGAGAATTTATACCCGGCTCGGGGCGAGCCTAGGGTATAAATAGGAATCTGATGAGTATATTGGGGTTTATTTTGATATCGAGGAATATTATTTGGTGATTTTTCAGGTATTGGGAAGCAAGTGGGAAAACATTAGAGACACTTGAGGATTACCAGGAATTGGGTAAAATGACTAAAATGGCCCTACTTGGACAAAAGGGTTTAGAATTAATAGGGAGGGCATTTTGGTCAATTCGCTTTTTAGAGATAGAGTAATTGAGGCTTTATATACTTAGTGGGATTGATAGAGAGAGTTATATGGCTGTGGAAAAGAAAGAAAAAGGAAGAAAAAGAAAAGAGAGAAAAACAGAGGGGTTTTGTTTCAAAGAATCGGTTTGTGGTTCTCCCACCATTTCTCTTCATTTTTCTTGGGGCAAAGCTCAGTGGAGAGCTAGGATAGGCTGAGCATCAAGGATCTTAAAGTTAGACTTGAAGATTTGGCAAGGGATTAGCAAGAACACATCAATGTTTGAGGTAAGTTTTTAGAGTATTCAGTTTTGGGTTTTGATTGGTTTGGGATGTGTATCTAAGCTGGATTGATGGGAATCTTAGGGGAATTTCTGGGCAAGCTTTGAGAAGAGCAAGCTAAGGAGGTCTAGGAAATGAATCAAGGTCGAAATTTCATCAACGGTATGAATTCTAAGACTTTAGCTTGATGTTTAACTGAATTTCTGGGTTTAGGGTTCATCTATGGTGAATCTTGAGATTTGGGATGCATGAGCTTGGGTTTTGAGATTTGGGGATGCTTGGGATGAGTGGAGAGTGTTTATAAGCTTGATTTTGAGTTTTGTGAAGATTTGGGGAAGTTTGGGTTGAGATTGGCTCAAAGAAATCGTAGAAAAAGAAAACTGGTGTTGCCTGCCTGCAACTAGCGCTACAGCGCTAGTCTTTGGGCGTTGTAGCGCTAGGCCCTATTTCTGGGTGGTGCAGTTCTGCTTGTAGCGCTATAGCACTCTCTTTTGAGCGTTGTAGCGCTACCCTGTGCCCAAAAAGGGGTTTTTGGGCTATTTGTGAGGGATTTTGACCTAGGGACCGGGGTTCGATTCCACCACCTTGTTTTGTGGATCTAGGACTTCCCGGGGGGCTCGGGATTGGTCCCGAGGTGAGGTTTTGGACTTGAGGTTTGGTGTTGACTTTGACCTATGTATGTGCTTAGGTGTGCGCTAAGGCTCGAGTGGGAACGTGCTCAAGGAGTCAAGTGTTGAAAGCTATCAAATTGATAGGTAAGAAAACTATAGCACCCATAGGACAGGGCATGGGCCCATAGT
Source organism: Humulus lupulus (assembly GCF_963169125.1). Lineage (NCBI taxonomy): Eukaryota > Viridiplantae > Streptophyta > Magnoliopsida > Rosales > Cannabaceae > Humulus > Humulus lupulus. Next base: position 55,657,114 of record NC_084799.1, read on the forward strand.
GTGATTGCAGGGCACGACCCTATATTGCCTTACATGTTAGGGTGCAGACTTGATTGTATTGATATATGTTCAAATGTTATTTGAGTTAGACTATCTGTGATTATATTTGAATGAAACGGCGAGGAGCCGAGAATGGCAATGGTAGTGGGGCCGGAAGTACCACTTAGCACGTGAAGTGCTTGTAGTCAGGGTGGGAACCCATGGATACATGTGATATCCTTACGGTAAGGACCGAGACCCCAGGCTTTGGTAAGGCTTCTGGGGCGACATGGCTGGGTCGCTTAAGTCTATTGGTTGACCCGTTTATCTGTGGTCTATCTGATATGATTAATTGTATAATTTGCATATGTTATGAACTGCATGAGTTTTCTTGCTGGGCTTCGGCTCACGGGTGCTCTGTGTTGCAGGTAAGGGCAAAGATTGAGTCGACCAGCCATGAGTTCGGAGAGCATGAAGCGACGCGTACATGTTCGGCCTGCCCGACTGCTTTGGTTGGGGGTTTATTTGAGAAATGGCTGTAATAATCTGTGATTTTAATAATTAATCGTCTGTAAACTTATTTTATGTTGTAAATAGTTTTCAAACCTTATTTTGGGATCCCAAATGTTAAATACTAGAAGTTTTCAAAGAAACAACGCATTTTTAAAGATTACAGCCTTAACTTTTGCTTAGTCACACTTTTGTTTTAAAAACCTCGGTTAGCGAGTTCATTGCACCTTTTTCGTTTTAAAACTCACTTGTAACGACTCTAAGGAAGTAGGGCGTTACAACTATCAACTTAATATTCTCTGTATACCGACGATGTCCCATTTTCTCACCTACTGCAAAACTCAAACCATTGTCCCTACAGTCTATGTCTGGGCATGTCTCAGACTTGATGCACCGCTTACAGTTTCATATCTTTATAACAGAGTCAAGGTCCTTCACACTACCCTTCTATCACTACAAGAAAAAATTATTTTAATAACACCAAAAATGTGTTATCAAAATATACCCTAACACTTTTTGATGTGTTAAGACCGACTATGTTATCGTAGGTCAGGGTACTTTACATAACACTTTATCATTGTTATACAGATGTGTTATTATATTGTCCACGATAACACACTTTCTGTGTTATTTTAATAAATAGATAAGTGTTTAATTATATTATTTATAGTCGATTATATAACACATTTCAATACTTATAAATTTGTATTATACTACACTTTAGTATAACACATTTTTTGTATTATACTACACTTTAGTATAACACATTATTTGAGTTATATAATGAAGTTTGCATAACAAAATTCTTTACATAAAAAGTGTTATTGTAATAGATATTATGACACAATTTTCGTATTATTTTAATATTTAGATAAGTTTAAATTCTCATTATATATTCATTTATATAACACTAATTTATTCTATTATATTTATTTTTTATTTATATAATTAAAATTAGCTTTCTAATATATACTAGCATCATCAAATGAACTTGATTTTCAAATAACAAAAAGTAAAAACATTCAACATTGTATTAACAATCCACAAATTAGTTTAAAACATTCAACACTGTCATCAACAACAAAATGTTCTTTAAGTATTCAAGTAGTCTTAAATATTCAACATATTGAAAAATTACTACTTTCAGCACAAAATATTCTACAGCTGCCCAACACAAAGCCTTCAAAATTAAGTATCCTTTTCTATTTCGCTTGTCACATCTGCAAAATAAACAAAGAAATATTTTATTGTTATTATCTAGCATCACAAATTACTTCAAGAAAAATGCTATGGAAATTATTTCCAAGAGAGAACACCACATACAAAAGACAATCACAAATGCAAAGCCAAGGACAATAAAAAATGCGAATACAAAAGCAATGGAAATTCCCTCTGATTTCTCTTTTCCCGAAAAAGAAAAATTTCTATCAAACTTTATAATGTATTTCCAAACTAAAAAAAGTCAAGGACCTAATTTAAATAATTTTTTTCTTAATAAATTATGAAATTTGTGAAAAAATAAATAATAAGGAACTAATTGCTACTATTTATAGAACTTAGGGACTTGATAGATTTTTTTTAAGGGCTGAATTGTCAAACATTAAGAAACTCATTATGCATTTAGAGTGATTAAGCAAACTTTGCCAAAAGGAAACAAAAACAGATGCAGTGTCATCTGTTTGTGGCTGCTTTTACAATAGTAGTAAAACATTGTGCACCACACACATAAATAATCATAGCAGAGAATAGTGATTATTAATAGGGTCCTATTGAATGTGTTTCAGTTAACAGTTAAAAGAGCAAATAAAATGATGTCGTGGTGGATATGAAAATTGAGAATCCATACAAATTTCTTTACTTGGCTGTGAGATTCATCAATATTTCTTTATATTATAGTCAAATCCCTGTATATTCAAACCTAGCCAGGTTGTATGCAATTTCAATTGTTAAATAATAATAATAACTCAATTATTAATATTATTATAGTTGAAAAAAAACACACTACCCCAGAACAGAGTAAAAGTTCTTGCCACCACAACAACAAACTTACAGTCTTTTCTAAAATGATACATTGAAAACTTCAAAAGAAGAAAATGGAAAACTAAGATAAATACATATTTGTTTATATTATTATTTTAAGGTCTTCATGAAGTGAACAACTAACAAAATAATAGCAGTAACTAATTAACATAAACCCATGACTAACAATATTAACTAACAGTATGGAACCATGAATACTTCATAAAACAAAAATCTAATGAAAAAAACATACTAGCAATACAAGAGCATGTGCAATATTCATATTTCTTAAATATATATACACATCTAAATCCCAGACTAGGCATAATCTATAACAACAGAAGAAAAAGAAATCCCAGACCAGATGCAATATTCATATATTTCATAAAATTATGCATAAAACAATATGAATCTACTTTCTCTAGTATAAGTATAGCTGTAACGAATGACTCTGTACATGAATATTAATGCTTTCTTTAGTTTCTTCTTCTTTAGACTATAAGTATCTAACTTGAAAATGTTTCTATATCTTGGTTCCCATAGGTATCAAGTGTTTTCCTTTGTTACAGAATAGAGATTGTAGGGAAAGATAGAAGAATATCACAGGCAGAGGAAAAACACTTTATCTGAGATATAATTGATTTCTGACCACTTTTTGGTCAAGATTGAAGGTGGCAAAATAGGTCAAACATGATAATACGACTTGAAACTTGCATTAAGTTTGTCGGTTTGGATTTTAATTATAAGGGGGTTGAATTAGTTTTATGTTGAGGTTTCTAACTTGTATAATAAATAGGTCGTTTACAGGGTTGACTTGCCTAACTCAAAAATTACGTGTAGAAAATTAGACACATGTTTGTTTATGACTTTGACTTTATGTATTTTATGTATTTGACTATGAGATTCTATTTATAGTTAGATATAGTTTTTTGTGAAGGTTTTTTTGTTTTAATCCACCATGCTTTTCAATGCTAGCACCTTTACTTAGAAGTTATAATTTAATTGGCTAAAGGAGTTTCAAAGCTTCAGTCTCAAACCTAAGATTCATGTCGAGCTAGTAGAGAGAAATGTTTGCTCTTCTAATGAGTTAGCCATTTACTTAAAGATTATGTAAGTTAATTTTGTTTGGTCATCCAAAAATAGTCTTGTAAATTTTGTGACAGTAGAGTATAAATGTTTTTTTGTTTTATTCAACCTTTTTTAGTTTGTTTAATGAGAAAGGACAATAGTTATTATTACAGCTTCTGGATAGTTAAAAGCCTCACCTTCTCTAGTACTAGTCAAGCACAAAATCATGACAGAGTAAAGAAATTTTTTAACTTTTCTATCCTAAAGTTTACAGTATATGAACTAGTTTATATAACTAACTAAACTGCCATATAGCCAATTCACTTATCAGTGATTCATTGAGAATCATCACATACTTTAATTAACTTATGAAATATATGGAATGGATGCGCTTCAAATACTGCAATAGAACATGTACAATTATTTTATGCTGAGCAAAAGTTTTGAGAATTGAAAGTGGCAAGTTAAGTAATTTTGTACAGCATGTTGGGAGATAACAGGAATATTAGCATAGGCAAGCCAATTTCTACACAGCTAGCAAGCTGCATACAGAACAAGGAAAAAAAAAGTGTTATTAAGGGCTTTTTAATAATGTTATGTTATGAAGACATAAAAGTAACAGAGTTTTCTGGACATTACAAGTGGGAATCCCCTTGCAAAGAGCCCAAGACCCACAACAGAAACCAGTGGCACAATTATAATAGGACTAAATAAGCCATTTATGAAGAAATTTTTGTTCTTTTGGCTAGACTATACGTGGATATTTTTCTTTTCATAATGTAAAAATTTTATTTTCTTATTCTTTGTGGCATTTCTAATTTCTAATTCCTGTTGATTGCAACTTATAGTTTAGTCCCTTCACTTATCTTTTTTATTCTCTCCTTTCAATCTGAATATGATTCAAACCACTTGTAAAAAAATGTGACTGAAATTAATTGTATATTTATATAAATAATTTTTACACAAACATAATTCATTATATGTATAGTTTCATGATACAAAGAGTGCAATAAATATTAAATCTGTAGACTTCAGCAATTGATGATTTCAGATTTTTATAATCTTTAAGAACAGTAGACTTTTTTCTTTCTTCTTCTTTTCTTATTTGGTCTTATTGAATAAATGTAAAGTAAGTATAGAATTGAAAATGTTTATCACATTAAATAGAAAAATAAAAGAGAGGTCTTAGTGGATCAAAGAACTTGCAAAAACTAGTGATGATAACTTTATCACCATCTTCTAGGAATTTACGGGTTGGCCCTTTTAATGACAGTGACTTCTGTCCATTCCATGACAACTCTAACAAGCATCCCAAGGACTCTGGCTCCTGTTTGGACATACAACATTTAGAATGATCAACCTAAATCAAAATAATAGAAGTGCAGAGCTGAAGCCAGATTCATATGAAATTATCTCCATCACTTATATATATATATATATAAACTGAAACCATACAGGTCCACTAATGGTTCCGGTTCCCAGGAGATCGCCAGGTCTTAAGTTGTAGTGCACCAAAAAAAAAATTTCTTGATTATTTAAATTTTTGTGATTTATTTTATTTAAATGTTAAGTGTGATGAATTGTTTTATTTAAGTGTTGTTATTTTATTTGGTTGATTATTTGTTTTATTTGATTGTTTATTATTTTATTTAATTGTTAGAATTGTTTGGTATAATCTTTTGAATTTAAATTTGTTAATTGTTTGTTTGGTTAATTAATTTAATAAGTGAACAATTGTGTAACATGTTTATATTACTATTAGTGTTACATTTTAGATAAGTGTGACAATTGAGGTAATTATGTGAGTTATGGTTGAATGCACTAAGGTGCATGGTAGATAGTAATGCACTCTAGTGTTTTAGTGTGTGCTAGTACATGGTAATGAGGTGCACATGTGTAGATTTTCTACACACTCTTTCCTTTATGGGATTTATTTTAGTTAATAAAAATAAATAAATAAAGGAAATGGCTAGTGTGGACGTGTAGTGTGTGGTGTGTAGTGGGAAAAGGATTATTTCTTTTTAGTTAATAAAATCAAAATTGGAAGGCACTAGCTATGTTGGGATATGAATGTGATCACCCTTTATTATTTTATATCTATTATAATAAAAGAAAAATGAAAAGAATTAAAGGAAAATGGGGAAGAAAGGAAACTTACCATTTCCTCTTGATAGTGGCTTTATGGGAATGAGAATTTAAAAAGGGGATTAAGAAGAGATTAGGCCATTTGGCCGTGACCTAGAGAGGAGATAGAGAGAGAGGGAGGCGAGCTAGAGAGAGAGAAAGCAAGGGCTGCCATATTTTTCTAGAGAAGAAAAAGAAGAAAAGAAAGAGAAGGAGAAGAAGAAGAGGGTTTCGAACTCTAGGTAAGAATCTATCAACTAGTGTTTCACATATGTGCATTTGGATCTTCTCCTCTTCTCTAATCTAAGGTTAATTTTGTGGTTTCTTTCTTTGGGTATATGGTGTTTGGAAATCATCTATAGGTGACAAGAGGTTTTCTTGCTATTGTGTTCTTGATTTTACAATCAAGAGAGGTAATGGTCTTTCTTAGCCTATATATTGGTTTTGATGGGTTTGTCTTTGAGGTTTTTGATGGTGATGCTAATGGTTGATTATTGTAGGGTTGATGATTATGATTTGTATATTTTGAGAATATGATTTGTTTAAAAAGGGTATCATGGTTTAATGTATAAAAGGGTTATGATGTTGATTTTTCTATGTATAATGATTAGTGGTAATTTTTGAATGCAAATATGGGGTTTCGGCCTAGGCATACCTAAGGATTATCTTGATATTTTGTTTGATGTTGTAGGATTTTCAATATATTAGATCCATGTTTTAGGACCTATGTAATATGGGTAAGATGATAATTGGCAATCTTGATATTTGGATCCATGAAATTTTGATAGGATACATGTTATATTGTGAATGAATAAATTATAAGATGCATGAAAATAATGAAAGAAACATTTTAGGTTAATATAAAGGCATATGTGAATATGGTGCTTATGAATTAATGTATGTTACCGTTATGGTTATTGTTGTTGGATTTCATGTGTAGATTCAATGGAATAGAAAAAGATGGTTTTATAAGATTTCATGTGAATATGTTAGTAATATTAGAATCATGTATATAATAAGAGTATGATGAGATTTTGGACATGTATGATTTTATGTGAAATTTTTGGGATAAAAGATGAGTTTAATGAGGAATTAAGCTTGCTGATTTTTGTAAATAATTGGGTAAAAGTTTGATAAAAAAATGATTTGCATGCATAACTAATGTCCTTGATGTTATGTTAATTTTATGAAATTAAAAAGGGGGTTTTAAGTCTCATTAAAATGATATTTTACTCAAATAATTACCTACAGAATTTTTATTGATTTTTGAGAAAAATATGAGCTTTTAAATTGAATATGGTGATTTTTTAATGATAAAAGTAGTTGCTGGAATTTTTGTAAGAAAATATGAAGTGAGTTTCACTAAAATGAATTTGATGAGTTTTTGGAATAAATTATTTTTCCTAAGTTATGGTAATATTGAAAAATGGTATTTTTAATGGTATGAATGCATATTTTGATAAGTTATGATTTTTCCTTTATTTTGATTGAGAAAAATATTTAGATTCTATTTATTTGTGATTTTTGAAGAAAATAAATGGTGGCTGAAAGTTTGTTTTAAAAAGGTTAAAAATTGTTATTTAATTGTCACATATGGATTTTGTTACATAAAACTAAGTCTTAAATAATTTAAATAAAAATATATTTTTTCATACTTAAAAATATATTTTCTCACCTCGTTTATGTAACACAATGATAAAATTATTTTTCTAAAGAAACATATTAAAAATATGCATTTTAATTAAATCCAAGCTTTTTGGTTAATTCTTTGTAATTTGAGATTAATAAATGAAAATGTCACATATTTTATTTTTGAGCTAAAATAAAATAATTTTATAAAATAAAATAATGTTTTGAGAAATTTAATCAACTTAGAAATTTTAAGAAAAATAAAGCATGTAATATGTCTATTGATTTTAAAATAATAAAAGTAAGAAATGTAGAATTATCGTTTTTGAAAACGTCTCTATTACGCAATGTTCCCACGTATGCATGTTACATGCAACTCCACTTTTACGTCCAAAATTATGTTTAATATTCAACTATGTGGTTTTTATAAAACGATCATGCATGTAAAATGGGTAAAACGAGCATTATTCTTTTATGGTGATAATTGCATGTTTTGTGTAACTGTTATTATGTGTGCATGGCCCATGCACACATGAGTTGTATGGAAGGGAAAAATAGTAATTTTATGAACCTAAGAAATGCTATTTTGATTATGATATAGGCTCGTTGAAAGATTGTGAAATTCTTAGCTTGGACCTGAGGTAAGGAAGTTAGATAGATTCTATGATTTTATGCTATGAATGGTAAGATTGTCGTATGAATGAATTGTTATGAATTATGAATGCCATAACGTGATGATATGTTGAATGTGATATGTGTATGGATGTTAGATACATCAAACCAGTTACGATGTCAGATACATCAAACAGATTACGATGTTAGATACATCAAACAGATTACGATGTCAGATACATCGAACGAGTTACTAAGGACATTGAGACGTAACTCCTAGGGCGGACGCGCCGAGGTTATTCAAGGACCAGTGATCTCCTATTTACCTCATAGGGTGACATGGACAACTAGCGATCCATGCTCATCATGTATGCTGTATGTTTGTGATATGATGATATGTTACGATTATGTTATGATATGATCATATGTTACGATTATGTTATGATATACCATGATGTTTTAGATGAATGTTAGTGTTTTTTTTTGTTGTATTCTTACTTGCTTATTTGTTTGTACTTCCTTACTGGGCTTTTAGCTCACCCCCCTTACGTTCCTTCCAGGTAGCAAATAGGATTTCTGTATGGCACGCGTGGTGATGTGAGGAGTTCTTTCATCATGGGGTGTATGGCATGGGGTAATCCTATGGACGGAAAAACGATCAACGTAGAACGCCATTTAAATTATGTTTTGTTTTTAAGAGACTTTCCTAAATTATCAGTGGGACTCAGTTATTTAATTTTTGGTTTCTTTGAACTTTGCATAAAAATCTATGTTTTATTTTAAAACTTGTGGCGCCAACTTGCATGGTTTTAAACAAGTCCCCCTGAGACTTTGATAATGAATGGTATTCTTTTATAAACTATGTTATGCGAATGTTTTGTAAGTATTAGTCTAGGGCGTTCTTTACATAAGTTGCAACCATTAATAGTATGATGTGCTATCTGTTGAGTCAATGTCCAATATCTGTAACATGAGTTTACCAAAATAAATATTAATAACAGAACGACCCCATAAAGATATGACATGAGAAAGAAATGAGGGATTTTCATGCCTGCTGTTTTGGCCATCATGTAAATTTTAAACATGTACAAGCGGATTTTAAGACATTCCTAAAAGTATAGCGTGAAAAGCTGCTTGGCATAACATATAAGACACTGTATGTCAAACTGAAGAACTACCTATAGAAAATCAATATGATTCCAATTTGACCTAACTAGCCAAAAGTAGGCTTGAAGAAATCCAGATTGAGGCAATAGAGAAGTGAATTGGGTAAATAATCTACTGTATGTAATGTAATTAATGGGTGCTTACAAGTGATTGAAATTACTCTTGGTGACCACAGTTGAATCCTTTGTGCCAACATGTTTGATTTCAACCTAGCAAGAACATGCATTTAATCATGATCTGAATAATACAGTAGAAAAACTAGTTGCACAACTTTTTTTGAGATTACAGCTAAATACCTCTAACTGAATGTCATAATTTTTAGAGACTTTTTCAGCCAGCTAAGGCAATGGACGAGGATCCTGCAATATAAAACACACATCATATTGCTTGAATTGGACTACTAGAACTAGAACTTAATTGTCAGTGATAAGTATGAGGCATGATTTGGAACCACATACCCAGCATATTATGCAGAGCAATATATACAATTATTTATCAGACTACCACACTCTTAGAGCAATATGAATGTTACTTATGTATGCCTAGCAATCAAGTCATTTGCAGAAAAGAGAAAGTATTATGATGGAAAAATAATTAAGAAATCATTACAACTCCCAACTTAATTTCCATAAAACTAACAAATGCCTAATTATTATTCAACTATATCATTAAACCAGAAAAACAGTTGATGCACATTTTAAACTAGAAACAAAGAGGTCTGAGATTCATAGCCCAGCAGCATAGAAAAATAAATATCTAATTATTATTCAACTATATCATTATGCCATGTAGCGCACACACATATGCATATATACATACATACTATTTAGCATACCTTCAAAACCAAAAAAAGTTGAAAAGGTTGTTTTGTTTTTGCATTTTATAGAGAGTTTCTTAGGAAATTTTCTCTGCTTTGTTCTATTTCCTCAAATGCAAAACTCTGCAAATTATTTATATATATATATATGAACAAAAATGTTTATTATTTGTTAAAAAAAAATAGAAAGAAGACTACAACTTGAGATAATAGATAACCCCAAAAACAAAAAAAATACAAACTCAAGAAACTTTACTCAAAATGTAAACCTGGTTGAATGTAGAAAAAAAAGTGTTATTTTGAACAAAGAACTAAACAAAATCAATCTAGTTTCCGAAGAAAGTTAGTTTATTGGAGTCCTTGTATTCTTTATATAAAGTTACAGCAATGTGTACAAGATGCATAAATATTACTCTATTAAGAAAAAGTTACAGCAATTGCGCCCCATATGAACCTAATAACAAGGTTGAAAAAAATATATAAAAAGTCACAAACCACATTTAGCTCATTAATCTCTTTAAGGAAGAAAAAAATATTTATAAGAGAAAAATCAAAATTAAACCATCAAAAAAATAAAACATATAAACTTATAGACATTAAACATTAAACTTAGAAAGCCCACAAGTCATACAAAAATAAACACGCACAACATATAACATATAGAGTTACTTCTTGCAAGCTTATTTTTTTTTTTGTATATTTCTCACCTTGAAATATTTTGACACCCCTGTAATAGTAAGAATTAGTATAACTCAGATCCACTTTTCAATTTCCACTAATGTTTCAAATGCTAATTAAATAGAAATTTACAAAGGAACAATGCTGCATAAATATCCAGTTTTGACATTAGACTCCAAAAATAACTTAGCAATCCCCAAAAAGAGTCAATCTCTAAATGAGATACAAGTAAACAAAGTAGTGAAATAATAAAAAATATGACTAGTTTCGTGAGTTATGACTGTGATAATAAAGATTGTGTGGTCACTATCAAACTCTCTCACATTAAAAGGCTTAAAAAAATTGGGTAAATTCTTGAAATTATTTATTGAAGCAAAACTCACTATTATAATGGTCAAGATATATATAAATATATATGTATATAAAGCATATAAAACAAAGTTAGCTAGAATAAGCTGCAACAATGATATAAGAGCCAAAATATAGTAAACATTTAACACTTCACTCAAAACAAACCTTTCATTTAAAATATTAGCGTAATTAAATCAACATTACAATTAAAAAACAGAGTCATTAAAGCTTTTTTATCAATAAAGAAATCAATAAATACTTATATGTATTATTTTGGACCTCTTTTTGTTAACACTATCTTATGAGAAAGACACGCATAGACACAACATACACACACACACACACTAAAATCAACTACTAGACGCATTACCAAGGGGGCTCATCTCATCCAAGCCCTCTGAGTGAACAACTAAAGCCCGTTTCATACCAAATTGCTGCAATGCTTTAGCCATATTCAAAACCTATTCAATGAACCACAGAAACATGAAACAAGGTATTAAAAGATTATGCTTGTCAAAGAGTTGTTTAATGTGAATTACACGCATCATCATTTATGTTGTTTAATGTGAATTACTTTATCTTTTTTTTTTTACAAACGGTTCCATCATCATTTATGTAAAAGCCTTAGATATGCTAGTCACCATGAACATCATATGTAGACCACAACTCAACAAAACCGTTTTTACTTTCAACAATTCAAGTATAGCTCTAATAATTTACAATATGGAATCACATTCATGTCAAGTAATCAATAAAATTGATGCCACCTTTGCAATTTTGGCACCACAAGCTGTAGCAAGTATTAAAGCTCCAGTCGAAATGTTAACTGTGTTTGCTCCATCACTACCTGTTCCAACAATGTCCACTGCATCAAGTAAGCCCTCTACTTCTAAACTATGCTTGATCATCTCCCTCGCAAACCCCACAATCTGTTTAACCACTAAAATCCATAAGTCATTTCTTTACTTATTTCCTTGAAATATACCCGCAAAAATTCTTCAGTAGAGAACCTACAGCCTATCAAAATTTCTTAGAAAATAATCAATTGCATTGATAACAGTTCTTTCTATCCAAACAACATGGTAATAATACTTTCAACAGTCTAAAATCCTGGCTGGACAAACTAAGTTATCTAGTGTAAATAAATTCACATTGATATGAATAAAGGAACCTTACTTCCTCGAAAGTCTCTCCTTTGGCTCTCAGTAACACCAGAAAAGCACTAATCAAAGCCTCATTGGCACCATTCAGCAAAAATAATTAGCTGCAGCTTGTGGTGCCAAAATTGCAAAGCCTCATCTCCTCGAAAGTCTCTCCTTTGGCTCTCAACGTCCATCAACATGAATAATAATAATATAGCTAATTATAATGTATGAAGATATAGAAACTTGAACTGTTACCACATGAGATGCTAAATTCAACAAATTTCAATAACACATTTTGCTAAATTATAAAAATTTAGAATGAAGTTAATTGTGAGAGTAGAGTACCATTTTGAGACTGAAGGAAGCCAAAATCAAACAAATGATCTCTACCGATTGAAACCCATTAATTTCCTCTGTTGATTTTGATTGAAAAGGAAATTAGGGAAGAAAATAAAACCCCATAAATTGTTGCGTTTATGTTGTCCATTTGGAATCCCTGGTAGAGATGGAATTAGAAGTCCTTGAAAGCCCTCTAATTTCGTCATTCTTGTGGCTCTCTAACTCTTCATGCCTGGGCTTGTGGAATCTAGGCCCTCGCTTGGTGCACACTCGAGGCTCTACAGCAGAACGGGTGCAGAATCGCGCCTGGTGGTGGCCCGCGAATGGATGTCGGACTGGGTCGAAGGCATGCAGAGGGGGGCTCACACCTGTGGTCACTTGGTTGGGGGGTTGGGTTCGCGGGTGCCTGAGATTTGGAGCTTGGCTTGGAGAAAAAGGGTTGTGAGGATGGTGGTTAAGTGGTCGGAGCTGAGGATGATGGTGGTTACGGGAGTGGCGGCTAGGGCGAAGGGAAGAGAAGGAGCGAGAAGGAGAATGGGAATAAAGGTATCGGGGGTAGGCCTTTTTTTTATATTTTATTTCTATTACTTTACCACTTTTTACATAGTATATATAATAATACATTATCAAATGACTTATAATTATGTATTGTGGAAAGTAGCTTTTGGTGTAGTGTATAACCATCCATTACTCACGGACTTCTATACCATGAGGTGTTAACCAATCCTTATTCCGTCTTTCAAAAAATCCGGTACAAAGTTGTCCATTTAGTCTACCCTTAGGTTCTTTTGTCGTTCTAATCTCTAATACGGCCGTCCTCCAAAGATACTTATATAGTAGATGACATGTTCACCAGTCTCGTTGTGCTTCCTATCCTTCAGATGTTCTTCAGTAATCTCTCTGTGGCTTCAAACTGAATCTCTTCATACCGATCCCTTCTTTTCCCGTAGCATGACCTTGAATATCCTTGGCGAGATTGAAACCTACACCTTCTAGAGCCTTACCTGTAATCTTGCTTCTTTAGTCTTAACATTACCAGTGTAGTAGCTGTTCACATTCTGCTTCTATCTGAAAAGTAGTTCAATGCATCCTTAACGAACCTAGATGTGACTTATCCATATCCTTCCTGTACTATCTGTTTGTTGAACTTACCTATGTTGTTGAAGCTTAAGTCAGTTAAGAATCTCTACGGGTAATCCATCACACCCCACTTGGTACAAGTGATAATTCCTTAAATGTCTCTTTCCTTGATCCACAGCTGGTAATAACCAGATCGAAGATCAATTCCTGAAGACTTTGTCCTGTCTTGTAACAGGGCATTTAAGCTCTTCATCCTTAACAGACGATGACAACGAATTCCATGATACGTCGCTCTGTCTAATCCATCACTAAGCCAGATACTTCTTCAACTAAACCAGTAATTCTTCCTGACAAATTTATACCATTCTTCATAGCGAGCTATCCATAGCGAACTCCTGATAGTACTCAACAACTCCTTACATACTCATCTTAATCCCTAGTGACCACTTCAATTTCCATTCAGTCTAACTTATATACTTCAGGTGATGTCTCTCGCAATCCATGGTTGCCTCTTACCAAATTAGCTCTCACTCAGGATCATAACAAGGCTCTCATATGACGAGCTCAATTATTTTCACTGCGAACCTCTTTATCTGCACTAATATCTTAAGCCCCTCCTAGGACAACCTTGAGGCATATACTTCATATAGGAATCCTTCCTGTAGAATGCACAACATCAAACTCTTCCAGCCCATAATACACCAAGAGTGAGGACTATCAAATCAACTGGTCACCTCCGAGGAACTAGCCTCAGACTTCAAAAGTAACAAGGCATTTCAGTCTTCTATTCTCAAACCCTGGGCAATCCCTAATCGGCCCTAACGTACTGAACCATTCCATGTAGATAACGCGTCCTTCTCTAGAATCTTCCTAGATGGCGTCTCTTGCTCCTGGTGTATACTGAATAACTTCACTAAGCCTCATCACTGTCCTGACAGCTACCCTATAAACTATACCCCTTCATATCAAAACCAGGAGACAAAGAACTATCAGGGGCTCTTCTGTTCCGATTACTGAGTATCTACCCTGACCAAATTCCACCAATGGGAATACCATCATTCGCATTTCTTTCTCTTCGACATTCACACTCCATACTTCATTCCTTATATCTTAAATACCATGGTCGTCCCTGCTGACCAAACACAGATGAAAATCTCCTGCACCGGAGCGGCCTTGATGCTCTAGGTCATCCCAGAGTTTAATCCTTTAATGAGTCATCATCTCCGACTGCATCCTCTTATTTCAGTCTCCCAAGGAAATCAACTAACCCACCAGCTCATTGACATTCATTGTCGTTGTCTAACCATTCTCACCCAAATTCATAAACTTACTAATCTCCATAGCTCAAGCTACGTCTTTATAACCTCATTATTGAACCACTGCCTGAATACCTCTCAACCCTTTATGACAACATCTTTGAGCCCGATTACCACTTTGGGGCATCCTTCTGCCCTAACCTATCGTTTTCATGTAATCAAGGATGGGATTACCTATGCTCATCCACTAATCAATTCTTAGGCAAACCCAAACCTTCCTCAGAACCAGGGAATAATGCCTTTAAAGCGTTCTATATCACTACTACAAAATTGTACTAAGACGACATGCATGAGATGACATTTGTAGTAGAACTGTCATGTCATGTTAAAAATATACATGACACAACAGTCGCTCAAAAACTGTTGTGCCATGCAAATTAAAACTCACATGAAATGACAGTTCTAATGAGAATGTTGTAACATGTCTATTTTTAACATGAGACAACAGTTCTACTTAAACTGTTGTCTAATGCAATACAAATTTTCTAATCAAGTACTTGTAACGCCCCACGTCATTATGATTGCTTCTTAGAATGACAACTGACCCTACAAACCAACACGAGTCTTTCCAGCGTGTTTTGTCCTCACTCGCACGCTTCTTGGAAAAACTTCCCGGGAGGTCACCCATCATAAGATTGCTTCAAGTTAAGCACGCTTAACTTTGGAGTTCTCAAGTGATGGGCTACTAAAAAGAAGATGCATATTGTTGGCATAGGTAGTACCCATCAATCCATTTAAGCCATCTTCGACTGTGTAGTCTCATACCTACACAGTCTTAGAATCATCACACTTGACCTTCCCTAGGCAGTGTGGGATTGCACAGATTTTTACCCGGTCTTTCCCCCCACGGATCACGGGATTCTGACTATCACAATACTAATTTAATTTGTATTTTTTAAATATAATTTAATACATTTTATGTAAATATATTCATAAAAAAAGTATTAATTAATAATTTGCAACACACAATAGCTACTTGTTAAAGAATGAATTTTGTTTTTAAACGAGTTATTCAAATAATTGTTTAAATTTTTAATACTTTTTTTGTAATATTAATTGTTAATTGAATTATTTATTATATATTTAATAAAAAAATATTTCTTTTATTAAAAATTCATTAATGATAGTGTTGTTTGGTAATATTTAAAAAATAGTTTTTTATTTAATTAATCAAATATTTGACAATTAAAGATAAAATAGTGTTTGGTAACTTTATTTTTATTTATTATTTTTAAAATTTTAAAATTCATTAAATTTTGAAAATATAATTTTTTTACTTTCAAATTTTTTTTTAAACCGTTTCGAATTTTTGTTTCTTCTTTTCTTCAAATCAACACCTCATTTTATATGGTTAAACAAAAATTAACAATAAAAGTTATCAAACACATTTATTATTTTTTGTTTTTAAAAACAAAAAACAAAAATAGTTACCAAACATATTTTTATTTTTTAAAAATAAAGAAACAAAAATAAAAATAATATTTCCATTTTTGAGTTTGGTAAAATAAAATAAAAATTTTTGTTTTTGAATTTTTTAAACGCAAAAATAGAAATATTATTTTATTTTTGTTTCTTTATTTTAAAAAAATAAAAATATATTTTGTACCTATTTTTGTTTTTTTTTTGTTTTTAAAAACAAAAAATAATAAACACTTTTGATGACTTTTATTTTTATTTTTTGTTTAAAATTTAATAAATTTTAATTAAAATTTTAAAAAATAATAAATAAAAATAGAGTTACCAAATACATTTTATGTTTAATTGTCAAATTTTTAATTAATTAAATAAAAAATTATTTTTAAGTTTGACCAAAAAATTTCATTTTTTTTACAAACACAACCTATACTTATTAAAAATTGATAGTATTAATTTTATTTTTTCTTTTAAAACTAATAAAAACTATTTTTTAAAAAACATATTCTTTTTTCTCTTCTTTATTTTTTTTAAAGAATGACTTTCTTAATGATTTCCAGGTTAAAAATATTGCCACAATCGTGACCCCCCTCCACCTCCATTTGACCTCGCGCGCAACACCTCCTCTGTGACGGCGCCCCCACCTCCATTCGACAACCCCGAACAGCACCCGAAGACAGTAGCCCAGCCGCCGTTCGACCCCAGGACAACAACCCCGCCATTATTTCGACATCCACAACAGATCTTGTGATTGGAGTCAACCTCTCTTCTTCATTTTCTCTTTTCAACTTATTAGTACTGTCTTGTATCTCATCTCATGTATTTCTTTCTGTGTATCTTTCATTTTAGATAGGAAGGAGAAAGATCTAAAGAAGCGCAGCAACAGCCGCAAAAGAAAAAAGGTGGTTTCTTGATCAAAATTCAATACTTTATCTGCTTCTCAATAAAACTATAATAATGAATGCTGAGATAAGTGAATCCTATGGAAGAAAAGATGGATTCTGGTTGTGGAACATCTTTTTTTTTTATGCAAGAAAAGATTAGCACATTCATATCTAATTCTCGCCATTCAAACCTTAGTCTGAATGTTGAGGTGGGAACAACTATTTAAAAGCTATATGTGATGTTTTTGTTTTGTTGGTTGAAGTAGTTTACAAACCATTACTTATTGGACCATTGCTATACTCCATATGCAGGTTCATGTCAAACCTGCTATACCAAATCCAAAAGTGGAGCATGATGGAAAAAACTTCTCCACGGTCATTGAAAATAATAAAAAGGTACAAGCATACAACTACTAATTGTCACTTTTACATTACTTTTCAAAGAATATGCAGTTTTTATCTTGGCACGGACTAACCATTGTAATAATTATTTTTATTCATCTATAGAGTTTCACAGGCTTTAGGAAGATAGATCTTCCCTTCTTGTACACATTTCATGTTGGATTTAGGATTTCTTGAGTTTCTTTATTTCACTGCAGGTCTTTGAAGAGGACCTGTTAAAAATTGGCTCTGTAGTCAGAATATTGGAAGAAAAATGTGTCAAGCTAAATTAAGAGAAGGAAAAAATTGAGCAAACTATGAAAAAATTGCAAGGTTTTGACTGGCTAGCACATCTATAGCTATTCTTTTTTATCTGCTGGAATCATTGTAAAAATGTTTTGACATATCTAAAGAATCTACTTGACCAAATCGACCATTTAATTATGTGACACTGACATGTCCTTCCATGCTAGATATTACTTGTGTCATACCATTAATTTATATGTTGATTTAGGGAATTACTAGCATATTTTGTTGAGACATTTATTTTCTCAATCAACTTGATGACCTTAAACATTATCTACTTTATATTAGGTATGTAGAAAACAATCCACAGTATGCTGAATCCGGCGTTTACTTACTCAAATTTCGACAACTGCAGGTAGAAACAAATTTATGCAGATAGCTGATTAGATAACGGTACATTTTTGCACATTCTTCCACTAAAATTTGTTTCCATTTCCAATAATTGAGTAATTTTTTTGTTATGACAGTCTCGAGCATTGGGTATGATTCGCTCTCATGTACTTTCTGTACTCAAAAGTGCGTATTCTCAGGTAAAATAATGTAGGGGTTGAATTAATGTGCTCCATTGTTTTGTGTTGTTTTGTTGGGTTGGTAGACCTCTGTTTTTGTCTCCTTTTGGTCTTAAATCAAGTGCTCTGTTTGTTACCTAAAATAGAAAACATTCTGGTTCTATATGGTTATTGTTTCTTCATTGGGTTCAGTCAGCAATCCGGAGCAATAGTAGCAGCAAGGCATCTCTTGCTGAGGGTGTAGAGGCATCTGTTATATTGGCCAGGCTCTCAGAAATGGGAACAAGCTTCCTTTTGTTGCTGCTCAAATTGGCCAGGCTTTCAGAAATGAAGTTCTTGGATATATTTTTCATCAGTCACATATGTATCTTTTCAGTCATCCCTATCCATACTTTTTCTACTATGCATTTGTTATTACTTTTAGGATCTCTAAAGCTCTGTTTGCTAATTGGATTCTATTGAGAGAGCAGGCAAATCATTTTTTGTTAAATCTTAAACTTTGTGGTAGGAAAATGTAATGTATATTGATAGTATTTAGAATGATTATATTGACTATGAAAGATACAAATTTCAAAATAAAGTTTTATATGGTTAGCTTTCTCTTTCTCTAACTTTAGTTGTTGTTGTTGTCATTGTTTTTTTATTTTTATTTTTGGTTCTGATTGAATTAGTCTTGGGCTTGGTAACTAGACAAGTTGTAATTTAAGATATTTTGTAGCTTAACATAGTTCAGAGTTCGATCAGCAACAGAATTCGACAGCATCGAGGATGGCCGAAGTTTTAGAGGCACATCCAAAGGTACAGGATGCAGCAATTTGTCACTGGACAGATTATAATTTAATACTTATCTTTTTATTTGTTAGTATCGTGTATTGTGAATTGATAGTGTGACAACATTTTTGATAGGTGGCTCAGGTCTATTATCCTGGCTTGAAAAGTCATCCTGAACATGAACTTGCCAAGAGGCAAATGACTGGTTTTGGTGGTGTCGTCAGTTTTGATGTGAGCATTGTTGACTATTTTTAATCTGTTTAGCTTGCTTTCTTGAGCCTGATATATGTTCTTTCTACCTCAGCTCATTGGTATGTTCATTCTCAACCGGTGTATTGCTTGACTATGCAGATTGATGGCGACTTACATACCACCATCAAATTCATTGATGCACTTAAAATTCCATACATTGCCCCATCTTTTGGTGGCTGTGAGAGTATTGTGGATCAACCAGCAATTATGTCTTACTGGTACTGCCCTTGAATTTTCAATATATTGATTGAAAATGTAATTATTATTTGTCAGTAGTAAGTTTTATCATGACAAGGTCGGATTATCATACACCCTCATGGATGCATATTCTTTAATGAAAAGATTAGCAAAGTTTAGCTTACAAATAACCCAAATAAAAGTTAGATTACTATGAGGCCTAAGGAGTAAATAGTTTTGGCATAGATGCCTAGGCAGAGTGATAAAATTGCTTTTGTTAGAGCTTTTTAGTTTGTAGTATGGTGGGACCTGTAGTAATTTGAGATTATTTTACATCTCTAAAGATGGTTTTTCTTCTTCTTTTCTTTTCAATTAAAGCTTCAGCTCAAGTGCACATTTTTCTTCTATATGAGGTATTATAATATGAGGTATTATTGTTTATCTATTGAAATAAAATAGAAGAAAAAAGAGTGCAAGTAATTTTTTTGTTGATTAAACTATGTGTTGATATTTATTAACTCCTAATTTATACTTGTACCATATATATATATATATATAGTGATGAAAAGACTAGATTCCTAATCACTGAAGAATATGTATACCATGCTAATGATCTGCAATGAAGTATTTTACTTGTGTATATACTATATATTTAAAATTAGGAATATATGTAATTTTTAGAGTAAATTGTTGATTAAATTATTCTTGCAGTTAGTTCATGTTAATCTACAATAAAAAGAATGAAAATGATGATAAGAAATGAAAATTTTGAAACCAATCCATTCCAAATAGTTATTACATAAAAATTATGATATAGACAAATAAGTAAAAATGATTGTTAATTCATAATTGAAAGTACACTTTTAATTGAAAGATTTGCTATTAGAATGAGTTTTGATTTGGCTAGAGACTAACAAAAATTTGGCTAGAGACTAACAAAAACTGCAAAATCTTAATATTTATAAGTATTGAAAGCTAGTTATTTATAATACTGCACTACTTTGTTAATTTCAACTAACAAAAATTTGAGTTCACATTTGCTCCAAATCAAACTAGTAAAAGAATGCATTCAAAAACAGAAATGAAATAAAAAGTAACAGGATTAACACTATGCAAAATCAAGCCAAATTTCTCCACCCTGTTTTCCATTTCCTCAAAGATTTTCTTATTCTTCTCTAGTCAAATAACCCAACAGCTAGCTGTTACTACAATCTACCAAAGAGTCTTCCATTTCCATTTTGCTTTGTGCTCTTTAATTTTTAATTTTTTTTAAATATATTTGATGTTATTTGCCCCTGGGACTATATTTGAGGTGTTTGGAAAAGTACATTTTGATTTGTGATGATTCAGAATTTTGTGGTCAACTTTTGAGATAAATTTTGTCATTTTTCTTATTTTGAGATTTCAATATGTATTTGTTAAAATGACTCACAGACTGTGATCTAAGAACACTGGTGCTGAAGGTGTAGAAACAACTCTGAAGTTGGCCAGGAAATGGGGTTACGAGAAGAAGAAAATTCCGAAAGATAAGGTAAATTTTAGGGAGATTATATTTAACACATACAAGGTCATCTCTCTATGTCTTAGTTATTTTAATTTTTGCTTAAACTGAAGAGATTTACAAATTGAGGCACTAAGTTCAGCTCAAAATATTTACTGGCATTTGTAAGCAATGATTGGGTTAAGCTATTATTTCAATGCCCTTAATAATGTATTTTTCAAGTAATATCTATCTAATTTTTTTTTTTGAATCCTGAGTAAGAAATTTGAGTTTGAAATCTCTTTGTTAATCTATATGTGGAGATCTTTCCTACAAATCCTAACGAACCTAATGATATTAGCTGTAAACTCTTTTTTTTTTTTGTATTTTATAGTAATAGTATTGAATGGATGGAGTTAGATATCATTAATAATTAATCTACATTTATGAATAATATTTATAAACTAAAAATTATATAGTCTAAGTTTATAAAATAAACTAATATACACTATGTAATTAATATACATTATGGATATGATTAGAGTGGAGTTTTGTCCTGAAATATACAAACAAAGGGAATCAAAATTTAGTTTAGCAAACAATATTTCTTTTCTTTGGTCCCTTCAAGTCTGACTTTGGGCAGGGGTTGGTT